>NC_048893.1:27470327-27577699 GCF_011077185.1 Oxyura jamaicensis
AATAATAATAATAATAATAATAATAATAATAATAATAATAATAATAATAAAAGAACAAAATGAAACCCAGAATACCAGAACATACCCTGCATAAACAAGAACTTGGGAGGAGTCCTCAATGAAACCTTTGGCTACAGTACACACAGAAGGGGTGGTTGGGAGCAGAAGGAATCCACCACTGTCGAACAGAGGAGGATGAATCTCCTGTGAGTAATAGATACCTCCAATCTTCTCACAACAATGAGAGAGCTACCAATAACAGCTGTTAGCTAGCGCAGCTAGCAGCATGTAAAGACAGTAGCACACCAACTCCAAGAAGCAAGTCAAGATCTGATGGTAAAATCAAATTCCTAACCAAGACAAAACTTTGCTTTTCTTTTTAATTATCTTCAATCACAAAGAAAGGAGAAAATTCAACTAACCCTTTGAATAGAGTATGATGGTACTGGCCACTGCCTCCAACCAGCTGTTTCACACAAGTGATTTGTTTTGAGGACTCTATATATGCTGCTACAGTGACCTTCCCACACTTCAATCTAAGAGTAGCAGCAGCATATTAGGAACCTATGACAGGTAAGTATGTGTAAGGAACCAGAATTACTCCTGGGACTTCCAAAAGACTACCAACAAAAAACTGCAAGCTTCTCACTCAATTTTGTGGAGTGCTCATATCTATAAAGCTGTTGGATAGGCTTACAGTAAATTTCCCATTCCATCTATGGGATGAGAAAGGGATGAGACAAGAATGCTGAATGGAAATCTCTTCTAAGATACAAGATGTAGTTGTCCTGGTGTCTTGAAAAGGGAAGAGGTTGAGTGGAGAGTAACAAGGTATAACACTAGACCTACTTTTTAGTTTCATATTTCTGAATCTGAAATCCATGTCCTTAAAAAAGCCATGTTTTCAGAGATTATAACCACCAAAAAACCAAGCATAGATATTCTCTGGTTGTGATGTATTTGCAGCTCTTCTGTGGAAAAATTAACTCTTTCTAAATCTCAGTTTAGTTTGCCTCTTGCTGGAGAACGAGTGTGATATTCCACATGATGCCCAGAGACATGCAGCAAAGTGATTCACAGGTTCTGCAAACAGCCTAACCTCCAAACGAGAGAAATTCTCATCGAGAAAAAAGATCTGGAGCTTGGAGGAGCAGTGTGTGGTTTTTCCAGCCCTTTAATGAGGTAAATCAAACTGTCAGGAAAGGCAAGAGATATGAAAAAGTCTCTGCTGCTCTGCAGCAAAAAGATACCTTTTGGATCTTTTTACTGTACCTTAGCAAGGCACACCTAGAAAATATTCAGTGTTCGCATTTACAACTAAAGACTCACTTCCCCTATATGCTCTACAAACAGCAGAAATACAATTTCCCAGAGACACATACTAAAGGAAACAAAATGAGAAGACAGAAGCAATGATTAAACATGCTATCAGCATGCAATCAGCATGCAGGCACATTATTATTTCTTACTAACAGTTAATTTCCTTATATGTTTGCTTAGTCCTGAAAAAAAAATGCATTTTATTGAAATGCTCATTAGCTTTTTTCATATTTCTTTTCCTTTTTTTTTTTTTTTTTTTTTTTAAAAAAAAAAATTCATTTTTTGTATATGGACGTCTTGGTATTTGAACTTCCATTTTTTTTTTCTTTTTACTACTGTAACAATAGTGAAAGCCTTCATTAATTATGTTCAGCTTTTTCCTCTTTCAGTTCTCTAATAATCAATTTTCTAACAACTTCTCCCTATTCAAATACTTTGTTACAATGTTTATACATTTATTTTATATAGTTGCTATTTTTGCTTTGCAAAATTGTTTTTACAAGTACTTATATATGAAAACAAGCAAAATAACACCTAAAGACTTTCAAACAAACCAAGAGTATTTTAGCTAACATGCAAACATTTAATAAATTTGGCAGACTTAACCCCCCCAAAGTCTATGATTTGTTATGATTTTGAACATAATGTTTTAAAATATTACATTTATGCATTATTTATGTGACACCTCTACCCCACACTGTCACAAAATTACAGTCTAAGCTACTGCAAGAAATGCTCACCGGTATAACAACAAACACAAGTCAGAAGTGACAATTGCTCTGTTCACCCATGAACAAACAGCATTTACTACTACACTTGTGACTTTTTCTGTTATCTTTAATGAAGATAAAATTGAAAAAAATATATTTTATATCTAAATATATGACATACCACCAACCTCTCCAGCTTTGCATATTTTCATGGTTGAAGAATAAACTCCAGAAAATATTAACCACCCACAGAGATCACCTTGACATGCTTTTGCTGCAGAAAATAGAACATTATACAAACTACTGAAGCCTGAAGCATACTCAAAACATCACATCCTATTTGTAAAATGCACAGAAAGAATAATGGGATCAGTAAGAACATTTAAAAAGTAATGAGTTATATTCATTTTTAGCTCTAGAAAACAAAGTGGGTTCTCAAAAAGGAGGCATACACACTTTGCAACAAGCTCAGACTATGCTGAGCATAGAAGAGTATGTTCTTGGACAAATCCTGCTTAGTTTCACCTAAAAACTAATCCATTAAAGACATCAAAGACATTAAAGAATAAAATTAAATCAAGCTCACATAAAATAGGCCTGCCTGATACAAACACTAGAGGACAAGCTACTGGACAACCAATGCTCTTATGTGAAAAACTGGCAGTCACGTCAGAATTTACCAAACCCATATTTGAAAATGATTTAATATTCAACTTAACTTACTTTAAAGGAAAAGAACATTGGTAAAAGCCTTTTTTTTTTTCTTTTTTTAAGGAATTGTGAATAAAAATATGGTATTGCAGCTGTGATAAAAAATAATAATAAACTTAGTGACTCAGGCCAACACAACTCAAGAAAATCAGGTTGAGTATTAGCATGCATAGAGGAAGGACAGATAAAGTAATACAATTAAAATAAGGACAAATATCATCTACTAATAAGAGTTTCATATATAAAGATCCTTTATTTGTCACTACTTGTGCTTTGCTTCATATAGAAAATGAAAAAAATGCACTATTAAAGTATTAAAAGCACTATTAAAGTATTAAAGTGATCTACTAAACTTCCTTCATCTCTTAAGGGCTTTGAGTCTTCGGTAGATGGGGGAACACAAACTCAGTAAAGAAGAAAACACAGAACAAGACTCTTGAATTTATGCCTGCAGGTGGCATGTTTGTCTTCTCAGGGATATGTTTCTTTTAAAGACGATACGATTTCTCAAGAAGGAAAACATTATCTGTCTGCCTATTTACCCAGCAGTCAACAAAATCAAAGCACATAAGAATGGACAAGAGCCACTAGAGCTCACGTAGTGTGTTCATTAGAAAGACATTAAGCTTTCTAGTTTCTAATACAGAAAGTATTGAGTTACTCAAGAACTTGACAGTTTTCAGCAACTTTTCTTGGAACACTCCAAAAACCTTCATTAGATTAGACTAGCCAGAAATGTCAGAAGGTTTTCTGATATTCTTATACCAATAAGGCCCTTCTGCATTGGTGAAAAAAGATGGGTTGGGGAGGCGGAAAAGGGCATATAAGGAACATGGAAGAAGCTAAGGGAAGGTGGGAGAATAGGGACACAAATATAGTATTTTGGCTCACTTAACATCTTTGATTCACTCTTATTCTCATACAAATTTCACATAGTTACAAAGACCATTCAGTCCATTACTGAATAGTAGCTTTGACATCTGGCAACAGTAGAACTCCTTCAGGATTAGACACTCAAAATGAGAAGACTACTGAAGGAAGAGAAGACTACTATCGGACACTTCCTAAACTTCAGTTTTCCCCTTTCACTGCTTTTGAGGAAGAATGAACTCCTTCAAATCTCTGAAACAGTTCACATTTTGAACAGAATTATAGATTTCAAGCTACTACTATTAATATTACCACAGTCCTTTTGAAGTTCTTACTGCTTTTCCCACCTCCTGGGAGCTAGGAGTTTACAGACTTTAAGGTCTGTAAGCTATTGTGGTGGAGGAAGGAGAGGACTGACACGGAAAGAACTAACAATATTCAAGGAGCAGCCAGATAAATTTCTGGAGGTTACAAGATGCATTGTATGGAAATTGGTAGATGTAAGTGTTGCTGTGCTAGAAAACCACCCTTTTTCACTGTATGTTTCATGCAACGTTTGTTTAGGTATTTTGTTGCACCATTAGTACACATGTTAAAACTGAGGTTTTCCAGATCACTAAAGCTACAGGCAAGTGAACTATAATTACAATAGCTTTTAGATGTCCTTTGTATTTTCTATGCAATCTGTTTTTATTCCTCAGACTGTCACTATGCCTATGCTGTAGAAGTCAGTAAAGCTAAAAAGTTTAATTCAGGACTCTGATAGAAACAGGCTGGGTACTACAATCTGATATTCTTGCCTGCCTATTTCCTGCTGTCACTGAATGGCTAAGCGTATTTGTCATTACCCTGAGTTTTTTATCACATTGTCCCTACCACGCTCTACATGTTACACCTGACCTACTTTATGTGCCACCTACTGCAGACTGAGATCTTTGAAGTGTGCCCTCTTTTTTGGGGCCAAACATACATAGGCTCTTAAGCGACTCACAAATCTTGAAGAAGAATGTTTCAACAGAAAAAATAAAAAGAAAATTAAAAACAAAAAAAAAAGTCCATTGTATTTACCTCACTACAACCCAAAATTCAGTGCTTTCTCACTTCCACAGCTGGTGTGTCCAGATGCAACAGCAACACCATTAAAGACCATTAAGAAGAATGGGAACAGCAGCAGCAGGAGGACCAAAATGTAAGTACCTCTGATAAAGTAAAAAATGAAACTATGCTGTCTGCTGCTGCCCCACAAATGTCTGTATCCCTGAAATCAGCATACTGTGTTGCACATTGATTAAATTAACTGGAGTATCCACTGAGCTAAACAAAGTCATATTTGAACAAGCTTGGTTACTGCTTGGTTTATTCATTCCATGCCCAAAGAAAGCTGAAATTACATGACATCAATTTAAAATTATCAGAAGAAGTGTCTCTCAGATGCATATTTATTTGTAGTCTTGCTTTTTAATTTGTAGTCTTTTAATTGCTTTTTAATTTGTAGTCTTGCTTTTTGCTTTATACTTTTCTTTCTTTTTTTATGAAATAACTCACCAATGTGATCCTCAATATCCTTTCAAAAACTGAAGTCAATATATTTCACAATTTCGCAGGTTTTCACAATTATCAGATGATTTTTTAAGTAAGTGATTTCATCTGTCATTTTCAGTGAAAACAAAAACTATCTTTCAGAATGACAAATGAAGTAAAATAATGTAAAAACTTCAAAATTTCATAAACACATTCTGTCAGTAAGATCTACTATTCATAAAGTTTGCAGGTGGGAGAAAAAAAGAACCACTCAGAGCAGATCCCTTATAAATTCCAATTACGCTTTTGTTTTTTAGAATATATCTCACACATTTTGGCAAAGCTTCACTCACCGTGTAAATTTCCAAAGTAATGTACTGAGTGAAACAGGTGTATGAACCATTTTATGAAGTAAAATTCTATGAGCAATTAGCTGCTGAAGTGTCATCAGTCAGATACAGAGAGCTCTTTCACGTGCATTGTCACTGCACTCTTAGCAAATCCTCAATGTAGTCATTAGGGAGGAAGAAAATTGAGACTTATCTCAACAGAAGAGGCACACAAAGCATTTAGAAAAAGCTGCACACAAAACGTGGTGCAACATGAGTTCAATTATCTCCTTATGCTACAGTATGAGCATGCAGGATGTGAAAACAGTAGGGAAACTGAACGAGTGCTAAGATACTGTCTGCACAATATAGACAGCAGTTAGGTAAAGGACATAATAAACCTTATCTGAGTACTGTAGTGAAGAAAAAAAAAAAAAGAAAAAGGGGAAAAAAAAGCATGCGGGTGAGGCATGTCAGGGCACCATTGCCTGGAAAACAGGTTTGGAGGATTATGTTGGACCCCAGACAAAAGTCCTCTATTGTCAGAAAATTGAAAAAGAAATTGTTGGCTTTTTGAATATTTTTTTTTTTCAGTATGGGTGCTCACTTTATTTTTTTGTAGACATTTAACATATTTGAGTAAAGATAGTTGAACTGAAGTCTTCCTTTTACTGTAATTATACACAAAAAGTTCTTGAATGCTAACAGTTTATCAATATTTGAAAATATTGACATCAATTCAAAAAAATCTACTGCTACAATTGTAAACTGTGCTTAAAAGCCAGGTGCTAGAATTACAAACCTCGACTGTCATTCAAGTAGTGGCAGACTACATTGTACTGTATTAGGTCCCTGTATTGTGAAAGCAGTATCCAGCACAAGAAGGATCAGAGGTCTAACTACATGAGAAGGACCAGAGGTCTAACTACACAAGCCACAAGGTTTTGTCTCAGCTGAGCATTAGACTTGCTGCCTGTTTGTAAACTACTGAGAACCAAATTAAGAACATTATTTTGGGTGGAAAAAAAAAAAAAGATTAACTTGTAATCAAAACCTAGCTGAGATTGCTCTCAGTATAGCAGTTCTATTTTCAGTAACAAAAAATATTACTGTTCAGCACTGTCTAGTTATGGCTCAGCAGAGTATTTACAGATGTGAAGCATCTTTTAGGAACTAATACAATGCTTAAATAGAAATAATAATGTTCACAGTAATTAAATATTTAGGATCCAGTATCTGATAAAAACATTACAGTGAAGTTTCCATTGCCTGGCTATGGGGCACAGTGTTTTAGTTCTCCACATCATTTCCTGCTGTTTTCCAAATACAACCAGGGAAAATTCCTATAAATTTCTATAGAAAAATACTGCTTCATAACGGTAAGCAGACAACATGAATTGAAACAAGTATTATATTGACCAAATTCACAAAAATGACAAGCGTTCATCCTCAAGTGATAATCGCAGCATGGCTAAAATCATGTTGAAATCATGGTATGCAAAGATTTTTTCCAATTACTTTCAAGAAAATTCACAGCACCAAGAACATTCTTCAGCATGAACTAGTATCGTCAGCCTGGTTTAAAATGATTTCTGACTAGAAGTATCTCTAGTAAAACTCTTATGTTGGCCCCCAGATCATTATTTTAACAAAAGAATTCTCTAACCAGACTACCAGACTACTGAAAGTGGAAAAAAAAAAAAAAAAAAAAAAAAAGACTTTTCTGAAGAGACTTACCACAGACCCCTACAGTGGTCTGAACTGCTTTCTGAAGGAGTCTATCTCCAGAGATTATTAACAGAGTTTATGTAAACCAGTCTCCTAGCCTAGAATTAGGCTGTTAAAAGACACTATTTTTCCTTGCAAATAGACGCTTCAAAATAGCAACAACTGAAGTTGTGTTTCCTTTTAAAAAGTTGAGAAGGCAATAAAATACTTCTTTCACATCTCTGTTAATATGAGACTTTTGATCTTTACACTTCTTTCCTGTGGCATCTTTACTTAAAAAAAAAAAAAAAAAAAAAGAGATCTTCACATAACAAGCAATGTGTTTACTGCTTCCAGCACAGAAAACCATCTGCTTATTATCTCTGATAGTATGAGTTTTTTCTTTATTCTCTGCTAGGCCATCACAGCACCGCATTGCCAGGGCTGCTCAGAGGTGTACCAGGACAGCACATGAAAATGCAGCAAGACTTTTGCGGTAGTAAAAGACTATCCCAATGCCACCTTTAGAAGGCTTCCCAACAGGTAGCATTGGTGGGGTGGAAGGAAGGCTAAAAGATGAGAATATGTGCTGTCTCCCTTTTTGCTCAGTTTACGTAGCTGTTGCAGATACACTACTCCCCGCTGTTATCACTGATTTTTTTTAGTAGTGCTGCACTGAAACACTGTTACAGGATGAAAGGCTCTCTATTAGGAGATACGTCCTCAATGTCAAATGCCTCCATAAAAGTAGAAATTATCCAAATACAGGTCTTCCATGCACATCTAACAACTCAGATACTTGAACAGATGTTCTGGTATTAAGCTTTAAAACATGTTTTGCATTTGTATTACAAACCTTACATCTGGTATATAAACAAATGTGTTTGTGTAACCATTAATGCTTACATCTGCCTAGTTTAAAGCACTGTCTGACTAAAAACGCATCCTGTAAAATTTTGTATTGATTCTCTAGTCCTCATCTTTATATATTTGCAACGCATATCCATAAAGTCAGTTCAATTAATCAGGACTTGACTTACCACTAAATTCTAACCAAATACATTAAAAATACAGGTGTCATCTTTTCAAATAGTAAATGGTAAATAACAATATGAAATATTTATAGCTCAATACAGCTCATCAAAAATGTCTGTTTCCCCACAGAAACAGTCTTTTCCCCACACATCTGTCACTTCTTATCACTCCGACAGTACAACTTCATGCTGACACCGCACTGACATACAGCTTTAAGTTGGAATACAAAAGTTGTTTGACTGTCTTGTATGGAGATTGTTTGAATTGGTTTTAAATAGACAATATACAGGTGTGAATAAGTACATTCCTTTCCAATTTTGGTTAAATCCAAGTTATTTAAATAAGTATATATAGTATTTTAGACAGAACATACTGTATTAGGTTTATGTGGCAAAGTTTTGGTAGTAGGGAGCTGCAGGCGTGGCCTCTGTGAGCAGAGCCCAGCAGCTCCTCCAGGTCAGATCAGAGCCAGCTCCAGCTGGCTCCAAAAGGGACCCACTGCTGGCCAGAGCTGAGCCAGTGAGCGACGCTGGCTGGGCCTCTGGGAGAGCAGATTTAGGAAACATGGAAAAACAAACTAAAACAACAAACAAACTGCTGTAACACAGCGGCTGGGAGAGTGAGGAGTGAAAAGAGGTGAGAGAACCAGCCCATCAGACAGTGCAGCAGGAGGGCAGGAGGTGCTCCATGCATGCAGCAGAAGTTCCCCTGTGGCCTGTGGAGAGGCCCCTGGTAGAGCAGGCTGTCCCCCTGCAGCCCATGGGTCCCACATGGAGCATATCTCCACACTGCAGCCCGTGGAGGAGCCCCTGGTGGAGCAGGTGGATGTGGCCTGGAGGAGGCTGTGGCCCATGGAGAGCCCCCGCAGGAGCAGACCCCGAGCTGGAGCTGCAGCCCGTGGAGAGGAGCCCACACAGGAGCAGGGGGTCTGGGGGGAGCTGCCGCCTGTGGGGGACCTGTGCTGGAGCAGTTTGCTCCTGGGAGATGGACCCCGTGGTATGGAGCCATGTGGGAGCAGTTCTTGAAGAGCTGCTGCTGCCTGTGTGCAGCGCCCGAAGGCTCAGCTCGGGAAGGACGGCATCCCGTGGGAGGGACCCCACATGGAGCAGGGGAAGAGAGGGACCATGAAGGTGTGGCAGCAACGAAGCATCATGGACTGACAGCAGCCCTCATTCCCAGTTCCCCTGCTCTGCTTGGGGGGAGGACATCGAAGAGGGTGAATGGGGGGGAAGATGTTTTTAGTTTGATTTTAGTTCTCACTGCTGTAATCTATTATCAATAGGCTATAAATTATATAAATCCCCCACATGCTGAGTCTGTTTTGCCCATTATTGTAATTGCTGATCTCCCTGTCCTTATCTCAACCAATGAGTCTTTTTTCACTGTATTTACTCTCCCCGTCTTTATGAGAAGTGAGAGAGTGGCGTGATGGAGTTTAGGTGTCTTTCAGTGTGAAATAACCACTACACATACATAACAACAAGTAACAACAAGAAAAGATATTACAATAATGTGTAATATACTGAAAACTTCAAAACTGAATGAAAGATATTTAAGATTACTTTTGAAGCTTTAAAGAAAAATAAGCCATTGATAAAAGACAGTCTAAAAGATATATTTGGAGAGGATGCAGTCCTATCATCAATAGTGCTCCTACAAATGCTTCTTAGGGCAGGAGGAACAAAAGTTCCGTGGCAAAATTATTTATCTATATTTTAAAAGATTTTGAAGACTGATCAAACCAGAAATCTTTAGATTAAAAAAAAAAAAAAAAAAAAAACCTGCAGGAATTACAAAAAAATGCAACAAAAAGAAAAAGGAGTTGAGCTTAATGAAGACATGAAAACACACAACTGGAAACTGACTGATGGCACAGATCATTTGTCATCTAAATGACAATCAGCTTATCTTTGAATAACAATAATTAACCAGGTGAGGATGCAAAAGGCAGTATTAGTACAGCTTGCTCATGAAAATAGTTAGAAAGACTAATGGTATAAAAGCATTTTAAAGAGTATCAATGCATGAAGAATGGACTAACAACTAAAAGCTTTTTAAAACACAAAAACAAAGAAAAGTGAGGACCAAATGGACATTTGCTACCACCTTTTTTCCAATAACTGTGATTTTTAGGATTCTGAGGTTTTGCAAGGAGGTCTTATTTTCAGACCTAAAAAATGGAACAAAATGAATTGTGGAAATTACTTCCTAAGCACTATAGCATTACATCCTCCTGCACTCCATGCCCTACCCTGGGCAGGAAACAGAAAGGCATCCTAACAGCTATGTGAGACTTCAGTTAGGTAAAGCCTAGCTGGCTGAGGCACTACAGGCACTACTAATATCAGCAAATATCATAACCAGCCAGATCACCAGTAAAACCGGTAGGTTTTGCTAAAACAAACAAACAAACAAACAAACAAACAAACAAAAAAAAAACCACTTTTTTTTTTTTTTAATTTTGGGACATGCATCCACAACTATTTTTACCCCCACTTCAAAACATTTTTGCAACGTTTGATCTCAGTTGTTTATGGCTATTCAGACAATATTGGCTGAATAGCTTATGGCTATAATAGCTTGGCTATATGGCTATATGGCTTGGCTATATGGCTATATAATAGCTTATGGCTATTCAAACAATATTGTTAGAAGAGAAATTTGAGGCTTTTCTATGCAGAATGGTTACTCCCCAGTTGATGGCCTTCTTCAGGATTAAATCTCATCTGCCACGTAACACTTCCCATGTAATTTCCACTTTACAGCTATGCCCGTATAAACTATCTCATCCTCCATCCTCCTATATACCTTTACCAAATATCTCATGCTCCACATATCAGTACCTTTGATCCTATCTCTTTTTTAATCACGTTGAGGCTCAGCCTAGAAGTAGCCAGTTCACACAGTTCCAAAACTGGTATCTTAGAACAACTATTTTGTCACTCATCCAGATGTCAATAAACTTTCTGATGAGGTCTTATTGTTACTAGCAAGAATATTAGTGCTCTATATTACACCTGGCCTGAAACTCAGCCATTACTTATTGCAGAGTCCCAAGTTACTTATAACAAACTGCATAATAAATGAAGCTGAATATAACCTTCAAGATGATTTTTTTTTCAACAAATATAGAAAAGATTATAGGATGGGGAAAATATAACACTACCAAAAAAAAGCAGGAAAGAAATGAACAGAGGAGCAACGGAACATAGGTACTCAAGGCAGGTAAGATTTTCACAGGTATTTCAGCTGGATAGCAACTTCAAGCAATATAGTTTTATAAGTGTTTATTAAAAAAAAGAAAGGAAGGAAAAAAGCTTCAGGAAAATAAATACAGTAGGGACTCTGAGTGAGGCAAATCAGAATGCTGCTTGGGGTCTTTCCTTCAAGTCCAAAGGGCCTTTTTTTATTTTCTATATGAAAAGCAGAAAAGAAAAGAAAGTGAAATAAATAAATAAAGCCTTCCAGTTTTAAGCAGACACAAGCATTCGCACAAATACACACACGCACACACCAATGATTTCAGAAAGGAATGAACTTCAGTCTACAGTTAGAAATCCTACAATCTTACTGTTAATCCATATCACTACCATTTTACTTAGCTCCCCATACATTACTCATTGCTCCAAAAACAGCACCAAATTTTTTCAAGAATAGCTATAACATCATAATTTAACATATAAACTTGTAAATATGCCATTTGATACTTTTAGTAAATTCAGTAAGTTTTGAGCAAAGAACTTCAAATCTCTCATTCTACACAAACATCCAAGTCCTTTTGCTATTTCATGGAATCTTAACTGGAGTTTTATTTAATCAGTATGTTCTTATTATAACAAATAATGACTGTGTATATTTTTCATGTTTTAGAACAAAGAAAGCAAAGCAAAGTAACAATTTAAGAAATGACTTTGCTACTGTATAGACAAGGATTGCCAATGAAATAAGAACTTACCAAAAGTAATATTTAAAAAACTAAAAGGCTGACACAAGAGATGCTTTACAAAAAAATAAGACTGAGAACTTCCAGAAATGCAGAAAATGCTTAAGTTAAACATAATAATGACATCTACGACATTTTAATTTAAAATGTTACTGGGAATGAAAGGTAATAACATTGTATATATTCAACTTTTAAAACTTAAAATAAATAAATGAATGAATGAATAAACAAAATATAAATAAACAAACAAAAGATATAACAGATGCCTGGGAATCTCTGCTTTTAAAATTTCTAGAACCAGGATTCTTTGCAGTAAATTTGTTTCTGTTTAAGAATGTTGCAAAAGCGAAGTACCACCACTAAATGACTAGAGCTGCCAGTAATGAACTACTAGAGCCCACAGCTCACAGAATTTAAGCTATATGGAGGAGGAGAAACATTCACTGAGCTTCAAATTGCAATACTGCATGCCACTGTAATGAAACGTGGATACAGTCAAAGGGGGTTTACTTCATAAGTGGAATTTGGACCTATTCCATTATTTTAAAAGAAAGGCTGTTCTTCGCATGAGGAAAACACACTTTCCAGATGCAGATTTAAGGTATTTTGTCAAAATGGTGATTAAAACTATTATCAAAAAATAATACTGTGTAATTACTCCATATCACCATGTCATAAAAGTAACTGAGAAGCAAAGGGATCAACAGCTGATAGAACACTCAATGTCTAACCTCTGACCATAACCAAATTTATAACATGCAAACGTCCAACAGCTCTTCTTGGTTCACAAATACGTGATGACCTCCATGAAGCAAGAAGATCATGCTGCCTTTTGTACTGGACAGATGTTAGTAAAGGGCGATACACTAGTTACACAGGAGTATCTTTATCCTATATGTATCCAAATACATTAATTTAGGTTGTGTCTTTACACATTAAACAACATTGCGCAGCAAAATCCACCTGATTCTGGCCAGTCCTCTGTACTGCCCTGCATTCCCTGCAGTGGCCTGGACCATGCCAACAATTTGCTGTTGGAACTATGTCCTCTTTCCCTCTGTCTTCAGCCCTTCCTCCTTTCCCCTCCTCTTCAGTCTATGCCTGCATCAGCCCCTACTCCAGAAGGTTCAGAGGGAAAGAGCTAGGATCCCACCCCACCAAGCCCAGCCTGGTGCCCAGAAAAGGGACAGAGCAGGGTGGGACAGCCATGAATTGCAAAGGCCTCATGTGGTGCATAGCATTGTCTACTAAGAAACAGGATCCAAAAAGGGAGATAAGTCCTTTCTGGACAGAGTCTGGTCCTCCAGTGAGATTAACTCAGCTGGGGACAAGTAGCAGCTTTAAGAAAGGAGAAAGACCCTATCATGTCCAACTGGAGGCCAAAAATTCCACTCTTCTGTATTGCAACACTTGCTACTTTACTTATAGAAAATATAAAAAATATATAAACTCTATCACTGCTGGATGCTTACAGAAAAAGCCATCAACCTAATGAGAGAGCTAGATTTCTTTTTTTTTTTTTTTTTATGGTAGTAGGATGCCATTTTTTATGGTAGTAGGATGACAGGAAAGTTTAAAGTACAGCTTGGCAGCAGACTAAGACTAAAAAGAAGGCAGCATTTCCACTCTTCAAAATTCCTCAAAAGCAGACAGTAAGTTTAGTAACTTAATGAAATGTGAATCATACCAGGAAGAATTGCCTATGACATATACTCAGTTGAACAGAACTTTACAAAGTGAAAAAAATTATGCTACGAAAATATGCAGAGTTATACTGAGAATACAAAGGAACCCTTTTGGTACTTCCATCTAAGCTTAAGGACAGGAAAGTGCAACAAAGATAGGTATAAGCACATACAGACCCACTGCTCTTGGACAGTATTACCTAAAATATTGTTAATTGTTTGAAGAACAAAGACATTTATTGAAAAATATTCCTTTTCTGCAACCAACTTCTCACAGATGGCTAAAACAAATATGAAGGAACATCATATTAGAAATAAGGTAATAATCTATACTACTTTCTGCCTACAATGATATGCCTCAGTCTGGCTGCTTATGGCTAATTCTTTTGTCTTTCTGATAAACAATAGATTGGAAATCTTTGGTAGTATTTGCAGCATGCATGCAGATGTATATATGGAAGTCTATATGATATTAACATGGACACACATATGAACAACATTACTGAAACAAAAATAATTGAAGTTGAATCAATTCAATATTGGAAATATAGGAAATGTCCGACAAGGCAGAAATATAATTTATTCTACAACCAATTATACCTTTATTACTTCTCACCCAGAAGAAAGGGTACTATACTTTAAGAAGCTTAATTAAATCTGTAATATTTTTATTTTACTGATTTTGTAAATCATTGTTCATTACTGGAGCAAACACAGAACGCCACCCTCCTCAGGACTTGCATGTCTTTGGATGTTACACTGTCGTAGTTTCACTCTAACTGTGCTAGAAATTATTTTCAGCTGGCCCAGAGGCATTGTAGAAAGCTCTGTGCCGCCATAAGCAAGACCAATATTTGATAGCTAACTTAGGATTCCTGCTGCCTGAACTGGTAGAGAACAAGCATGTGGTAGAAGTGATGAGCTTGTTCTCCCGAGGGTAGGGTGCCAGCTGCACTATAAAAGAGAGATAGTGTGGAATTAATAGTGGCCTCACAGGCAGGCTGTATATTTCTCCTTTCAACAGAAAAAGTCATGCCTTAATGGAAGCTGGAGTGGAATGACGAAGACTCAGAATGCACAAAAGATTGGCAAAATGAATTTATTGCATTTTTGCGTAATTCAGTCTCACTATTGCAGGATCCTTTACAGATGTTTTAAAGGATAGACTGTGGCTAAAGGAACCTATCATTTAAGGACAAACCACTGCAAAATTGCTACATAAAAGGTGACAATAGAAGCAACTTATGTATATGGAAACTATTGATTTATGAATGCAAGAAGGCAAAAGTGGGCTTATGAGAAGGATGCAGGAGCAAATGCAGCAGAAGCTTTGCTGATGAGTGCCTGAGGTTCCTTCATGAGCGCAAGGCTTCAGAAAATATGTGTGAGAGAAATTGTTTTCAAATGTGTGGACAAGCACTTTGCAACACTTGAAAAGCAGAATGAACAGTCATGACATAAAACTTGATGATAGAAATTAAACACTGAATGACAAGGTTGAAAGACCCATTCCAAGAGATTTGGGTCATCACTAACAAACTTTTTCAAAGAAAAGCAATGTAGCATTGATACTTCATTTGGTTTCATAGACTATTTCCCACACCCTCACAATCTGCCACCAGACTCCTCACCACATTTGGAAAGTACCCCTGTAAAGACTTGTGAGTAATAAGAGGTAGCTTTAATATGAGACTGAGACCTTAAGAAGAATATAAAATAGGAAGGGATACAAAAATGTAAGCAGGCTGAAAGAAGGCATTCACTGACTACATTTTGCTTGAAGGGAGACAACCTCTGATTTGCAAAACAACAAAAAAGAATCAAAAGAAACCGCAAAAGTTAGGACTGAGTCAAGAAGATCTGAATGTGAAATTTAACAGAGGTGTGGAAGGAAAAAAAATAAAGCAGATCTGAAATATTAGGGGGAAAAAAGGTGCAAAAGCTGGTTCTGGTCAGGATGTATGAAGCATGAAGAAAGTAAGAGTAAAAAATAACCTTGAGTCACTGAATCTGAGTGACAAGAAGGATAATGTTCTTGTCATTTGTGACAGAAAAGGAGAGAAGTGGATAGAGTTCTGTTTTGAAATGATAAGATAATTAAAAGACATCATGTTAAAGATCCAACCTGAGACACAGGATTAGATGGAAGGAGTGGTAACACTGGTGGAAAGAAAGGTTTACAAGCAATCTGTATAGTCATAACAGTAAGAACAATGCAAGTGGCTAACTCACCTAAAAACCAAGAACAAAACAAAAAGAGCAAAAGTCTGAGGACATGGTCTTGGAAAATTCCAGGATGAAGCATGAAACGGGAGAAAGCAGATACACTGAAAAGGGCAGTGAAGAAGTCATAAGTGAGAAAAGAACCAACAAGATTATATCTCAAAGTGACTGTGAAGATCCTAAAATGCAATTGAATCATGCAAACTAGTAATATGACAGGACAGAGGCAAGCACTGCACTAAGAACTAAACAGAAGTAAAGTTATCCAGACTAACAGCAGTTTTCCTGTGACACAGTAAGGCAATACACACAAATGTACATAAACATTAAACATCATCCAAATATCAACTCCATTGTGCACAAGGAGCTGAACCATGAAGAGTAGATCAGTCACATTAATATAGACGGTGGTGATGATTGAACCTCCTGGTTCAAAACCTGCACTGAGCATCAGTAGGTGAAACATCAGAATCAAAGACTAATGCTCCTTCCAATTTTATTTCCTGTTTTATGATTAAATTTGCATATGGGTTAATTCTGCATGTGGGAGTTTGGAGTTGTCCCTCTTGCTAGTGAAGAGAAGTATTGATACTAGGTTCAATGCTGTAACCAAAGGACAGTCTGGGTAAAAGTGCTGATGTCTCCTTACATCATGATGTTTTCTCAGTGCTGCACAGTTACTCGTGTAAATCTCTCATAAACATGATAACTGAATAAACCTCCAAACGATAAAAAACTTATGACTGATTTTACGCTATATTAGCCACCTTTAAAAGATAGTACTTAGCAACCCAACTCACCTATCTTTTTAAAACATGAACACTACCAAATAAAAACACTTTGCAAGATGCAGAAGATACTACACTAAAGATCTGCCTTCATGGGGCAATGACCCAGGTATGACAGGGTACAAAGTAAGCACAGTAAGCAATGGAAATATTGTGTTCTTTTTATTGCTAAAATGAGCTTGGTCCATGCAAAAGTTGTCAGACTAAGAAAACTAGGAGGTTTAATAAATGACTTAGCCACTGTGTGTGTGTTGCAGGGCTGTGGTCATGGAACCTCCCCTAACTACACTGACAATTTGTCTCTTTTATGGCTGGAAGCAGATACTATGTAAACCGGTTCATAACTTACCTTCACTGCTAAAAGAGGTAACAACTTTGTAAATTAGCGGTAGATTACTGTTATGTGGATACAGTGATGAAACATTAAGTTTGACGCTTTTTGCTATGGGTTGTTCTTGACAGTTGCAGAAAGGAAAAGCTAATGAACAAATATTTTCAAGAGGACAGGAGATCACAGGAATGGTCATGCCTTCTCTTATAATAGGTGGCCTATCTGTAGCTTTGAGCAAACTTAAAATTGAGAAGATTACAGGAAGAGATTTAAGTGAAAACGGAAAGTAAGATTCTATATCAGAAACCAAATTATTGAAAATTTTTATCAAGTTCTCTCAAATTTGCTTTAAAATTATCCAGCTACAACAGAACTAAAACAAGCCTTAATGTTAGGAGAGAACTTCTTCAACAAGGAAATGGTCAAGTATGTTCTACAGAAACTGACTTTATGCTTGCCTTTCAGCAGTTTTATTAAGGGCTTAGTAACTATGAAGCTACTGCTGAAAAATATGTGGGGCAGCCAGGTGAGATAGAATGATAAGCACAGATGCTGACAAGGCAGTCATAGCAGGCAGCACTTCTCAGCCCCTGCGACATGCAGCACCAGAGAGATGCAGCAAAGAGTGAACTATACATGAACCTTCTATCACCCAGAAACCAAACAACGGCACCAAAAATTTTTAGTTGGTTGTGCAGAGAGAAGTGAAATCAGAAAAAAGTCACTGAGCTGATCACTTAGCAAACTGGATCCTTCCTTAAAAAAATAACATCTTAAGAGAGCCAGAAGCTATTTTAAAGGTCAAATTTCTACAAATGAAGGATGGGCAAATGCTGCAACACAAGTGGCTGTGACAGAACAGATTCCAGGTTAATCGTCCATTAGTTAAGCAAGCAAGCAAATATCAGGATTTCTTAAGGCAAAATTATGGCAAAAAAAATGTAGCATAATTCTTTAAGTCAGTCCTTCCACAGCAAATCTGGCTTGTGGGACAGGCTGCAGAATCAAAGGATTTTTTTTCCCTTAACATTTCAGCATCAGGTGAGATTTACCGTCTTAGCCCATGTGCTTGAAAAATTACACAAACTTGTTCAATTTAGAACCCAAAATATATTAAAAAAAAAAAAAATCCATAAAAATGCAAGCTTTTATCTGTCTACAAATTATAGAAACATATCCGTAAAAAGCTATGTATCTTATAAATGGTAAACAGCTGAGAAAGTTTCTTCTCTATCAGCATGTATATGTAAAACTGTCTTCCCTTTCACTGAACTTTTCACATATTCAGGGGAGGTAGATAAATGCCCTCAGGGCACGAAGGAGAGGTTGGAGAGGTAAGCCTGAGCAGAGCAGTGTTTGCAATGGTGCAGGAGGAAGGTAAGCCACCTAAGTGGACAGAGTCAGGAAGGAAAAGTCCAAATCAGGCAGCCCACACGTCAGAACTGCTCTGTGAGAAAAAATAAAAAAAATAAAAAAGCCTGCTTGAAGAGGTGCTGCTTCTGAAGGCAATTCTGGACGCACTAACCACTGCTTTTGTATGCAAACTTTTTTAACAGAGAACTTAGCTTGAAGCTGAATATTGCTTTGCTCAGCAAACTCAAATCACATACATCTAGAGACTACATTTTCCCCTCAAAAACTTCACAGTGTAAATGAGGACTAGATAAAGGTCCCTTCTCAGTTTTCAGCAGACCAACTTATCCCTCCCCCAAGAGTGTAAAGGAAATAATTGCCAAACCAAAGACCTTGTGTAAAATCAGACTGAAGTCATGCACAAAACAAAGTATTTTTCACAGAGTATGGAGAAAGAATGGACCTGCACAGCTATAGCTTCTCTTGTTTCAGTCAATACATAGTTATGTTTCATAACACGAAACACAGTTTGACCTGTGGAGCTCTGTAGAGCTCCTCCAGACCATCCTGGCAATGCCAAGACATAGATAGGTATGTGCAAACACACAGCACTGCACTGGCAGTGCTCAGCCCCTCACCACGCTCTCACCCAGCACGCAGCCTCACACGGGGCACATAGCAGGGCTCACCCCTTCCTTGGTCTCCGGTGACACAGATGTGGTGCCTGTTAAAATGAGAGACCAAGGATCTTCTTCCTGTGCCTGCCTAACAATATCCCAGGACATACTGCACTCTGGCAGAAACACTACTTCCAGGAGTGAGCCTTCTTTCCCAGTGGAGGATCTCTCTTCTAGAAACAATCTTCTTCTTCTCTAGGAACAGTTAAGGCTCTGTCCCTTACTCATATTTGGTATAAGTAACAAGTGGGATGCTGGATAACCCAAATTCACTGTGGTGTGCCTAAGAGAGAAGGACTTGCCAAACCCCACCAAGAAAAAAAAATATTTTCCAACTATTTTCAGTTCTGCTCCCTCTCTCCTACAATTTTACTGAACAAACTGAACTTCAAAAGAACTCTACTCAGTCTCTCAAGACTATTGAAGGTCACTTAGTTTCATACAACAACACGTTTAGCATGAACTTTTCAAAAGGTGGTTGGGAAGTGCTATTTTCAACTTGAAAATTACCGTATGTGTAACATCCACAGCTTCAAGAAAATGTGACAGTAGTTCCATTAATATAACAAGATGTGATTGTTACTCTTAAATTTTGCTTAGATGCTAACTTTTCCAGTTTTAAAAAGCATTATTAAAATGTATTTATTCTTGAGCTATTTTTAATCATAATATTCAATTGAAGCTTGGGTCAAAATAAATAACCTGGCCCAAGGGCCTAATTTGCAGTGAGGTCCTATTTAAGAGTTTGCTGATAACCTCATGAAGAAATAATTAGAACATTTAAAGTGACAAATTAAAGCCATTGCAATTAGCAATAACCCTCATGATTACTTAATATTTTCTAAGTGCTTTTGAGAAAGCAATGACAGGATTTTATGCTACAAGATAAAATTCTATTCATATGGAGAAGTGAATTACATATGTTTACCATATTAAACAGGAAAAAAAAAATCAGATGGAGTAAAAGAATATTAATATATCATCACTAGGGAGTATTGCCAAAGTAAAATATCCACCCTGTCATTGGGTTCTGTCATGGCAGGCTATGAGTCCCAAGCTTACGCTGTCAATGCACAGCCAAATCAGATCTCAATTTCTATCTTTAAAAGCCATGTATGATAATTTAAACCAATTTAAATTATAACATCTGATCAGAGAAACAAGTTTAGAAAACTGGTTTTCATGAAGAATTCTGTGAAGTAACCATTTTTTTTTCCTGAAAAACAAATTAAAACTGCAAGGGACCCAAGAAAATTCTGGCCTTTGACCCAAAGGCAAGTATACACAAAAAATCTCTTTTTTTTTCTCTCTCTTTCTTTTTTTTTTTTTTTCTCCCATCATTCTTGGTTATTCATTATTCTCATAATACCTTACAGCATAGCCTGAAAACAGTTGAGGGACAAACAATGGCATTCTACACGCATACAAACATCACACCTGCACTTTCACATATAAAACTGTATTAAAAGATCTCAATAAATCTAGAAATTTTCAATAATCCATTATTTTTCTTTCTACCTAAAATAGTTTCAGAATGGGAAATTTAATTCTTTAAGAATCAGTGCCACAATGCTGCTTGGAGGCAAATAACTTTATACTTGAAATCTGTGAAGAGATTTCTCATCAGTCTCCTGGTTTGGAAAGAATACACTCATTAAATACAAACATACTACTTTTTAACCTGAGACACAACTCAATTTAGAAAATGACCTCTGTCTCTTTGCATAGGACAGACACTCTTTCCACCCTTACTGCTCCTCTCCCTCTTTATCCCAGCACAGAGCAGAATGGGAACATCTTCTCTTTCCATTGGCACAAAAAGGACAGTGTTGAGATGCATATATGTGGCAATTCAGTCCCCATTCTCACCTACCATGGAAACACATTCTCTTAACATCTAGGATAGTTTTTCCTCATATGGAATAGGAACACTGGAAAGGAAGACCATCTCTGGGGAAAAGTCTGATGACAGACATTAAACTAGAAAATGTTGGTTGTTTTGATGTTTTTCTATTTCTCTCTTTTGTATTCCATGAAGGTTTTTGTTTGTTTGTTTGTTTTTTAATGGAGAATCACTTCTATTAATCAGACTGAGAACAGAAAATAAGCAAAGCTTACTACTGGCTCTGTTGAAATGTTGGAACCACCACTCCAAATGGAAGAGAAACAGCCGCAGTGCCGCAGTACATGGGTAACCGCACACCTCAGCTTGCTGAAAAGCCTACTGAATGATAGATCCTTCTCTGCTACCTAAGCATACTCTTTTTCAAGTGTCTGAACATTGACAATGCAGTGTCCCAGGGTGCCAGTAACCACACATCACCAGGTAGTACTTTTAAGTCATTTGCAATTTTAATTTTGCTCATAAAAAGCCTTTGTTTATATTAAAATTCCTACCCATTGTCCAACTTCTCACAGACTTGTTCACTCAGTCCTTCTATGGGGTGTATAAATTTAGTATGTTGGAGAAATATGGAGACAACAGCTAAACTTTCTTTTTGGTAGACCCTTCCCATAAAGTCTTCTAGCAATCTGACAACTTTATTCAGAAACTAATGCGATCCTGAGACTACCACATTGATGTACTTATCAATACAAAAGCCTGCATAGGAGAATATTGGAAATTTATATATTTAAATTGCAAAATAATATATTCTGCCATTTTTAATTCTCCCAGATTCTCATACTGTTCCTACATAAAGGGTTCCTTCTCCATTCACAAGTAAATCAGAGTAAATTTAAAAACAGACATTTAATTAAAAATAAATGAAAATAAAAAGTTTGTATCAGACCTTGGAAAGACTTACTATTTACATCAAATTAAAAGTGTCCTTTTTAAAAACACAGCAATCATTAACTAACTACTGACTACATAGACAATAACTTAACTGACTACATAGACAATAACTTATTAACTTAACATTTACTGGCTACTCTGAACTATATTATTCTTTTAAACGAATTTAAGTGAGTGTTCAACTATTTATGTTCAGCTATTTAATCTTTTTCTCCAACATAATCAATAAAAAAGTCCATAAAAGACTACAGAGAGATCTTATGTTTTCTAAATAATGTATTCCAAAAATAATTCAGATCCAAAGACGACTTAGAAAGCACAAGACAGAGCTTGTGGACTTTTACGCATGAAAGACATCTTTAAGGATGGAGAAAGAAAAAAAAAATGAATCTAGCACTATAGTACCATGAAGTACTGAAATGATAATTGCTTTTAGTTTGAAACACAGGATGTGGTATCAGGGAAGAAAGGCTCAGGTAAAATGTTTCAATGCCCACTGAAGTAAATAGGATTTTTCTTTTCAGTAAACAGAGAAATGTTTCATCTTTCCCTTGAACATACCTGAATCCTTTCTGTGTTTATTTGTTTTTAATTCCAGTGGTAATGTTTGTATCAAATTTTCTTTGTGTGATGGCATACTAAAGAAAACCTCTAAAAAAATTAAAAAGGACAAAAACAAAAAGAAAAAAATCAATGAAAGAACACAATGTTAAGACGCAGTAATGTTTAAGAGAGAATCAAAGGAGAGGAGAGCAGCTAAAAAGACTGAAAAAAGATAAAGGGCAAAGGATTTAAAAATTAAACAGAAGGAAAAAGATTAAAGAAAGAATGGCAAAAGGCAATGCAAAAGGATTTAAGAAGCCAGTATAAAGAAAAGACATTCAGTTATAAGAAAGGAATAACAACTACTAGAGGAAAAATACTTCAATATAATGAATCAATAAATGGAACAAAAAAGTTAGAAATTAATTAAAAATCAGTCAGAATGTTAGAAAGCTTTATTTTTCTCTGCTAACTTGTGAAATACACAAGATCTGGTGAAATTCTGAAAACCTCTTACATACAACATCGTTCAATAATTTTCCAATTTTATTCATTTCTATAAGAAAATAAAAAGCAATGCCAATATTGGCATGTAAATTATTTCCTATACAGCTATTTACACCTACTATGTGCAAAGCTAAAAATAAAATTCATCGCTGTCTAAAATATCAAATATCTTTACTTTTATTAGTACCAGTATTAAAATTCAAGAAATTTGTCTGTCTAGGATTTCAGTTTAATTATAAAGATCATTAACAGCTTGTAAAGTCTTATCATTACAAGTTTTTATGCTTACAATTAACTTATTATTTTATAGTGAGAAGTACTGTATGGCAAACAGCTAAAGACAGAACTACAGAAAACAACAAACCAACTGCACTTTGTAGAAGTTAAATTGATTTACTACTAATGTTATCACTCCTTTAAAAACTTTTAATAAATGTATTCTTGCTATTGTGAAAATACTTTTTTTCTTTCTTTCTTTTCCAGGTGGTAAAGAAATGTTGAAAGAAATGTAACTCAAACACTTGGAAGACAAAAAGGACAAAGTAATTTCAAGGGTAATGTTCTATTTTGAACATTATATACTATATACATTGTACTTTTTAATTTATATAAAATTAGGGATTTTAATTTATATAAAATTAGGGATTTTAATTTATATAAAATTAGGGATTGCTAGCTAGTAACTGCAATATTTACTCCATTTATCCTGATTTTCTCTTCCAGCCATTCTAATGTCAGTAAATTTCATCACATACAGATTCTGCATTTAAAGGTATTGATTTTTTTCCATCATTTAAAAAATTTCATTGACCATCTCCTTGTTCCCTGATTTTATTAGAAAAAGTAAACTAATTTTCAAGATTTACCTCTCTGTACTATTCATTGGTTTATATACCATTTACCATGTCACCTCATTTTTTCTCCATTCTCAATATAATCTTATTAATCTCTGTTCACATTTTATGTGGCCTTTTCTGGACTTCTGTTTCTGTAATATTTTTCTGAGATAAAGTATCCACACTGCACAGAGTAATCAAACTGAAGGTGTAACACTGCTTTATTTAAATGCATTCTAATGCTTACAGAAATATTTAGATGACAACTCACAACACAATTTGTTTTTTAATGTTCTTTTGTGGACAAGACAATACACATTAAAGAAGCATTTTATGTGAACAGAACAAAATAACACCTATCTGTCATTACTTGGTAGAAAAATTTAGAATCTGTAATGAGAGTAAGTCGTCCAAGTTCCCTCTCAGCATGCCTTGCCATTTTGCATCACCCATTGTTAACTCCCTACTGTGCTGAAAACTGATCATTAATGCAACTATTTTGTTTATGCATTCCATAGCACTCTGTAAACCAGGCAGGTAACACAACCTCTTCCCTTAATTATAAAATTTCCTTTTCAAATCTGAAGTATGTAAGATCAACCAGTTGTCCTTGTTTTACTGAAATGTCATGTAGTCTGAATGACTGGAGTAGCACAATAATCCTTTACAGAAGGAACACTGGATTTTCTCAATAATGTTTTCTCAAGCACTTTAATTTGCAAGAATTAAGCACACTTTAAACAAAATTACTGCTAAAATAAGGCTTGAATTTGTTTATTCACTACAGTAATTTCTACTGCTTTGCTCATTTCTCAATCTCTGTCCTTAAATAGGCTGAAGTTGTACACATTGCCTTGGTCAGTTTTGTCCACTGTTATGAAAACAACTGTGAAGAAACTACCTTGTATTGCCAATTAAAAAATAAAAATTAAAATTAAAAAAAATAAGACTTCAAGATGATCAAACCCTGTTAATCATATATTGCATATATTCCTCTGAATATTTTTATTTTTTTTTACTAGAACTTACATCCCCTATCTACCTTCCCCTTAGACAGAAGACATGCAAAGCAAGACAGGTAACACCACATCTTTCCATCTGATAGGATAGGTTTTCCATAAACAGGAACTTTGTGCTTAAAACATTAACCCTGCTAGAAAGAAGTGCTGCAAAATGTGAACATTAATCTCATCAGTCAATCAGGAAAGAGATGTGCCATAATGGTCTATCTTGTGCAGAATGTATGTATGTATGTTTGTACATCTTCAACTGATCATATATTAACTCTGTGTTGCAATGTGCTGGCAGGTTTGCTTGCAACAGAATGAAATAGTATTATTCAGTTCAGGTAAATTAGAAGATAAATTCAGCTATTGCACAGCAATTATTTCATCATGTATCCAGAAGTTAAATGGTATATATGGCACCTCATTCTTCTCATAACTAATGTCCCTCATATCTTTACTTGGTCACCAAAACTAATACGAAACCCATGAAGATATGAGCTTGCAGTAAAACACTATGTGATATGTACTCCCCACAGGATTTTTTTTCTGAAGAACTAACTCTAATTTTCAGATTGGTGTAATTTTATAGAATTTACTTAGGGTGGATTGCCCTAAAGCATGGAACCAGCACTCAAGGGCAGCACAATAAGCAAAAAGCTTCCTAGGAAGTTATCTTAGCGTGCTTTTGTCGACTAATGCACACTAAATAAGCTAAAAAAGCACTGATACACATATTAAAACATTCACTAGATTACACATACAAGGGCTATGCACACTTAAAACCAGTATAGGACTGGAACCTCATTTTCATATACAGTCATATACAGCAGTTACACCAAGAAGGTTTAGATTGAGCATTAGGAAGAATTTCTTAACAGAGATGATGGTCAAGCATTACAACAGGCTGCTCAGAGAAAGGGTGCAGTGCTCATCCCTGGATGTATTTAAGGGACATGTGTGTGTTGCAGTAAGGTTGAATGGGGCTCAGTAGGTGAGGCTAATGGCTAGACTTGATGATCTTGAAGGTCTTTTCCTACCTAAATGATTCTATGATTCTGTTTATCAAGGGTTATATTTTACCAGGCATCTTATAATAACTATATCTCACTGTGTTCTTAAATTTCTCAAGTTTTCTCAATGTATATATATATATATATGAATCCAAAATTATTTTATATTAGTGTACAAAATACTGCAATAACACAACTGCCACCAGACTGTCACCTTAAGAAATCAACAGGTCACAGAGAAGTTTCTCACATTTTGGGGGGTTATTGACATAACAATGTACAATTTAAATAGACAGCAATTACTGAAGGATGTTAGAAAAAGCTTAAATTAAATCTTTTTATATTAATTAAGAGTGAGGGAAGAAGCATCAAAGAAAAGAGATGCAAAAGATGCTAAAACGGTAGAAAATACTCCAAAACAGTGTAAAATTTCATAAAACAAAACAGAGCAAAATTTAGAGAAGGTACCCAAAATCAGCATGAAAAGAAACGTGGTCTGGAGCCTTATTTTTAAAGCACTCTACCTGCAGTTGAGAAAAAGGAAAGCAGCAAAGATCTGTGATAGCTCTATAGGAAGAAAAGTCAGAGTAGCTGTACCCTAAGACATCATGTGTACAGAGGTAAAGGGAAGAGGAGTAATGAGAACAACTACAGCAGCAGGAACAGTCCAGGACAGTTTATGTGAATGCAGGCTCTGCACAAAAGCACTGGAAAGCATAGGAATGAGAAGCTAAGGGAAGACATGAGAAAGTGGAAACATGAGACTAGAAAGCAAGAAAATATGCATACTGGGACAGCTGCAGGGTTCAAAGGCACTGCACAAAATCTGCGTCAGTGGCAACGGAACTATCTTCAGCAAGCCCGGGCAGATCCCAATACATTTTTTTTACATTCCATATTTCTAAGGTTTTCCATACCTTAGGAAAGGTACAGAAAGCAAAATATTTGTTTTCTGAATTGAAAACTTGCATCCTACAGAAACTAATGCAAATTGCCAGAAGCAAGCTGGACAAATGAGAAACTTCAGCCCAGGGAAAGACAGCAGAGCAACACTCGAGTTTCCAATTGGGAGCCAGATAAAAGTAGGAGAAGGATGAAAGAGAAGAGAACTTAGAACAGCATGTTTCTCAGGTACAGCAAATAAATGAAGAAGAGGCAAGAAGAAAAAGGGAGCAGGAAGGCACTGAAGACAACAATGTAGAAACAGTTATGGAAAAAAAAAAAGCAGTCAACAAAATTATTTGAAGAGATGACAGATATGATACAGATATATGATTAGTATAATTTTATTTATCTATTTGTTTGCTCCAGGAGAAAAGCAAAGCATCAAACAAGCTAGAAAGGGAAGCTGGTATTTGCATAAGAGAAAGTAATTAGTGCTTGCACTGGGGCTCCCTTGTTGTCCTACCTTCTTTCCCAAGTCCAGTAATATTTACATTCCATAGCCCCAAACAGCTATACAATGCAAAAATTTGCTCGTAAGATTCATGCAAGAAGCCCTAACTAAGCCCTGACTAAGATGCCAGCTTCATGGCACTTCCTACTTAACTGAACAGAATTTGGTCACAGACATCCATGGCAGTTATGCCTCCCTTGCTTTAAAATTCAGTTCAGTAAGGACTTTCCACTTGTCTCTTCCACCCAGAATAAAACTGATTAGTATTCAGAAGATGGATTATTGATAAATTATTTTCTTTTTGAAATAACTATTTGATTACTTAACATGAAGATCACTTATCCATGAACTGTTTCTTTTCTTTTCTTTTTTTTTTTTTAAAGAAAGCATCAATAAAAACATTTATATTATTAAAGATTAACTAAAGGGTTTCTTAGCAATGAAACACAAACCACTTCCTATTCCTATTCCTATTTAGAAATGATCCAAGGCTTTCTTTTTCTTCAGTAAACACAATGACTACTTCTGACTGCATGAAGTACCCTTCATCTAGAAGAACATTATAAAGTCATTCTTAGTCTAGTGATTTCAGCGCACTTCTGGGTTTCATGAAAACACATACTTTTCCTTCTGCAAAGCCCTAGACAGACTATTGGGATTCATATACTTATTTACTTGCGGTAGCAGTACCCTTGCAGTGCTCTTAAGATCTCAGCTGGCAGGGATCAGGGCAGTTGTTATTCTAGCAGTCATCCTTTCTCCATCTACCCACACTTCGTAAGGCAGATAGAAGCTATATCCCTACTGGCGACTTCAAAATTGCATTTTGCTTATGAATCCAACAATTTAGAGATTACAGTGATGGTAGGTGATCAAGTCCTTTCTGCCTTTTTGTTCTTTCAAAATTATTCTTTATTCTTTAAACTGAATTAGAACTATACCATCTTTATTATGGAAATCCATGCAATCTCACATGATCCACAAAATCTTTCTGTCATGTTGTAGGAAAGAATCAAAAGTTTTCAGCATAGTAATTTTACCCCAAACTTGCCTCACTGGTTTTCAGTAAGATTTATTATTATATAAGCAAATATATATATTACTCATATAAGCAAATAAGTAATCCAACAAATGTAATACTTCCATCTTTCATCCACAGAGAGGGAGTAGTACTTACAGAAATGTCATAACACGTATTTTAATTTTAGTCAATGATCTAATAATGTACAGTTACATAACTGATTTAGTCTCATGTTACTCTTTTTTTTTTTTTCTTTATTTCCCTTCTTTCTCTTCTACACACACGTTGTGTAGCATTTCTCAATAACAGATAACATAAAAGCAGCAAGACTTGCCTGTGATGGCTATCAAGGCTCAATACCATGCAAGTGACAACAGTAAATAGTAGGTATGCCTTAATTTCTGAAAGATAAAATGGTTATTTTAAAAGGTTTTTAAATCACTAAAAAACAGATTGAAGTGGTACTGATTACATGATATTGAAGAGCTGCAAGGTTTCAGGTGAGGCACACAGGTGGGACTGGGCTGAACCTGAGGAGGGCCACCCCACCAAAGCTCCCATAGGTCTTGGCATGGCTTGAGCAAGCCTTGTACTGTGTGGGTGAGATTTCTGAGAACAATTTCAACAATACAATTCAAGCCACTAGCAGAAATACTCAGGAAAAAAAAAAATGATAAAAATAATAAAAGTATCTGTGCTCCAGAGCAAGGCCTCTTAGGCTTAAAACTTGTACAAAAAAAAAAAAAAAAAAAAAAAAAAACTGTACACAACTGAAAACAGAAAGATTCTGCAACAACTCAGAGACAGAACAAATGAAGAGAATCACCCAGCAATAGAAGAGAGGATTCCCTCCAAGAAATACCATAGAATATTTCACTAAAAATCCTATTAGGGTACATAGTTTAAAAATATTCACATAATTTCCTGTTAGATAAGCAGAAGATTTGGACAGACACACAATGATAGTCAATACATTTATGGAGAGTGATGGAACTGTATAAGAGCTGGCACATTTTCCAGTCCTTGCATACCAGCGAGAGGGTTTACGTTGGTAACCAGGGCTATCTAGCAAGGCTACGTAGTGTATCCTGTACAATTTGGCTAATGCAATAAGATAACAAATATCTGCAGGATCCCAATGTGTAAAGAGATTTCTCTCTGATGTTACCTACTTTCACCATTCCAAAGTGTTTGAACAATGACCTTCCTAGATTTTTGTTATCTTACTTTTCACGTTAATCAAGCATTCATTATCAAGCATCAATAAGAAAGAACAAGAGGCAATGAAGTTTGACATAAAATATTTTAACTGGCATTAGGGTGTGCCACATTAGTATATATCTTATTTCTGAGTAACTTTTCATACAGGTGAAATTTAACAAGAGAGATAAGAGTATACAACCAAATGGTCTGGGCATTACTCTCATGCTTTTTTCCTTGAAAATTCAAATGATCCCTGCAGGCAACCGACAACTGCTAGATCTGTGGAATGTGCTCTTTGAACTGTACAAAAGCCTTCAGCCTTTCGTGCATTGCTGCAAACAAAAACTGCCAAGTATAATTATTTCTCAAGTTTAATGTTATGGAAGTGTTGCATCACTTTTTTCACAGCTCCGAAAACAACTGTAGACAAATAAAATTTATAAGATTTCCTTTCAAAAGTTATATACTGCATTTATCACCTTTTGTAAACAACTGGTAAAAATGAATGCAAGTCAAATCTCAAAGAGCTTCAGTCTTTCTTTGGTGTTCTTACACTTATATTTCTGTGGAAAGAATCAAAGGAGTAAGTGGAAGGAGTCCTCCCAAGAACTACTATTCATCCTTTAGCCTTTTTAAAATAACAAAAATAATAGAAAAAAAAAATGTGTTAGAAGAACCAGACAGTGCTGAGAGAACAACAGAAGCTTGAAAATTCAGAGTTCACTTCTCACTTTTTTTTCCTAACTTACACTGCTGTATCTAGTGTTTCTACAAACATTCACATACTAAAAGCTAACTCTGTAGATATACAGTATTAAAAATACAAGCACAGCAGTATAGATGATCATGTATTCCTCTGTAGTTCTAATGAGAACTTCCTTGTTTTTGAACACAGATGTATTCAACTTGCTGAACTGAAAGTATTCAGACTTTACTCACTGAATGCAGACATATTCAATAATACAACTTTTATTACGGACTTCAGCTATCTCTGAGATTTTTAAGATAAAGTTGGCATTGAGGTGAAAACAGCTGCCCTTAAATAAAAGTTTCCACATCTGAAATAAATGTTACCCAACCATGAAGACGCCCAAATTCAAAACAGTCATTTTTGTTTGGATTGCCGAAGTGCCTTGATTTTGAGAGCAAGCTATTCAGTTCCAGTATAAACTTCATTACAATTCAGACATTAGGTGGGGCAGTGTCTACACTCCAAACTAATTCCCAAAGCAGACCTAAGCTTGTAGGTCTTGTCCAGGATACCTCACCCACACCCACACGTTAAGTCAGACACAATATCCTGTTTCAATACAGGAGGAGAAGGGACCTGCAGAAGACCAAGCTCTGCTTTCTGGACTCTCCTCATCCTGAGCAGATTCAGTCACATTCCATGAAAGCCTCTGAAGATCCAAGCTGCAAAACAGTGCTGATGCATATATCCTCCACATGCAGTCTTGAACTGATGCCAGATAGTGGTGAGAAACTGCATTGAAAAACAAACAAACAAGCAAACAGAAATAGGATCCAGAAGGTGCCTGAAAAGACAAAATGGAAAAGAAAGAAAAGGAGGCTGACTCCTTAGCTTGATCGTGTGGACAGGATGAGAGGGTGGGCCAGATACAGCCATTTAATAAGTTTGCTGCTACTTAAGCTTCCATGAGGGCCAAGAATTAGAATAAAACCTGTATCTAGCATCTCCAGTTGGTTACTGTATCTAGGGAATCCTCCTCAGGCAGCAGAAGCAATGAAACTTTGACAACCACATAAGTTGAAAACCTGAATGACCTTTGGTACCAGATCTTTACTAGCCATACTGTAACACTTAAGATTGTACAGCCAAAAAGATACTCTGAATCATTTCCTTTAACACAAAGAGAAACAGAAACTGGACTGGCAGAAGTTAGGTACAGCATCTCCAACCTGCTAACGGGCTATGTGAAGCTAATGAAATTAAAGCCAGTCTCCCAGAGAGATGTTCCCACAAGAGAGCTGGGGAACAAAGTCATTAGATTAATGCATTAAGAAAAAAAAAAAAAAAAAAAAAAAAGGTATGTTACAATGACACCAAGGAAGATCAAACTCTTTTAACCATTCAAACATATTTTGTGCCCATACTCAAAGTGAAGCAGCACCCACATCATGTTGTACGGCTACATTTATTTATATATTTAATAGTGCCATAGTGGCGTATTTTAGGCAAAAAAATCTGCATTCAGAATGACAGTGCCTGCAATAAGCCAGCAGGACTGTCTTGCACACAGCAAGATGCAATCAAGGAGCTAGTCACTGACAGAAAGCAACCCTCCCTCTCGCTGAGTTCCTGCAGGTGACAGGGCACATTCACTGTTCAACTGCTTCATTACAGAGGTGAGATACAGCTGATCAACTGCAACTTACAGCAGCGCGAGATGAATGTGATATTCACCAATCCACCACAGAAGTTGGTCAGTGATGCACTGTGTCACTGAACTTCTACAGATACTACAGAAGGGGTGCTTTGATGATTTACTGTCATTTCTGAACTCCACAAGAAGCAAAGGGTACTGCTTTGGTACAGGCAAAAACCCACCAAACACCTTGCTACCCCCCCATTTGCTTGCTTGCATCAAATATGGTCGTCTGCTGTTTTTAAAGTAGAACGTATCTTTTTCAGCTGTCTTTGTGGTAAGTGAATCTTGGTCAAGCTTCAGTGTTAACATGACTTAAACAAACACCAAAGATCAGACCACAGAACTGCCAGCGATGAACACAGTGACATTAAGAAGGATGTGGTCTCAAAGTTCATGGTAAATCAAGCCAACACAAGCAAAACTTGTAATGGAGAAACTGCAATGAATTTTGAATTAAAGAATGCAGTAGCACTGTTTTTCCTTGGTGATCTTTTCAGCAGGACAGCAAAAAGCTAAAAAATGAGTATATTCATGGGTTTTTAAAAGCATTCCATAGAAAAAGGAAGAAAATATAAAGTACACATACTACCATGAGTGAGAAAACTGCACTCTGGGAGACACAAGAGCTAGGCAGTTGCAGTTGCAAAAGAGATGGCTGTTCATTTTTAAAAGTTACAAAATAAACTAAAAAATACAACAATTTAGCATAAAAGCATACACAAACACTTTAAGATAAACAAAAGCATACTCTTTTTGACCAGTTTCCAACATTAAAAAAAAAAGTCATTTACTTCTGTTACTGCTAAGCTTCTTTCAAGTACGTGAAGTAGAACATCTCTTACTCTTACTGTTCTTTTACCAATAAAGCAAACAAACATTGGGATTTACAAGAGTAACATCAGTAGAAAGGTTTATTGAAAATAATCCTAAAATAGGCATGAAAAATTCAATTGCTGTGAACACAAGCACTTTACTAGTGTTTTGCATAAGAGTAGTGGTACCACATTTTCAAGGTGTATCAAGCTTGCTTCTAGATGTCTTAAATATATCATTGTTGTCACCACTCTAGATACCTAGATGCCACAAAGGTAAAAATTCATTACACCATAACTAGGCATTGAATATATCAGCAGAGAAAGCTCCAAGCCAGCACTGTGTCTATCGTACACTAGAACTGGCAGTAAACTCTGCTGTGGAAGAGACAGCAGCAATTTGTGAGCTGGGTTTTTTTTATTTACAAATTATATAATGTACAGGAAATATTACTGAAACATTTAGGCGAAGTCTATGCAATCTCTGTGTTATACTACACAGTTATACCTGAGATCAACCTAAATATTTAAAGATGTTTCTATATATTTTGTGGGAAGCATAAGAAACCTATGTGTGTAATGCAAATATGGGATAATCTGTTCCTCTTGAATGTTTCCCCAGACTTAGTAGAAATTTCACTAATACCAGTCATTCATCTCTTGAAACCAAATTTCAAAATTGTTGGATCCACTTGGAAGCATTAGTGTAACGATGTCTATCCTTTACACTTCCTAAAACAGAAATGATTCAAAGAAATATGACCCCCAAATTCTGCTCTTGGATAGGGGGTTTTAATGCCAAATTTTAGCCTTAGGCACATTTCAAAGCCCCAACATTAATCCTGGATAGGACAAACAAGGTTTATGATGGTTTCTCAATTAGAGTATTTGTGATGCAAGTGTTTGCAGTCTCCTACCAAGACTATTGCCTTCCCTCAAATTCCAGGATTCCTGTATATAAATAAAAATAACACAATGGATAGTCTGTAGCTTTGGTAACACACTGGGTAAATGTTAGTGGACATAGTTCTGATTAAAATAGGTTAACATTTTGATACTTTAAAAGATGAGAACCATAAAGAGACAACTCCTAACTTTTATTATGAGTTATGATAAAGGAATTCACTAACGGTCTCTGCATTCCAGATACCAAGCCCTGTATCATCTTTCTGTATTTTTCTTAAAGAAAAAAGTCAACAAAACCAACCAGAAGCTGGCCAACTGAACAACATATCTCAACCACATGACAGTTAACTATAAAATCAAAGAATAAATGAACAACCACCAAGACTAACAGTTTCTGGATGGGGCCCATCACCTAGAATAAGAAAATGGAAACCGGTTACAAATTTAGAAAATGCCTTTAAAAATCAGAACCCCTGTAAAGAACCATAGTTAGCTCAAAAGGAAAACTCCCCTCTACTGCTCATTTTTTATCTTATCCTACAAGTTCCTCCCAGTTCAAGAGTATTTCTCTTCTGAGGGTTGTCAGCGTTGTCAAGAGGAGAGCCATGTGTTTTGCAGAACAGCCAAAGTTAAAAAGATTGATGGATTAAAGAGAATATAAGGTCAGAAAAGACCATTAGATCATAAAGTCTGGCTTCCTATAATATCACAGAATATACAATTTCAGGCAGTTACCTTACAATTGAGCCTGAACACTTATAGTTGATTAAAGAATATATTCTTTTTTAGCCAAAACAATTGTTTCATGTTATGCTGTTTCTGCACTAGATTAAAGAGCTCTTTAGAGCACCAGATATTTTCTCTCTGTGAAGGTATGCTGTAATTAAGTCACTTCTCAAACATCTTTTTGATAAGGTAAACAGACCGATCTCCTTAAATATTTCACTGCAAGGCAATTTTCAAGCTCTTAAATCATTTTCATAATTGTTTCTGGCACCATCTCTAACTTTCCAAAAGGCTTTTTTTTTCAGATGTGGCCACAAGAACGATAAGCTGAAATTTAGTCTATTTACCAGTGCGGTATAAAAAGATAAATTCACATCTTTGTTGACATGAGGTTTGGCTGCCTGTACATCCAGCACACTTCTTTATTTGCCACATAGCATACTGCATTTCCTCATGAAAAAAAAAAAAAAAAAAAAAAAAAGAGGGGGGTCACATGAATAAGATTTCTCTTTGGACCAAACAGCATATAAGCAAGTATCAGCAGAACTTGGCAATAACAAGGAATCTTAAAATCTTAACTACCTGTGAGAATTCTATAAAAATCTTGGGAGAATCATAGAATCATTAGGAATTATATAGAATCACTAGGAATCATTACAATAATAGGGAATAATGTCAATGGAGATTACAGAAGAGGATTTGGATAAATTAATTCGTTGTCAAGATCCTCTGAAAAGTATCTTGAAGGGAAGAGGGAGTTCAAGAGAGCTGGAAGTGAAGAATGTCCAACTCCAATGCCTCCAATGTCTGCACTGAAATTTTGCTAGCCTGTCCTTTAAAGCTAATTTTTATTTTTGAAAGGTTATTTTTTAAAAGCAAATCAATCTAGTGACTAAGATTTCTATCCTGCAGTCCCATTAAGAGTTGCATTACTTCAATAGTTAGAACAGTAAACTGCAGTGCAAAGGACACTTAGAGAATTAATTGAAATCCTCTCACAAACATTAGTAATTTTTCAGAACTTTTAGAGAATAGCTGAAGTTCCATAATAATGAGAAGGCAAAAATCCTGTGCCTGTCTTAAAAAACGTGAAAAAAGAGGAGGTAAGGAATAAGACTTGTCCAATTAATTTCAGTTCCTGCAAAATTCTGGAGAAAAACAATGCCAACACAAGTTTTTTTTTTATTTTCTACAGCAATGAAATAAATACCTGTCAATACAGATTTGTGATGAGCAAAAGCTGGCAAGCCAATTAATTTTCTTCTTCAACAGAAAAATAGTTTGTGAATGGAAAAGAAGCAGCAGATGACATATTTTGACCTCAGTGAGAACTGACAATGTCTCAGAGAACATTCTTATAGAGAGAAGCTAAAGAAACAAAGACTAAATGAAACTATTTCAAGGCAAACACAAAATGTGTTCAAAAATTTTGCGCAGAGACTACTACTACAAGCAGAATATTATGAATGGGGCTTAACAATCCTGGTCTAGTGCATTGGGTGTTTTCTTTCATAACCCAGATAGTGAATGGGTTATCCATACAGAAACTGTAATTTAACATTCTCAGATGGTGCTGTTTGCACTAGGAAAAGACAGAAAAACATCAGGAAAGGACTACTAACCACATGGAGGATGGTATTGTAATTCAGAGTAATCTTGGAAAATTACATTGCTGGAGAAAAAAAAATGGATGAAATTCAGAAAGACACAGGAAATTAAGATTTTAATTTTGTGCTATCACATACAAAGTACAAACTGTACCTTTCCTTGATATCAGAGTTATTTACTAAGTTTGAAACTCATAAATTATTTTACACCAAAAGAGTTTCAGCATTTTTAACAATAAATTTCTATCTTCATAATAGCAGTTTTAAACAGCTGATAAAACTTTGTCACCTTTCTAAATGTGTAGTAGATTTTCAGATTAGAGGATATGTTAAAATTCAAATCTAAACTAAAGGGATGTTACATTTAATTAAAGTTTTGTACATATAAAAAATATATATTAATTTTGAGGAGTTACTAAGAACCATGAATCAGTTCTGAAGCAGCTGAGCTCATGATTACACTAAATCCAGTTTAAAATAAACCATCACTTGATTGTGTGGCATTTAGATGTTGCAACAATAAACTAAAACAGCATACAAAAACAGCTTAGGCCTATGTTTTGAAGTATATACCATTTTCTTCTCATCCTTCTCCATCACAATTTTCTCAACTCTGCATTGTGATATATATCAGGACCACAGACATAGCCTTGAAGATGTCAGACACTCACTTCTGATCATCTCACCCTTTGAATGCACTGTGCCACCAACTATTGAGTATTCATGGTCAAAACTGGTGGAATAAAGTGAGCCAGGACTACCGCCCGTATTAGAACACTGCTGTAATGGAACATAACTAACATCGTATTTCAGCTTGCTGAGTTATTAGCAGTGATCTTTCTGGAGGCATACATACATCCACCTGGAAGACACTCAATTCCCCCTACCTATGTTGCTGAATAAAAGCATTGCCTACCCGGTGATGAAGATTTCAGGCTACCATCAGATTCAAATCCTGTTCCCTGTAGATGCCACTCCTCTACCTTACCTGGAAAATCAATTTTATGCCTAGGCAGCGAGATTAGCAAGGAGTTGCTATCAAGGTGTACACCAAGCCATGCACTTCATGCTGCACAAGCAGTTTTTGGCAGGAATGTCACCATGGAGGAGGAGAGTGGCTGTGATGAGGTTCTCCTTGCCAGAATGCTGTATCCATCATCCCAGAGAGAATTTTATGTCTTTCCATTGGGCCCACAGAACACTGCCCAGATGGCTGTCATGAGTGCTGCTCACATGAGCAGTCTGCAATAGTAGTATAGATATAGCTATCATAATTATGCTATATTAACTGAGCAACATTAATGCTGTACTAGAGGCCAACAAGAAAAAACATGGACTGATGCCTAGTGATTTGAGGCAGCAAAGAACACATTAAATGAATGGTATCAATTTGCTTTTTATACACTGAGAAATGTATGTGCTTGGTTAATAAAACAGACAACAGAAAATACACTTTTTAGGAATATACCTGCATTATACAGAAGCATAGAAACTTCAGAACGATGCATATACTGTAAATATACTTTAGTGAAGAATTTAGACTAGGCATCTCAGTATCATCAGTATCATCAATATAAATTGATTAAATTTGAAAAGGAAGCTTTTGAGACCTACATATCTAATATTTATTACTACATATTATTTAACATAAAATATCAGCAAATATACAGAATGAAACTAAATGGCTATTTTGTTGAGTATGAGATTGTTTCCTTGCATTTCCAAGATCTCATTCTAACCTGATCATCTATTTGATCTTTTTAATCAGATGATACAGAACATAAAGGAGAAGAGCCATATCTCAATGCATTGGCTGTCATGGTATTAAAAACTACAGCTTCTGGATTTCATACTCAGCTTTTTCTTAGATATCCTCCATTGCTCTGTCCATCTTCGATACCTATGCAGTGTGGCCAAGTTAATGCTGCTATTGAAACCTAGAATTCTGCATTCCTCAAATGCAGCTTAAACATTGCATCTATAGGTTATTTTTGCATTTAATTTCCTAGGTTCCTTTTAGGGCAAAAAAATGAAAAAGTCCTTAAGGCAATATAAGCACTTAATCCAACTCAAATACTAAAGAGGACATAACCTTTTAAATCATCTTAAATATTTACGATGCCATAAGCTCTTAAACTTCCTGGAATACTTAGCCTTCCTTAAAACCTCACAGTACTCAAAGTCCCTAGAGCAACATAAGCACCTAAACTGCTTCAAATCCTTCCAAAGGACACAACCTTTAAACCAACATTTAGAATCTAATTTTTAGAAATATTTTTGTTTCTTCAGGCACAATTCTGCCTGGTTTTGTACACAAATAAGGTGGCTATTTAGTACTATTCACATGATGCCTTTGACACAATACTTTAATTTGATGGAAGGCATGCACGGCAAGGACCAAGAGTATACTGCCACACTGTGCAAGTCAATGTAAGTAATGGAAAGAATTCCCTTGGTGTTAAACCTGACCAGCATTTAGCTTCATAGAATTAAAAGTAACAGAAACAAAAGACAGTCACCACAGCTTTCACAGTACTTTGTTCATACCTTTAAACAAATGCATGTGTGATGATAAAGCAAAGAAGATCATAATATTTCACCATCTGCTATGCTTCATTGGTATGGTAGGAATCAAGAAATCACAGTGGCAATCACAGTGGCATCTGGGTATTTTTAATACTTACCAAAAAGTACATGAGTCACATTTAAGAATTGTTCAGCTAACATGTACATGATTTAAAGCTGCAAGTCTTTAGGAATGTGTGCCCCCTACTCATTTTCTAGCCTGATTTATCTTTTTAACTACATGGTGAGCTAAGTCACTTTGTTTCCCTTCTCCTTTCAGACAGCTCAAGTCCAGTTATGTCTGGACTGAACAGAAAAACGTTTCAGAGTGAAGCAAACTTACACACATAAAATTGAAAGATAAAGGCCCTTCTCCTTCCAGAATTTTGTGGTTTGGGCTTTTCCTATAGCCTAGGAAAGAAATTGTCCTTGTTCCATTCCAAAAGATAACTCATTTTTTCTTCAAGAGTGAATGAAGCATTAAGTGAAACATGAGTGCCATAGATTCTCTTGAGCAACTAAGAAAAAGTACAAATACTTGTCCTATTTTTCTTACTTCTGAAATTCATGTGACAGGTAGTAAATGGTTGGTCAGTCATGTTGTTCCTCCTTAGGAAGTAAATACATGTATAACTGTCCGTCTTCAGAGCACACCTGAAAACTCACAGTTGCCAGACTTGCACATCAGGCAAGGTCACTGGATATATTTGCAGTTTTTCAAAAATTATTTGTACATGAATCATATGACATTTCAGTGGAAGTGCTGTATCCCTCAACAAATACAAAATTTGCAATATACAGCTCAAGATTAAAAAAATCTCCATTATGTCAGTGTTTCAACATGTTGAAAGTCAGAATGTTTTGGAGTGCTGCTAGAGCTGTATGGCAATAGCTTATGAGTTTTGATGAGCCTGTGTTTATGGTGAACCTTGTAAGCAAACACATTTTCTTTGTACCTTTACCCTCTCAACAATTAAGCCAGTTAATGTTCAAACATTTGATTACCACAGTGTATCATGGCTGGTCTAATACCACTGAGAGTTAATGGATATTTCATGACTAGTGCCTTCTTGCTGTTCAACTAGTCAAATTGTTCTCCCTAAATTGCTACCAACTTTTTTTTTTTTTTTTCCCCTTTCCTTTAACGTCTTTTTATATTTACAAAGTGGCTATTGATACCCAGTTTCACTTATGACCGCAAAACACTGTAAACATGTCAGTTGCTAGAGTCAGCATCACTACTTAAAAAATAATGCAAAAATGTGGAACATTTTAAATTACGGATCAGCAAACTACACTAGCTACAAGTAATGGCTTTGAGTAACATCGCATTTACGATGTTGCTCAGTGCCATACTGGGAAGTATAAATAGTGACTGATGGACCAAAATTAAAGGCTTTCATAAGTAAGAACTCATAAATCACAGTTAAACACCCATTGAAGAATTACAGATACCATTATAAAGCAATCTTACTTAAAATACTGATTAGGACAGAGAAACACCAGAAATGCACACAACATGATTAGAAACCTGGGCAGAAAGCAAAGGGACTATATTCAGAAAAGCAGATTAAATACTTCACCTTGCAAACAATGTGGAGAGTGGTACATAATACAACAGATGCCCTGTCCAGTGGAACTACTTCATCAGTAGCTGCTGCTATCATCAACATTCCTTACTATGTGTCACATTAAATTCAACATTGTATTATATACACATACAGAATTTAAATATAAATATACACAAATACACACACCACATTTTATTACAATATAGAAGATGACAGATTAGAATGAAAAGATACTTTTTTTTGGCTTTTGGTATTAGCCTCTTTTTTTTTTTTTTTTTTCCCTAACTATTGATAAGCAAGCAATAAGTTCACTAGTGCTTCATTTATCATATAAACACAGAAAATTGAGTTGAAAGGGACCTCCCTCCATAGATCATATAATTCTCCTGTTTAAGATACCTGTTTTAAATTTCCTTTAGAAATGCAAACAGAAAAAGTGAGATAAATTCCAGAAGAGACTTTTATGTTACCGGTTCTAATACATTATCTGAGCCCAAAGTGGAAATATTACATTACTTAAAAAAAAAAAAAAAAAATGTTTGTTTGTTTGTTTGTTTGTTTTTAACAGACCTATCTTTTCACGATAAGGATCCCCAGAGTTATGGTCTTATTTAAATGAAAAACTGTCTGCATTAGGAAATAATGCAGCCCAACAAGAACATCTTGTACAGGAGAACAGTTGGAGCCAAGCACTTCACACCCATTCAACTTGTGTTTCAGGACACTTCATTCAGCAGTACTGCATGCTTTTGGTCCTTTTGGTGGAGTACTTCTTGTTTAGCTCTGTCAACAGGAAGTTTGAAAAAGGAAACTAGCTTATCCTGACTTTTCAGAAGCGCAGTCCTGATCTGAAATAAAAGACTAATGGAGATGCTCCCTAAGCCCATTAATACTAAGATGATAACCATGTTCTGCTCTACATACAGAATACATTATTTTTGTTTCACATGGCAGTGTGTAAAGATTACTTTTGCTCAGGCAGATCTCTACCTTTCCTCTTGCCAGATAACTGAGTATTTCTAGCCATTTGCAGGGGCTTGGCTTCACACCCTACAGCATAAGGAGAACCTCATTTACAGACAACAGAAGAGCTCTAGGAATTTAGCTGTAGGGCTTAACACAACATTTCTCCAAAGACACAGTAGGTCTCAACTTCAAAATACCCAAACGTTTCTATTTCATCATGGATTTTAGAGGACTTTAGAGTAATGTATGCACATTGGGGGATTTAGAATTATAAACTTCAACATGCACACACTAAATTATTGAAAAATAAATCAAATTAATCTACAAAATTTTGATCAGAGTCATTGATTTTTGCAGTTGAAAAAACAGAAGTGCATCTTTTACTATCAGGTGGCTGCGGACACCACATGCGAGACTGCAGTTTCAGATAATACCTCTGGAGTCCATCTCCCCCATGTTCACCATTTTCATCAAAATCAAGAACTGAAAGATAATGACCTTTTGAGGGAAGGTTGATGACCTTGATTCTGCTCTCAATAACTGTCTCAGAAATCATTTATCATATCCTGAAAAAATACAGGTATGAGATGCACCCTGAGAATCAAAATACAGCTTAACTTTTCCACTGAGGATCTCCTTCTCCCTAAAAGACCTGATAGCAGACCATTTTTTCCCTTGAGCAAAGATACTAGCTAAAATTGTGTGTCTTTCTCTGTCAGAGTAAAATTAGGGGAAGGAGGTGGAGAGAAAGGGGATCACACTTTAGTTTTATTCCACTGATGCTGCTGCCTGTCACTAAAAGATGAAGGGCTGAAATCCCGTCAGTCTGGATTTGCAGATCTGAGGATGGAGAATTAGTATTTTTCTGTTTTTGCAGAAAACTCCTTGATGTATGGCTCTGTTATTGAATGTTAACAGCTGCAGTTTAAATTACAAATGAGGTTCTATTAGCATAACCCGTACTTGGTTTCTATTTAAAAATATGATTTTAGCCAAAATTGTGTCAGTTTAGAACCTGCATGTTTTCATTTGTTTCTACACATAAAGAAGAGAAGCAATTCTGTATTTTACTGCCACAAAATATGAGTCTAGAATAGCAAAAATATTAAAGAATACTGTTAATACTGGTATCTTCAATAGAAGGGACAATGGGTGAATGAATGGTCCTCAGCAATGGTTTAGATGTAGCTTTGAAAAGGCAGCAGTACTAACATGGGAAAAAAAAAAAAAAAAAAAGGCATCTTTTACAGTTCTCTCTCCAAACCAATTTTCTAAATAAAATTGTTTTAAAAGCCCTAAATTGCACTGTGGAGCAACTGTGTAACTGTTTAATTAGCTTTGGTTTCTATCATGGATGTTTTCATCAAAATACACCACACAACAGATGGTTTCTGCTCTTATACTTTGCAACTACAGTGGTTGTGTGACTACTGCCTTGCCCTTGGAAAGCTGTTTGTATTTAGCATATCTTGTACTGATGGGTTTAAAACATAAAAATATGCCAGTGTTCTGACATATACATAGATCAATATCAGAAATTACGAAATTGTTATGAGTTGTCCAATTTTCAACTGCACTGTGCTTGAACAGTTATTTTCTGTAATGTTACGCAGAACTTCATGCTGTACAATCCCACGTGTCATCATTTTAGATATATGAAGTTAATTCTTCTCATGCTAAGAACTCAAATACAATATCTGCATCACAGAGCAAAACCCAAGTGTGGACACGATCCCTGTACTGCTCAGAGAGTGAACTGACTTAATTGACAGGATCTGAAGAGACCCAGAAGTCTGCACCAACCATCGCTGCCATCAGCCAAAAAAATTCTGATTACTTTGATAAGATTTGGATTAGGCTGTTTATGCTGGCATTACTGTCTGCCTGTACCAAATCCATTCATTTCTCTACATTTGGACATCTCACTGTCCAAAATATTGACCACAATACATATGACTGAAGCTTCCTGAATTATCTGTGCACAGCAAAAGCACAGTAGCCAACATACTGCAAAAATGATATATTTCTGTCTTCAACCCAACTCATGATTTAAGTAGTCTAACCAGTACTCTAAGGGGGTTAGGGTGATCCTTACTTCATTAATGTTTTCTATGAAGTTCTTTGAAATCCTCAGATGCAATGCAGTGTGTTACTATCATACATGTCATGAATTATGCCCCAAAGGATCTCACCATGGTATGTTAACTGTATACAAGAATCCCCTCATTACCATTCAAACACCTCTACCTCTGAAGCATAACTCTGCAGCTGTTTACCAACAGGCAGTAATCCTATAAAAACATTTACTGATCTTATATGAAGAATATTGTGTTCCATTACAAATGCATGTTTCATACCATTTCCGATCTCTGAACAGCTAAATGCCAGGGAACTGCAGCTGCATGCAGAACAACAGTCTGTAAAATTGTCATTTTACCAGAAGGTGTCTGTTTAGCTGACATCCTTTAGTTTACCTCCTATATTTCACTATCCTGTATTACAGGAAACTAAAATAATATTAATTAAAATTAAAATAATATGATTCCATCTCTCACAAAATCAAAAGTTAAGAAAATTGACAGTTAGAATGGGCAGAAAGTCCCATTAATTGATGTTCTCAAACAAGTGACTCCGGAATCCAACCATCTAAAAACACTGGAGATGAGAGAACATATGTAGGCTGAAGAAATGAAGACATGCTCATAAAAACTTTTCCTTCCTTTCTTGCCTGCTTTGTGTCTTCAAATATGATACAAGGCACATACAAAGTTTTATAAAAACTATCAGTACATATTCACACTTTCTAAAAATTCCTGCAATAATCAAAATATCTTTCCTATTTCCCTATCTGAAATTTCAAGTTGCCTTTGAATTCTGAGTCAAACCAACAACGTGATGGGTACTTTATGCATTACCTATACGGAATGGTATTTATCCCCCAGGTAGACAGATATGAACAGAATGTTCTGTTTTCTATTTAATAAATAAATAAATAAATAAATAGAAACTGCTGAGTTAGATGACTGTGCTGGGTACTATTTGCTCTGTTACTTTCACAGAACTGCACAGAATGGCTGAGGTTGGAAGGGACCTCTGAACATCATGCAGTCCAATCCCCCTGCTGAGCAGGATCACCTAGAGCACATTGCACAGGATGACATCCACGTGGGTTTGGAATAACTCCAGAGATGGAGACTCCACAACCTCTCAGGGCAACCTGTTCCAGTGTTCTGTCACCCTCACAGTAAAGAAGTGCCCCCTCATATTCAGCTGGAACCTCCTGTTCTTCAGTTTGTGCCTGTTGCCTCTCATCCTGTCACTGGACACAATTGAAAAGAGACCAGCTCCATCCTCTTGACACCCTCCCCTCAGATATTTATACACATTAATGAAGCTTCCCCTCAGTCTTCTCTTTACCAGGCTCAACAGGCTCAGTTCCCTCAGCCTGTCCTCATATGACAGGTGCTCCAGTCCTCTAATCATCTTCGTAGCCCTCCTCTGGACTCGTTCCTGTAGTTTTATGTCCCTCTTGTACTGGGGAGCCCAGAACTGGACATAATACTCTAGGTGTGGTTTTACCAGGGCTGAGCAAAGGAAAAGGATCACCTCCCTTGACCTGCTGGCAACACTCTTCCAAATGCAGCCCAGGATACTGTTGGCCTTCCTGGCCACAAGGGCACAGTGCTGGCTCATGGTCAGCCTGCTGTCCACCAGAACTCCCAAGTCCCTGCCTCTGCAGAGCTGCTCTCCAGCAGGTCAGCCCCCAGCCTGTACTGGTGCTTGTAGTTATTCCTCCCTAGGTACAGGATCCTGCACTTGCCCTGGTTGAACTTCATGAGGTTCCTCTCAGTCCAACCCTCCAGCCTGTTGAGGTCCCTCTGAATGGTAGCACAGCCCTCTTGGTATCAGCCACTCCTCCCAGCTTTGTGTCGTCAGCAAACTTGCTGAGGGTGCGCTCTGCTCCATCCTCCAGGTAAACTGAGTAGGTTGAACAAGACTGGACCCAGTACTGACCCCTCGGGGACACCTCTATCTACAGGCCTCCAACTAGACTGCACCCTGCACCACTAAGCACAACCCTCTTTCATTGCAGTCGTTAATGACTTTTTTAAATGGATACTGGTCAGGTTTCTATCCACTGGACCCAGACATTCTCAGCATGTAGGATCTACTCAGTCTGAACTCTGTAATGGGATCAGAACAAAATGTCAATCATGAAATAAAATTTATAGTTAAATACAAATATGCACAGTTCTTCACTACTCAAACATACTCTGTTTAGTGGCACCTTGGCTGAACTGCCCTTTTTGTTTTCTCAGAACTAGGGTCTTTCTGGTGGATTTTTGTGATAATGCATAAAATGCCATTTGAAACTAAACATTCTTAAAGTAGCAGAAGGATAGGAATATTACAAATCCAACTCAAATAAAGACAGGCAATCGTGGAAAAAAAATCAAGCCTATAAAACTTGCATCAACTATATAAAGGGACAGCTTGTCAGCTTCAGTAAAGTTCTGCCTATTTACCAGTAACAATCTTGGCCAGCAAATACTGATATGATTGTATTTCTAAGGAAAATATTTTGACCACGTTTATAGCACATGGCTTACTGATACTGAGATAAACGCACTTGTAACTGTTATTTTGTGCATGTGAATTAAAGAAAATATTTTTAAAAAAATTATATAAGGTTGCTTCTGCATCTCTGAACAACTTTCTTTAGGCCAATTTGCCAGTATTTTTTAAAAATATAATAACAAACAAACAAAATCCCTTCCTTTAGGCTGTATGAAGATTCCCAGAATCAGGAATTCTCCATCAGTTTACACATACAGTCTGCTGCTATGCAAGAGATACTAAATGTACCACATTTCAAATAACAACAACAAAAAAAAGAACCCAGATACAAAAAGAAAAATTCAAAAGAAAATTAAGAATGAAAGAAAATTTTTACACACCCCAATGAAGTTAATCAGCCATAAATGAAAGTACAGTAATACTGCTTACTTCAAGCAATTGTGTTATTTCTCCCACAATGGGACAAGCATAATAATATCATCTTTGAAGCATGTTCTTCTGTTGTCTGTAGTTCCATAACAGTGATGTCAAAAACATCACACTTATGAAATAATTCATATAAGTATAGCTGTCCAAGGTAACCATTCAGTTACATGGTAATTAACTAGAAAAAGATATCTAATTATAAGTTATGCTAGAATTTCTTTATTGCTTGCCAATATTCTAACTAAACAGCAAATCAGAACTTTGTACATTCTTTCTAACACCTTTTAAACCATTCAACTTTTCCATTGCAAGAAAGTTCTTCTCCCATACAGCCCTAATTCATGAATACTGAAACCAATAAAGGTTACCACCTTCACCATACATATGTTGGGAGATGTAATTGCCATCAGTCAAATATAGACAGCACTTTGAATTACTAAAGAAAGACATAATACTTCAATACAAATAGAAAACAGCATATCACCACAATCATATTTAATAGAACAAATTATCAATATGAGTTGATAATAGAGCACTCTTTCTCCAGTTGAAAATCATCTTAAAGCATGTTTTCATCTGTTGTATTAACACCAGATTTTTAAGTCAGTCTTTTATCACAAGCAATATTAAATGGACAATTTTAGAATCTCATGATACCTCTCTTTTTAGTATCTTACTAGAAATTAGGTAACAACAGAGAGTTAAAACATTTGCATTTCTCAACCTAGAGAGAAGATACAAGAAGAAAATGAAAAATATACTGTTATTTCATAGTTAATATTAAAATGCCATTTGAAGAGCATTTTCTTAATGGTTGCATACAACATCTAAGCAACATGGAAAATGTCCTTTTAATAATCTTGTATGTAACACTGTAACCACAAAGAAATACATAATTTCAGAAATAATTTTGTTTATTCACCTGAAAGCGGGATATTTTTGTCAATGTCAGTGTTAATATTCCCACCTGTTAATTCTCATATTCCACAAGAGATGTGAATATTCTCATATTCACAAGAGATGGAATTATCTGCCTTAACTTTTCATAGAAAAGTTAGATGTCTAAATTTGTGCTGATCACCTTAGGCTTCCTTTATTGTCATTGACAAGAAACAGGCATCACCAAAGGTGGATTCTTCTCATCTTAACACAGACATAAAATGAGGCTGAGTGAATCCTCCTCTTGAAGCATCCATCTTTCTTCATTGCCGAAAGATATCTACAGTGACCAGCTCAGACTTGGAACACCAAGCTTCCTAAATGGCTAAAATCAGGAAAAATTAATTCCACTCTTTGTTCTCAAAGAGTATATGGGTAAAATAAGCACAAGATATAGAAAGAATTCTTAACAAGCATTAAAAAAAATAATAAAAAAAAAATGCTGTCCCAGAAAAATGCAAAAAACAAGTCCCTTTTGTGAAAATAACATGGGATATGTACATTTGAAATGTCACATAGTGTTTGATCTCCACCAGGACAGACTCAATCATTTCTAGAAGCTTAAGAATACACAGCGTATTTTGAGAATATGCTGACAAAGTAATATGCCTCTTCTGATTATGATTAAGCACCAATTTACAAAAGCTTATAATTCAATGCAATACTTCAGTGATAGACATTCAGAGGCATTGCAAAAGGCATATCTTACAAAGCATTGAAGCTTCACTCTTGAATTTCAAGTCCTTCCTCAAAATCAAAGAAAAGATGTCATAGAATTCATAGAATCACAGAATAACCTCAGTTGTAAAGGCCCCCAACAGAATCATCAAGTCCAACTCCTGGCTCCACATAGGATTCCCCAAAAATCTGACCCTACGTTTGAGTGTTGTCCAAACACTTCTTGAACTGCAGGCTCAGTGCTGTAACCACTGCCCTGGGGAGCCTGTACCAGTGCCCAAGCACCCTCTGGGTGCAGAACCTTTCTCTAACACCCAGCCTGACCCTCCCCTGTCCCAGCTCCATGACATTCCCTCAGGTCCTGTCGCTGTCCCCAGAGAGCAGAGCTCAGCGCCTGCCCCTCCGCTCCCCTCATGAGGGAGCTGCAGGCTGCCACGAGGCCTCCCCTCAGTCTCTGGGCTAAACAAACCCAGGGACCTCAGCTGCTCCTCACACTTCTTGCATTCTAGACCTTTCACCATCTTTGTAGGCTTCATCTGGACACTCTCTGATAGTTTTATGTCCTTCTTATATTTTGTTGCTCAAAACTGTGCACAATACTTAAAGTGAAGCTGCACCAGCTCAGAATAGAGTAGGGCAGTCGCATCCCTCGACTGGCTAGCAATGCTGAGGTTGGTGCACCCCAAGGTTTGGTTGGCTGCCAGGGCACACTGCTGGCTCATATTCAACTTGCTGTCAACCAGAACCCCTAGATCCCTTTCTGTGGGGCTGCTCTCCAGCCTCTCAATCCTCAAGCTGTACATATATGCCTATGGTTGCCCCGTCCCAGCTGCAGAATCCAACACTTGCTCTTGTTAAACATCATGTAGTTGGTGATTGCTGAGCCCTCTAATTTGTTGAGATCTCAAGATCTGTCTTTTAGAATTGACTTTTTTTTTCCCTTTCTCAGAAATGATATATCTCACAGAAGATTTTGCAAAGATACTGAGCTTACAGCAAAACTGTGGATGGAAAATGTATGCAAAACTAATCCAAGCTGAAATTTAAGAAAATATAAATTTAAATAAATAGTTATTTTTCCTATTTGCCTCTGACTAGACTTCAGAAAGATAGGTATTTCTGTTGTGGACTACTAGATCTCTTCTCTAAAGCTTTGTCCCTACTTTTATCTATTTTTTTCAAACAAAAAATGATATTAAAATGTATCTTCCATTCCATGCATCAAATAAAAATCTTTGCTTTTTAAACACCTAAAATCCACACCACATTACTTACTGTCCTTCTAATTGTGGTGCTAATTCACAGCTAAAAATTACTTTCACAGACTTCAATCTGATTTTCTTAGTTATACTTGCAAGTCTTTAAATATAACTTAACACATTTCAGAAAGCTCTCAACTTCGACAATCTCTCATCTTTTACAAAAACTTCAGTAAAGCCCTAAAGTGAATAGCTAAATACATCAAAACCGGAAAAATATAAAAAAAGAAATTTTAGTATATCACAAAATAAAATCTGTACAATTTTGCTTACTTATAAATATTCCCAGAATCATAGAATATCTGATGATGTAAGGGACCTCAGGAAATGATTTAAATCCTTGCTCAGACAGGACCAGCTAGAATAGATTGCTTGTTGCTATATCCCACTTGGTTTTGTGTATCATCAAAGACGGAGACTCCACAGCCTCATGTAGTCTCCACAACCCCTTTGAGCAACTTGTTCCAGTATCTGACCACCCTCATGGCAAAGAAGTATCTTCTTATGTTTAAATAGAATTTTCAGTATTTTGTGTGTTCCCATTGCTTCTCATCCTGTCACCTATAGAACAGAACAGAACAGAATGGAATAGTTCAGTTGGAAGGGACCTTCAAAGGTCGTTGAGTCCACCTGCCTGACTGCTTCAGGGCTCACCAAACATTAAAGCATATTAATAAGGGCATTGTCCAAATGTCCAAAATGACAGGCATGGGATATCAACCACCTCTCTAGAAAAGCTGTTCCAGTGTTTGGCCACCCTCACAGTAAACAATTTTTTCCTAATGCCCAGTCCAAAGTTCCCCTGGTGCAGTTTTGTGCTGTTCTCACGCATTCTGTCATCCATTACCAGGGAGCAGAGATGGGCACTTTCCTCTCCATTTCCCTTCTCAGGAAGTTGCAGAAAGCAATGAGGTCGCCTCTCGGCAGCATCCTTTTCTCCAGACTAGACAACCCAAGTGTCCTCAGCCCCTCCTCAAAGGACATGTCCTACAGCCTTTTTACAAGCTTTATTGCCCTCCTATGGCCACTTTCAAGGACCTTAACATCCTTGTTATATTGTGGAGCCCAGAACTGCACATAAGATTCAAGGTGAGGCTGCACCAACACAAAATATAGCAAGAGAATCACCTTATTTGACTGGCTGGCTATGCTGTGTTTAATGCACCCAAAGATGTGGTTTGCCCTCTTGGCTGCCATGGCACACTGCTGGTTCATACTGAGCCTCCTGTCAACCTGCACCACCAGATTCCATTCAGCTGAACTGATCTCCAGCCACTATTTCCCAGTTTGTAACTGTCTGGCATTGCTCAGTCCCAGGTACAGAACATGGCAGTTTCTTTGTTGAATTTCATGCTGTTAATGGTTGTCTTCTTTACACCTTTCCATCAAGTATTTTATATCAGAATAAAATGTTATTCGGTATTGGTTGTTCAGCAAAGTGGTGACTAAATTAGTACAACTGCTAATCATATATTACCCAGCTCATAGATGATGCTTGATAAAATCAGACAAGCATTTTCAAGAGTCAGGAATTATGTATGTATATACTGATTATATAGTATCATGTCTATACTATAAATTACTATAAGACTTCTATTTACTTACTAGATATTCGTGACCATTGCCTAGTTTTGGAGATCTGAAATGTAAGTTATAAATGATGTAAAAAATCCTTCATTATCACAGTGTGAAATACCCAACAAAACCTAAGTTCTTCATTAGATAATAAATAAAGGTGGATCACTTAAGTTTTTCCACTCTTAGAAATGGCAAATAACAACTTCTACAAGGCCTGACATTACAGCTCACCAAGCAATTTAAGCTGCAGAAACTAGAGCAGCTGCCAGAAGAATCTATCGTGCCCTCCCCCACACTTTTGGCTGCTAATTTCCATCCGCATTACCCTTTGTACCAGTCACAGCCCTTGGACAGCCATATGTGAGAAGGCTGGGATAAATCCAGCTGAAAACAAAACCATACAAATAATTGGTTATTTTCAGCCAGCTCCATTCTCCAAATTTATTTGTCACATAGCCACGTAAACAGCTACACATGATGAGGGAGAACAGCAATACAGGGATGGAAAAAGAATCTGGAAGTGCTTCTTATGCAGCTGTACCATGTTAAAGTGTTCAATGAATACTTTGGCTAAAACTGATCTGTCAATGGAGAGACACAAGCTATTAAAGGAGTCATATTAAATTCCCTTGACATTACTTTTAGGATGAGATGGGTTGGCCTCTGGAGATGCCTGCTTCTCTCCTGAATGTTAGCAGAATTTTGGATGACTAACTGAGATGTAGCAGCTTAGTTTCCACATACCTAAATTAACTCAGATCTAGATGAGTAGAAAAGGGTAGAAAGCCATGTTTCTGACTTTTTCAGCACTTCATTTCCATTAACAATTTTCATATGTGAAAAAAAAAAAAAAAAAAGAATTGTAGAACTGATTACCATCACACAAATATAGGAGGAGTATGCATTTTCTGGATGCTCTGCAAACTTTTTCTAAATCATATTTTACATCTATATGCAATAAATTTCAGAGACATGGGACTGTGTTCCTTGTACAAAACACACAATTCCCCAGTAGAAGCAGTTACAACCACAGCTCCATTATAATCACTTACATTTCTTTGGAGTCACTTAATCACTTTGCTGGGTTGTAGGAAGGAACGGTCTTTTCCTCTTTGCTGAAGCTGGTTCTCCTTCCAGATGTGCCTTTCACTTCTATGGCAAGTAAGGACAAAAGGTCCTTAATTTTCACTTAAAATTATCTACAGGTAAGAAAGGAAAGGCATACAGTAAGTACAAGCCTCTGTATTGTGTTTTACAGTAAGGTATTACAATCACGTCTTTAAAACACACTTCACTATTTTTACAGGGCCACATTCTTATATACTTATGCACTGCATACCTTCGAAGAAATTCCACATATTACATCTTTCTCTATACCAAGCATCTAAAGTAGTCACTACTCCTAGAGTAGGTGCCTACTCCAGTCCTGGGATTTGCGGTAACAAGATTATGTTACTCTAAAACGTCTAAGTACACAAATTGAAAGATAACTTCTTATTATTGATTAGTTATTTTGCAACACCAAGAAGTCTTGCATACTTTTGGCAGGATTCGTGCAGACAATCACAATTTGCTGAACACAGGTTCATTGGAAACTATCTTGGTTACTCATTATTGGCAAAAATTCTGATCTGAATCTTCTGTTAAGCAAAACAGCTCTGTATTGCACTGCATCTCCGAAAGTGAGACCTTGGCTTTACAATGGATAGCTCCAAGAAAATGTAAATCACCACTCTGACAGAGCCAATACAGCATATCAAATGTTAAGAATTACTGGGAAAGGAATAAAGAACAAAGCATTAACATGTCACCTTCTTCTGTATCAAGCCCCATCTTGAAAAGCCTGCTCATTTCTGGTGCTCAGAACAGAGCAGAGCACAAGGTTCAGAGAAGAAAACATACATGATCAAAGGCTTAGAATAGTTTCCAGACGAGGAACAATTCCGTACCACAACTATTCACACTAGAAAATAGACAACTTAAGGGATGATATGACAGAAAAGTACAGCAGCCTGAAGAAGATGGAGAGATTGAACAGATATCATCTCTTCCCTATTTGAATGCAAGAACTGACTAGTAAAGCTCAGGTTCAAAAAAATGTGCAGGAACATCTCCATGAAATAGGTAACAGACCTGCAAACTTCTTCCCAAGGATGCAAGGAGTTTTCAAAGGGGAAAGTGGAATTATCTTTGGAAGAGAACCCTCACTGGAGATTCTTATATCTATTTCAAAATGATATATTCACCACACAAGGAACAGAGTCTACTCTAACTGACACTGAATGTATGTACAGATACTAGATCCTTTTGAACTGCAAAGTGAATTTCCACCGTTTTCTGTATTTAACTACATTCTTTTGATTGACTTTTCCAAAATAGCCACTGCATAGAAAAAATAAATAAATAAATAAAATGAGGTAGTAAAGTCTTTCTGCAATGCAATTTTTTTGTAGTCTTCTTCTCCCTTGTCCATAGTTCCAAAGTAGACAGGGCAGGGTGCCACAAAGCAAGGTTCTGCTTCTGAAGGTTTTCGACAGTTTCCTCCATATGTCTGAATATGCAACTTGATCCATGGGTTCCCACCCAGTTCAACATGTATAAATGGAAGTCGGTCATCTGCATGTCCCAAGTTTCATCTCGAACAAAACCTTAAAAGTCATATACTCTCTCCTCCAGTATCTCATTTTTTTTGCTTTTATATCTAGGATACAGCAGTGTTTTTGCTTTATTTTGGGTAAGTGCAGATCAATTAAAATTCCTTCAGGGACGCCTTCTGATCCAGCAGAAAGTGAATGACTGTCATCAGGAGCAAACACTTTTTGCTGTCTCAGAATGGCATGTCACTTTTGAGAAAAAAAAACTCTCTTAATTAATTCATCCATACCCACCAGATATACCAAAGGAATATAACCAGTCCTTTCTCTTGTCTTGCTAGATACACATCTCTGTACCTGTGAACTGAGTATCCAGATATGGAGACTTGTGCATTGACATGTTACATGATGAAGCAGCCTACACTAGCATATAAACATACCAGGACAAAAATAACCTTGTTCAGACATCAGTATGCAACTAAAGTTCCTTTTGCAAAATGCACAAATTAATAGACTAATGTTTCACACAAAATTTTTGTTTCCTCAAAATCTATGCACAGACCTATTAACATTCTTTTCAGACCTCACAATGAGGAATTTGAATTACTGCTGCTTTTTTTTTTCCTTTTTCGTCAGCTTGATATATCAGATCAAAGTATGTTTAATGTTCTATCTACTCCCCCTCATCACTTCTACACTCTGCAAAAGAAGAGGCTGCTATGATGTTTGCTGTTATGTTTGCTTCTGCAGCTCAAATGGCTACACTGAAGATGGAACAAAAATCACTGTGCAGCATGCTAATAATGATCAAAGACCCATGTACTACTGGCCTATAGCAACAATTTAGGCCACCTCTCCCTCTACCATTTGTCCAACTTCTCTATTTAGAATGCAAAATCTTAAGGGTAGGATTATAACTTATCCAGCTCAAAAGGAATCTAAGTTTTGTTTGATATCCTGCATATCACTGTAATACTAACTACAAATAAGAGCAAGCAGTACCAAGCAAGAACTGAGTGTCTTAGAACTGATACATGATCAAAGACAAGCTTCTCACAAAATTTCAAAATTTAGAGAAGTGGACTAAAGGCATACTACCGCAGGTAAAATACTATTGCAGGATAAACATTTTAAAAGCAATCTGATATTAATTACAATTCATAATTATTGTAACTCCTACTACAACACTAGGAAAGATAAAGCATAAGAGTGTCTTACAAGACAGCTACCTACTGGTTGACAAATAGAAGCAAAGATTCTCACTCTTTCCATACACGGTTTTGAGTTGCAATTAAAAAGTTTACAAGATCGTCCCACTAATGTGATCTTGGCTCTCTCATACAAATGCCCATAAAGAGGGGAAAGTTGATATGCAATTACTTCAATTGTAAGTGCTGAGAATGAACAGTTACCCAAAATTGGGTAAACCAAGGATGCTTCTTTTTTTTTTTTTTTTTTTTTTTTTTTCTCCATTTGTTATACAACCCCTTTGGAAGATTAGATGAGGATTCATGCTTGCTTTAAAAATGTATTCCGTATATTCCCTAATTCAATTATACCCCTGATGGAAATATACTTGTTTCAAAGATATAAGAAGGTATATTTACATGAAGAATTTCTTAGCTTGTGTTTTCAATTTCTGAAACAACCTAGTGATACAAGTAACCTATAGGATTAAAGACACATTAATTTTGGGCATTAAAAGCTACACTTTTGCATAAACTCATACCATTTCCATAAGTTACATAAGACACAAATTGAAAACTATAGACAGTAATGTGAGCTTTGCGTTGCTGTTTTGAGACTTTTTTGGCCATTGATAAAAGCCACAGCTGCATTACAAAACATTGTTAAAATACTTTATCCCATGACTGGCAGGTATTTTTACAGAGTATATTACAGAAAAATGTACTAGAGGAAAAAGTATTTGAGGACTGCTTAACCAAGTTTCCCAATTATTTTGGGAATATTTATCTTATTTATAAAAAATCCAGTGGCTCACGTCTCTGACTAAATATGCTACAAAATTCCATTTTTGTACATAAGCATTCTACAATTTCACTTTCAATATCTATAGACTATTGGATGAAACTAAGTAAAGGACTAATGCTGGATTTAGGCTGAAACCATATCATATAAACAACCAAGCACTGGATTGGTTTAAGATTGAATAATATTTACTCTATTATGTAATTGTATAGTCAGTCTAACGTATTATTACAATCATGTGTCTTTACTGTGGTGTTTATCTAAAAGCCTTTACCCAGAAATCTTATCTCACAAAAACATAAACTCACAAAAACAATCACTGGTTTGCTAGTAAACTTTGGAACCTCTGTTAAGAACGATGTATTAAAATACAGCAACAAAAGAAACAAATATATCTGCGGAAAGGTCCCTTCAAGCTAATCTCCAGTGTAATTGTCCTAATCTGGAAACAGCATAAGGAGTAAACAAGAGATCAATCATGATATGAAGAATTAAAGAAATGAAGGTATTATATTGCAAACTTCCCTAAATGTTGTGCTGTTAAACTGAATGAAGTTGTTTGGTTTGTCTGCAATTGAAGGGAGATTAATATGCTGTGATCAAAAAAGCAATACTTCAGAAAACCTCAGAGTTGGCATTACTTCCTTTCCGTTACATATTGAAAAGAGAAGGGTGGGACAAATGATCTATCTACATGTAAAGTGACCTAACACTAGAATCCATGTATCACTGCCTTTAAGGTAACAGATAGTATTCCCTATACGTTGATACACATCTTTTGCAGAAAATTAAAATATGAAACATTTTCTAATTTAGTTTTCTCATCAGTTGTATACTACAGTCTTCCTCTTCTGGATTTGGATAGACATGAAGATAGAGAAACATTCCTCATATTTCTCTTGCAGTTTTATTTATCTTAAGATATATTGAACAGAAATAAAACCTGAAGCTGAATCATAAGAGGATGTATTGGTATGAAACCACAGGCAACACCTATGTCTAAATAACTGCTTGCATGGTCAGCTGTTTGCCATGCTAGTGTAAATTCTCCATATGAAACAGAGGATAAAAGACAAAGGCTAACTAGCTCTATCAGGCAATCTGCCAACAAAGGTATAACACTGGCTTTGGGACGATCAGATGGAATACACCGTGAACAGTTGTTAAGCTAACATCCAAGTTTGGGGAGGTTAAACAGATAGTAGCAACCTTGTGTAGTAGGAATTGTGGCAAATATGGCTGGGAATATTTTTCTTCAGCAATCCCCCAGTGGGAAGCATGCCACCTACTTTCTCTGTTACTCCTTCCAGTTCTGTCTGACCTTCTCATTTCAGCCTTAGGTTGCCATCCCACACAGGGATCTAGCAGGGATCTTAGCATCTAAAGACACAAAGGCCAAGCATATAGGTGTCATTCTAGAAATGCAAGGCCACATAGAATTTTCTAAGTTAGGGATTTGCAGTTGGTACTGGTACTGACGAGCCCATAGGTGGAATGCAAGTTTCATTTATTATCCCACCTCATTTCTAAATGGTTTTGATACTGATTACTGAGAGATCACTCATCTACACACAATACTGTCACACTACTGCAGCAGCCCTAAAACAGAATGGTGCAAAAGATTTCGATATAAAGGAGGAAATGTGAGAAATTCCATTAAACTTTTCATACTTTTTCATCTATTTATCTTTTTCCTCTTTCTTTTGCCTCCCACTCTCCCATTTGCCTCAAATTCTCTCCCTTCCTGCAGCATGATTTTTAAAGAACATCACACTTGCTGGGAGCCACAAGGGACAGCAGCACAAGAGGCAAGCATTCAATGACAGCCGAGATGCCTCCTTGTCACCTGGGGCAATGCTGGGACGTGGAAAGGACTTGGGCTGGATGGAACAAGGGTCAGAGATGCTGAAGCCAAAGGTACAAGGGCATGAGATCTGTAAAACAGACTAGGATTGCTAAACTCTGGGGATAGACCAGATATTTATCTGAGGGAAGGAGAGGATGATTTAAATTGTTATACAAAACAAGGGAGGCCTCATCTAAAAATGTGTGAAGCAGTGTGCTTAGGGACTTGCTCTTGTGGTTCTACCTGTTTGCTACTGGGAGATGTAAGCATGAAGACCTTCCTGTAATACCTTCAAATCCAAAATTAGCTTTCTGAGCTTTGGCAGATTGGAATGTAATTAACCATTCAAATACACTGTGGAGTTTTCCAAGAACGTTTGTTTTATTTTATTGTCTTTGCCATATTGGCTGGTACATACTTACTTCACAAAGTAGTTCAAGTCACCCTTTTTGCATCATCCATTTCATTTTATACATACAGAACAGGAATTGGTTTCAGGGGGATAATGGTAAGATTTCCGGGCAGGATGCAGCTGCAGAACAACTTGAGCCAATCTAAACTGGCCAAAGCAGCCCTAACTTCCCTCACCTTCCTCTTCAGCTCCAGTGCAGACTCCTACTCCTTCCTTGTGCTGACTTGGACACTTGAGCAACTGCAAGGTGAGACGGGCCAGGGAGCTAAATCACTTTAAAACAGTCCTACAAAGAAAGTGATTAACTTCTGGCCAAAACTGGGACATTCCTGCTGGTGCAAGATGAGATATGGCCCTGGATGAAGATGTGACCACACAGTCATGATGCTGTTGGCTTGCACTGATATGGAAAGTGTGCATCTATCTATTCTCCTGTGCACCTGTCTCAGGGTATATTCAATGCTTCTAGCAGTGGTCACCTCCCAGTTTCCAGCACTGCTCACTCAGCTGTGCCAATGCAAGTGTACATGGAGCAACAGGGTCATCCACACTACAGAACTAGTCTAGATTAAAAGCAACCTGGCAAAATAAAAGCTATTTTGTTTAGCTAAAATAAAAACAGACCCACAAACAACTATAAGATCATTTTCAGAGATATAGCAATGAGCAGAAGGAACCAAAAGATGCTTTAAGCCCACATTACTATCAAAGAAGCATTTACTACACTGTGATTTAATTAGCCTATGGACTCCAGCAGTCACAAGGTAACAGATACAGCTGCAGCCTACCAAGTACTGCCTTCCCCAGCTGTCTTTCCCTCCATTTCTCTGCAGCTTACAAATACACATTGCAAAGAAGTGTGACAATCTGCACTACAAATCAGACACAACTGAAGTCCTCGAGGTACAAGTGTGTGCTCCATTACAGCAACACTAGGACAAGGATGGGCTGCAGAAGGGCAGCAAGGACAGTAGCATTAAAATACAGAAGCTGCTTTTATTATTATTATTATTATTTACATGCCTTAGAGAACTGTGTCCCATTATTAGAGAGAATATACACATACAAAGCTTTAAAATCTGTTTTGAAACTGGTCTGGCATGTTTTGCCATATTATTGTTACACCTGTACATAATTTACACATTTGCAATCAATTCTCTAAATAGCTCATCGTTCGTATTTATATTATAGGATGAAAATTAAATCAAAATAAAAGCCTAAATTATTTTCCCTTAAAATTAAGTAACTTTTTAAAAAAATAAAAGAGAGGCCCTAAATTCTACTTCACATCACTCTTTATTTTAATCACATTTGATTTGGAGAATATGTTTATCACATTTTTTTTCCAGATGACATGGCTGTACTTTATCTAATATGAAGTACATAACTTACATACACATTGTCTACATCATTCAGGGTACACACAAAAACAATTGTGAAACATTCTACAAAACGATTGTCCATCTTTCAATAGTTTTGCTTGGTAAGACATGAAAAGTAATCATTATGTGAAAACTTAGTATCAGCTATTGGTTTGTAAACAGAATAATCAAGTATTCTATGACTGAATTCAAAGGTCAAGAGTTTTTTTTATATTTAATAATTATAGATTTTTCTATGCATTCATTTTCCACACAATTAGGAAAAATAAGAAAAAGAAAAAAAAAGGAAAAAGTAAAAAGGAAAAGAAAAAGGGAAGGGAAAAGAGAAAACAAAAACAAAAAGAGAAAGAAAAATTAAAAGAAAAGAAAAGAAAAAAGAAAAGAAAAGAAAAGAAAAGAAAAGAAAAGAAAAGAAAAGAAAAGAGGAAAGAAAAGAAAAAGAAGGAAAGCACTTAGAAAAAAAAAATGGAAAAAATACCTTATCTGCATTTCTCTTGCAATTCCATTTGGACAACAGTATTTCCTAAACATAGCCTATTCACTGCTGGATATGTAATTACCTTCAGTTCATAGTCTAGACATTAATGCTTTCGTAGTATTTAAGACTCCTTGTAACATGCTTGCTGCTTTAAGTAAGCAAAGCTAAATCTTGACCAGATAAATTAGCAAAGAATGCAATAAAAGCTGCAATAAAAGAACTTTATCCTCCAAACCTTCAAGTTGCTGCTAAATGAGATTTCTTTGAAATGCAGATCAGTTGAACTAGATTAGTGAATTTTAGCTCCTGTCAACATCATAACAAAATACAAATACAATTGTTCACTGGCCTTATCTCCATGCTTCCATCTGCTGCCTTGTTATTTACTTTCCTTGATTTACTATGCAGATCTAAATAAGACACATCAAGGAGGGCTTACAACACAATGGCTTCTTAAGCTTTACATCAAGGTATTTGAAACTGAAGCCCTGAAAGGGCTGCCATCAAAGACATATCTCTAATGAACTTCCATATCAGAGAAGGTTTGGTATTTAATACTGCTGTGAAAAGAAAAAGCTACAAATCAGAATGGCCTATGAAGGGAAACGTCTGCAAATCTTGATGAGATTAGCACCTACCAGAATTAATATCCCAATAAAAATGATATCTGGTTCCTCGAAGAGTTAAACTTCCAACCTTTGCAAAAATAATGCACAGTGTCACAATGGGAAAACTCAGTTGACAAGGTTAAAAGGTCAGGGCAGTATTCTTTGTTTATCCACAAAATATTCAAAAAACAGTTTTTGCCTGTGGCTTGATTAAGATATTGTTGACAAACTAGCCTTGGAAAGAAATAATTAACACAGTTAACAGTGCTACTGTGGTGCTTTCTGCAACATCAGAATTTTACAGTATCTTAAAAAAATTAGCAACAACTTCATGGTGAAAGAACATAATCTAAAATGACAGCATGCAACATTTGTTCATCAATTTTACTATTTCCCTTTCTCCCCCACAGCAATCTATGGCAGTGTAGGATAAAATCTTCTGTCAGTTTGTTTAAAAAAATAATCCTTAAGTGCCATTTCTGTTACATGCCACGAACCCATTCACACAGTGCCATAAATGAAGTAAGAACTCTCCTCCTCATGATTTCAGTTCTCTGCATCTATATTCAATAGACTAAACAAGTATAAGATGAAAATACAAAGTTTAAAAGTTTCTACAACCAGTACATAACAGTGTGCAGTAAACTAGCTGTGTGTTGCTGCTTGACGGCACTTTTTGCTAGGCACTGAAGTACATAAACAAATGATGTTTTTCTTTCTTAAGAAAGCATTTCAATCATTTATGTTCTTCCCCAGTATGAGAAGATCCCACAAGCGTGTTCTCTACCGTGGATCAATCAGCTCCAAACCGAAGCAGACATGTTGTATGCTCCAGTGCCCGGGAATCATGCTGCAGGCTCACCAGATGATGAAAACTGAGGTATGCAGTGTGTGGGAGCCCCACATGGCACCCACTAGCTTCTGGGCATGTCAAACTTCACTACTACCCTACAGTCAATGACAGCAAACACCTTCCCTTCTCTTCTTGCCTCCAAACATGTGCTTGTCTTTCTACCCTCCTTCCAAATTACAGGCAGTCTTCCAGAAACAAAGCCCCCAAACAGAAGCAACATCCCATGGCTACACTGCAGAAATCATGGTTGTCTTTTTGCTGGATTTCATTTCATATGGGCTGTGTTCCAGGCTTACTTACGGCCACAAGAGACCACTACCTTTCCTTGTTTAATGAAATGACAAAACAACAGATTTGCATATGTAAAAACAGGTGCTGTAACAGGTTTGACTACTCTTGACCTAAAGCATGTAAAAAGATTTATCAGCAACAGCTGTCCCCGAGGTATCGGGGCTCTGACGGACAATCATTCTTTGCCATCTGCACTGCCGTGTGTTAAAAATGACAATCTGAATTAAAAGCTGGTCAACAAATCTTGTATAACTAATTCCTCCCGCATCCCCATCCATATGTTGAATTCTCAAGATACACAACACTTGGATTATCTATTATAAATACCAATCTTTAAACTGAAGTGAGTTGCAACTTATTCAGGAAACAATTGTTTAAATAATACTCCAAATGTACATATGTTTGAAATGCTACAACTGTTTTACATCATGATACAAACCTGTATTCTTTTCAAGTAGCATTATATCTCTTTTCAGAATAAAAAATAGCTATAAATATTTACATATTCTAATTTGGGATTTACAGTGCTACACCATTGTTTAGCTTGTGGATTATTAACCGATATAATTTTTGTTTAGCTTAACTTCTCTGAAGTCTTTCTTGAATGCCCTGACAAAAACGTAATTGATAGAAAAACATTTCAGAACACCTCTGTGTTCTGTGCATAATGGATGTACGGCAGGGAAGTGAGGTTTGCATTTTATGTCTGATTTTTCCATATGAAGAGGAACTGTGGTTTTTCCTGCAGACTAACGGAATGAACCTGAGAGTCTGAACATGACCCCCTAGTGAACACAGTGACTTGTTCTGGAGCTATGCTAGCAGAAGGTAGCACCATATGCCCCAAGCCCCAACTTGGATGCTCTTTCCACAGTCTAATGTGCTTGTCAAAAGATGTTAAAATCACAGATTTACTTTCTCTGGATATACTTTTTACTGTACAAAGTAAAAGATAGGATTATACAAATTATTATGTCTTACACAGGCTAGCATCCAAAATATACTTCCACCAGTTTAAACTGGGATTTATTTATTTATTTTTATTGGTGAATGATTTCTGTGGTGTTATAGCAATCTTTTGCCTGATAACCTATCACAGCTATTATAATTCGTATTGATTACAACATAACTACATTCTAAACTACAGTATTAATAATTTTCCTTCTTTGTAGACTTTGGGAAAAATTAATCTCATTGCTTAAAAATGGATGAAAATTACCTTTCTTTTTTTCCAATTTTAATTTCACTAAGTATTTTAAATTAAAAATTAAAAAATAAAAATAAAAAGAACCTTGAGAACACAACTAATTTTATCATTGTAGTCCAGGCAGAAAGAAATAGTAAAATAAGAAAAAATAATCCATGGGGTGCATCCAGTGAGCAGACTCAGAATAACAGAAGAGCTACTTCACAACACTTCTAACGATAATTTTAAATGCTGCAGTCAGTATAAATTCTTTCAGGTTTTGTTCTTCAGTTTTAAATGAAAAAGAAGTACTTGATTTTTAAAAAATATATATGCATATATGCACTTACATGAACTGCTGAAAGACATGAGGCACTTTTTTTCTCAAGAGAATAATAAACAATAAAATACTGTCTCACAGAAATTTGTGAGATTCAAGTGATCCTTTAAACAGTTACAATTTGCTGTAAAAACAATGCACACTTTAAAAAAGAAATACAATTTATTTACTCACTAGGTTGTAACTGTCTTTTGAGAGCTACAGTGATCCCCTCAAGAGCATAAATATTTAGACAAATTTTAAAATGTGTATTATATACTTGACAGAACATATTTACATGACAGCTCAGAGCTTAAGCAATCTGATCGGAAATATTTCCCATCTAAAACAAAGTCAAATTGGAAAAAAAAAAAAAAAGGAAAAAAAAGAAAGAAAAAAAGGCAGCCCAGCCATGTAAAGAGGCTTGAGATTAAAAACATAACCATTTAGAAACAGATTAGCCATTTAAGTGTTTGTGTCAAAATTATGATAACCTTCATCTACTTCCCGATTCACCAGATCCTATGTATGAACTTATGAAAATCTAAGATGAGCAGCACACAGCATTAACTCCATGTCTTCTGTAACTAAGCCGTTTAATTGCCTGCTCTTTATCTGCTGCCCTCTGCGCCCGCAGGTCCTGCATCCTTGGCGGGTGGATCTGCCTCGGCACGGTGGCAGTGGGTGTCCCGCGGGTGCCAACCTGCCTGACGAACAGTCCTGTCCCCCACCCAGCACCAAGCTCAGAGCCGGCTGCCCCTGTGACACTGCCTAGCTGAGGCCCAGGAGTGGCAGGGAGAGGGGGAAAAAGGTGGAAATAAACCTTACAAAGCCTGTTGTCACTTTTGTCAATGGCAAAATGAAAAGGCTGAGGGGGATCCTTTCAAACCATGAAGCCCAGGTCTTGTTTATCCCTTGGTGATCTGCTAGTCTTTATCTTGGCCTTCTTTAAAGAAATTACATATGTAATGTAATGGGATCAGATATGGTGTTCTGAGGTTTGGCCCACAAAGTCAGTACCAAACACAATAGGCATTCTCATTAATTGAGCTGGATCTTAAAATATGACTATGGACATATGGGCAATTCTCTGCCAGAAGATGGTGAAAAGCAAGAGACTGTTATTTTGATATCGCAAAACCTACCTGCAAATACATAAGAAACATGTACAGGAAAAAAAATGGTAAATAAACTTACAAATGCAAACCACCATTGTGCCCTGTGTTTCCCAAAACAGAGAGGAAAACTGAGCTGGCTGTATTCAGCCACCAGATACCCAGATGTGAATTGCTGCAACTGAACAGCCGGTGGCCCTGGGCACACCCAGAAGATCAGGAACTTGGGCAGGGCCACAAGAGGAGGTGGCACAGGTAGGGAGGGTGATGAGGATACATAAAAAGCCATTACTGGTTAGTGTCTACTGTTCCTGAAGCACTTACAGAAGTAGAAACAGTTTCTCCAAATCCAGCAATGTACTAGAAGAAAGGTATGAAAATTTGTACGGATGCATTTATTGAAAAGATATTTTGTCAGCAATTTGCATGGCCAAATATTGTAGAACAATCTTGTTGGGGAGAACAGGTATTTCAGGAGAACTACTTAAACGTAGATAAAAAGAAGATAAAATAGCAAAGATGGAAGGGATTAGCAAGGAAGAGGCCCTGAACGAAACAGTAAATTGGGAATGGCTGGTCAGAAATTAGGTTTGAATCATCTTTACTTGCAACTGTGTGTTGTGGTTTAACCCGGCTGGCAGCTAAACACCACACAGCCGTTCGCTTACCCTCCCCCCTCCCTCTCTGATATGGGGGAGAGAAATGGGAAAGTGAAGCCTGTGAGTTGAGATGAAGACAGTTTATTAAAATAGAAAATAATAATAATAATAATAATAATATGTACAAACAAGTGATGCACAATGCAATTGCTCACCACCCGCTGACCAATGCCCAGCCCAACCCCAAGCAGCCAGCCCCCCACCCCTGCTAGCCACCCCTATATATTGTTCAGCATGATGTCAGATGGTATGGAATACCCCTTTGGCCAGTTTGGGTCAGCTGTCCTGGGTCTGTCCCCTCCCAGCTCTTGCTGTACCCCCAGCCTGCCCGCTGGCAGGACAGAGCGAGAAGCTGAAAAGTCCTTGGCTTAGTGTAGGCATTGCTCTGCAGCAATTAAAACATCAGCATGTTATCAGCACTCTTCTCATCCTAATCCAAAACATAGCACCCTACCAGCTACTAGGAGGGAAAATAACTGTCCTAACTGAAACCAGGACACTGTGCAATACTAAAATCCTACCTACCTTCAAACATATAAATGGGATGGAATCACTACCTCACTCAGACCTCCCAGATGAGCTTGTTGCTCCCACCTATATGGGAAGCAGAGAGTTTGCTGTCCTGGTTAAGATGCACCACTGAAGTATGTGATGTGTGACTGGATGAAGTGACTGACTCACTGTCAGATGAATCACAAGAGGAAGAAGACTGCTGGAACAATTTATATATATTTTGAAGATAACAAGGAATTGTTGGATACTCTTCCAGATGTCTGAGTTTTAAAAAAAGAAAATAAAAATCAAGTTTAATAGAAAAAAAATATTCACCACCAGACTGTTGGGCAAGTGTAGAATTAATACGTCATAAAGCATAGATTATACGGTTACATCAATTTTTTTCCTTCTATTTTGGACTGTTTAAATTAAATGGCTACTCATATTGGATTCTATGAACTTAGTAAAGATATTTGTTAAGTTAGCTATTTCACCTACAAAATAAAACATATTTAGTTATGTTTAGCTATATTTTTCACCATTCGAATAGATCAAAAGCTGGGAAAGTGATGAAAAAAGATACTGAGGATGAGGGTACTAGATTTAAAAAAACAAAAGACCAAAATCACAGCATATATGGACACCATGTATTTCTGGACTGTACAAAAACGTTACTTGTCAAAGATTTCTTATTTTCTCTCCTTTCAAATTATAAATGAATCATTTAGAATTAAGATTGAAAACTGTTCCCTTTTGTAAAAAGGTATGTGCCTCATAGTGCACAATGAATCGTTTCTTCCCCCAAAATTGTTTACTTAATATATTAAGTAGTATAGTGGTAATTTTTACATTTGCAGCAAATAAAATACAGAATATTAATATTTTATATTAAAACAAGGTGCCAACAAGTGAATTTCAAGATATTAATATCTGTACTAAAATATATTTCATTATTGTTTACATATACTAATGCTCTTAATCAGCTGCTTTAATTTTACAAGTGGAAACTTTAAAAGTAAAAGAAAGCAATTATAAAATGTTCTTTATTTGCAATTAAATTCCAAGGTTGCAGAATACTGTATCTGTCCCAATTTTACAGAACTGCTTAAGGCATCTGCCAACCAAGTTTCAAGAGGATTAGCTGTAATGAAAATGCAACATATGTAAATACAACCACGTATTTAAATGTCAAATATTTCAAACACAATAGCAAAATTACAAATTCAAAGTTATCTTTACAAACATATAATTCTATGAACTTCTTCCATGAAAGATAAAAACTTGGAAACAGCATTTTATACTCTCCTGTACAAAATACCTAATGTGGCAAAGCACTGACTTAGTCTTATTAATATATCTCAGTATTTCACTGAATATTTGTGTTTTTACACAACATACACAACATACTCCACCTTTAACATCAGTTCCACATATTTCAGAGTCACATTGTGTTTTCAGAAGAATATCGTTCCTTGTGCTAAGCTAGCAAAAATAAGTTAAGCTATGAACTTACAAAAGGACCTTTTATTTGTTCACTCTGAGTACCTTGTTTACTTGACATTATGTGTAATATTAGCATAGGAGAAAGAACACCATTATACAAGAAAATAAAACCATGCAGCTAGAACTCCTCTGACTTCAGACACATTTTTCTCATCTCTGGATGTGGTACAACCTTGCTGTGAACTGTTAGGTTTCCACTACTTAGAGACAGACGGTTTCATACTGCTCAACAGAGATTACTGCTGTCTATCTAAATAGGGCTTACAGTGGCATCAGCATATTTTATTAACTCAGAACCATAAATCCTATTCTTATATGCTCTCAAAGACCAACACTCCTAGGGTCAGTTAAATTTACATCAGCGTGGCACCTACCAGGAAGAAACTTCAAAGTAAGGGCATGTTCCTTTCCAATAGCCCCCCAGAAATTTTGATATCTAAAGGAAGTTTAAAAAGCAGCACTCTATCCTTTGTAATAAAGGATAGTTTTCTGATCAGATCTCTGGCTCACTGCAACACTACACAGCATCCCAATACACTTTATAATGTATATAATTATTATATACTATTTACTTATATATAAAATATAATACAACACAGGTTTTCTTTGTCAACAATTCTCCCTTCTTTGCATCGTAAGCATCTATCTGAAAGCCATCAGACTTTAACATCCACACTCTTCTGTGACTGGGATAGTAAAGATCTGTCAAATAAAAAATCACCACATTTTTAAGCATTCAAGGAATATCATTTTATATTCCATTGCATATTGGTATGAAAGTACTTTTATCAACACCAACAAAATTATTTATATATATATTTCTCTGCTATCATCAGAACTGACAGAAGAACACAACTATATTCTGAATATATATTGTTAAGGACTGGAGATGAAAAGAGAGATGACAAAGTCAAACAAGTAACAGCCTAAAATAATACTGAAATTTCCACTTATTTTGAAAATATAATCCAAAACATAATTTTAAATAAATGTTTGTTGCCTACTCACACATAGTTTTACTCAACTTCCTCTGAATACGTGCACTAAAAGGCATAGGTTATTCACAAACAACATTTTGGCATTACAGGAACAAGATGCACTCACTTATCTAGATAAACACTGCTTTTTCAGTTAGGTACACAAAACATCATTCAGCTGCAAGCAGTCTTTAGAAATACAAGTCAGATACCAGTGTCTCCTCAGGGGAAGAGACAGCCTTGGCATCTCCCTCTGTATCGTTTAGTAGCAATAAACTGTGCAATGTAGTCAAGTGTTTTCCACAATGTAAGAAAAGAAGTGCTGCATAATGCTTTGCTGAAGTTGGAAACCCTAGAAGACAATGCATATCTAGTTCCATTGACTACTGTGTTTTCCCCTTTTATTTTCCCGAATAAGAGTCCAAAATCAGACATAAGGCGCGAGGAAATGGTATCAAGTTGTGATGGGGGAGTTTTAGATAGGACATTAAAAAATAATTTCTTTACAGAGAGGGTATTCAAGCATTGCAGTGTGCTGCTCAGGGAACTGGTGGAGTCCCGATCCCTGGAGGTATTTAAGAGATATGCGCATTGCACTAAGGGACAATGGTTTCGTGATGGGACTCAGTAGGTCAAGCTGATGATCTTGAAGACTTGATGATCTTGAAGGTCTTTTCCAACCTAAATGATTCTACAACTCTATGATTTTATGATCAAGAGGGTGATTTTGCCCCTTCTCCTCTGCGGGACATGGCATGTCTTACATATGCCTGGTTTTGGTTGGGACAGAGTTAATGTTCTTCCTAGTAGCTGGTATGGTGCTGTGTTTTGGATTTCGGATGAGAATAATGTTGATAACTCACTGATGTTTTAGCTGTTATTGAGCAGTGCTTACATTAAGCCAAAGACTTTCCAGCTTCTCTCATAACACCCTGCCAGCAAGAAGACTGGGCATTCACACTAAGCTGGGAGGGGACAGAACTAGGACAGCAGACCCAAAGTGGCCAAAGGGATATCCCATACCATGTGGCATCATGCTGAACAATAAAACTGGGGGAGTTGGCTGGGGAGGGCAACTGCTGTAGTCTTAAGTTTGGGGTCTGGCTGGGCATTGGTCAGAGAGTGGTGAACAATTGCATTGTGCATCACTCATTCTTTATATTCACTTATCATAATTATTGTCATTATTTTCCTTTCATTTTGTGTCCTATTAAACTGTCTATCTCAATCCACAAATTTTACCCCTCCCCCCCCCCCCCCCCCCCCTTTTTTTTTTTTTGTATTCTCTCCTCCATCACACCAGGGCAGGGATTGAGCAAACAGCTCTGTTGTGCTTAGCCTGATTGCCAGGTTAAACTACAACACTGAGAAGACTCATTTCTGAGAACTGGATCACAACAAAAGTGGAATCAAACCATTTATCAGCTGTAATATCTTAGTGTAATTATTACTAAATATCTATAATGAAATAAGTCAATGACTCATTAAAGATATCCTTTTTGTTACAAACAACCTTATTTAAGAACTTAGAAGCCAACCATGGTTCAACAATTTGAGGATCTGACTTTAAAGTGATAAACCAATTTAAAAACAAGATCTTCTCAAATTGCAGACCGTTTTTTTTATTATTATTTTATTTTATTTTATTTTTATTGTAACACAAAACAATTCAGTGGAACTTCATTCTCAAAAGGCAATTTAACAATTCAATGCTATCACTGCTATGAAGAGAAAAACAGTGAGCTTTGAAGCTATTTGATCTCGTCATATCAAAACTGCAGTCTTGTACTGATTTCAGAATCTACTTAATTTGCTATTTTGCAACAGAAAAGTAGAAAGAATACAAAAAGCGAAGTGCCAGAAGTAAACATTTTGATCAACGTGACTAATTCTCTTTCAAAAAGCAAAATACCCGCTGTTCTTTTTTAGAAAGAAAAAACCTTGAAATTTAAAGACAAAATAAGTGTATGTGTGTGACTTGTTTACATCAGATAAAAAAAAACCTGTCATAAAAGTGGAAAACAAGGAATTTTCTTTTGGTAGCCTATGAATATTTAAGCAATGCCTAAAACACTTAGCAATTTTTTTGTCAATTTAGTTACCTCACCAATGTAGCTGCTTGGACACCATGGCGACATGCATCATATCCAGACTTTTGAAGTCTGCATTTTTGCAATTTTAGCACAGAGAAAAGGGGCTGGTTGGGATTATACTGCATGTAACAAGGTAGGGGTTGCAGTATCTTATGGAGTATCACCAAGAAATGGGCGAAGTGCTGAGTCTGAAACAGTGATGACTTGCTATGATCTGCATGCCAGTCAAAATATGGTTTGGAAGGAACTAATAAAGTAGTTGGCTCCACACAATAAAAACTACGTGCACTAAATACTTTCAGTATGCAGACTTACAATAAACATGAGTTTATTAAACAGTTACCCAACTGAAATTGCACAGTAGCTCCTTTCTTCAGATGCATTCCAGGCTGCATCTACATGAGCACCACACTGGCCTTCAGCATGCTGCCACAACCTCAGGTTTCTTAGTCTTCAAACTCTGTTAGTTGTTACTAGGTTTTTCACTTAAACATTTCACAGCTGGGCAACCCTCACTCCACCCACTGCTTTACAAGACATCTATCCTCAGAACTACAGTGACCATGCCCAACAATGTAGGTGACTTTTCAAGACCCACCCATGTTCACAAGATTGTTCCTTGATGAAATGCAATCCTACACGCATGAGAAGAGGGGAGGGGACAAAGGGCTGAGGGCAGGGAGCTGAGGGAAGCCCCTCTCCAAACAGGCAAGAACCAGTTGCAGAGATCGCCTCAGAAACTCCAAAGTGGATTCATTGACTCCAGTTTATTACTTACAAGGAATCTATATCCAGCTTGTTTGTAGGTTCCCTCCTCAGTTTCTCAAACACAGGTACTTTTTTTCTTACCTGGACCAAGTTGACTTGCTTCTCAAGAAACATTGGGTCCACTGTTCAGCATGTCACTAGGGCATTAGCCTGTAGTACCATCCAGTAGTTACACCTACTCTGCATGGTAAATCAGCCTGAAATCCTGGCCAAACAAGTCCAGAAATAACCCTTGTCCCACTGTCATGACGGTCCCTAGCTAAAACATGATGGCCCCTAGAGAGGCATACAGCACCTTCGTAGAGTCCTCTGATAGAAATAGCTGTCACATGTCCAGCAAAAGGTTTTATTTCCCAGAAGCCTAAATATAACAACAACAACAAAAAAAACAGATCCCCCTAAAAAGGGAGAAATATGACTATTTTGTCTCTAGTATGTACAAAGGCTTCTAAGAGCCAAAACACCAGCTCTTTACTGAAAACTCTTAAATAATTTAAAGTTCTGGAAGAAAGATCCCACACTTCCTGAAAATAGAAGAACATGAGCAGAGAGATGGTATCTGGGCACATATTTGATGAACAAAGTGCCATTTGGTCCTGCTAAAAAACTGCAAGCAGGACTCCCAGGTAGACATTATCTAAAGGTTATTTTCTAAGCTGGAATGGCCAAAGATCTCAGGGGATGACAGATACACCCCCAGAAATATGAAAGCAGTAAAGAAAGAATTTAGTTGTATATGTAAATCTATAGGAAGATTGGTAAAAGGAAAGGTAACATATGAAAATGTTAAATAGTTAAAACTCGTTCTATGCAACATTGACAGGTTTCCAGCCAAGCTCCAAATTAATGATGATTAAGCATTCTGTCATTGACAACAACTTAAAAAGTTGTTGTTCAAGCTTTGAAAGCTTGAAACTAAACTTTAAAAGGATTTCAAAATACAGGACTCCTTACACAGACTTCCCATCTCCAAATATAGTAACTTTGCTCTATGGAAATGTAGCAGTTGAGAATAATTTACTATCAACATAACATTGTAATGCCAAGTATGACCCTACAACTGGCACTACATACTGTATTTTGCTAGATAATCTTCTGGAGGCTGCACACCAAGCTGCTGATGCGTAAGTTTCCCATTGCAAGCCTGACTCTCTATTTGGTCCATTTTGATACCTCCTAACTTATAGAAAAGCACACGCCATTTTTTTTTATCAACAGCAAATATCCATAGTTCTTCCAGAGAAGCATTTATCTTCTTCCCTTGACAGCTTAGATCACTATTAAAATATAATCTGTGGTACTGAGAAGATATAGATTCTCAATAACATGCAATATTTGGAAAAGTGTAACACACTGTTCTGAATGTGAGTACATTCATATGCAAATTTAAGCATTATGACAAATTAAAACTCCAATACGGTGACATTAATGAACCACATAAATACCAATGCCTTACAGTACAATCAAAGATTAGAGAATTATTGTCCAGGGAAAAGACTCCAAGATTTTTGTATCATTTTAACAAACTCCCCAAGAATCTTTCCTATCATGCAACAGTCTTATTTAGCTGTCCTCCTGAAATCCTGAAACTCTAAGAACTAGCTGCAAGACAGCTACAATGGCAGATCTTAGCACAACAGTTCTGTGGGTGACTCTGGGTGCACTGCTACTGCAACTTGTTTACCTCACTGTTGGGTACAGCCTTTCATGACATCTTGCATTCCCACCCTGCTCCCTTCCTTGATTTGGCTTCAATGTCCACTGAACTGTTGTTTCGACTGTTTCAGAACATCACAAGTCAGGAGAAAACTAACAACATAAAAAATAAATAAATAATAAATGAAATGAAATGAAATGAAATGAAATGAAATGAAATAAAATAAAATAAAATAAAATAAAATAAAATAAAATAAAATAAAATAAAATAAAGAGAGCATGTTTATCAGTTTGGCATGCTGAAATGGCTGAGTGGAGTCCAAGAAATACTGGAGTTGATGTACACAAATTAGACTATGCCGAAGTGAGACAGTATCACAGCATCTACTGAAAAATTCAAATGGGACTCCTTCTACACTGCTTAAGTTAGTAATCTCAACTTCTACACTTTCTCTTAGTCTCTACTTAGAGTAATTTTTCATTCCATTATTTTGAATCTACAGAAGTATCACTAAGATCTTCCTGCTGATGATTCTTCATATTTCTTTCCCAGTTCCAGTTCCTTCAGATGTTGCTCTGCCTTTCATATGTTCTTCAGAAAGAAGGCTAGCTTTCACATGATACCAGCAACAGTTTTCCTGCTTTCATTCGTTCAGTTCATATTCTTTATCATTATGTTTAGAACGATGAAGGAACACAACAGGTTGTTACTGAACAAAGAGATATACAACAAAAATAGAAAATTGTGATGGCACTGAAGTGCTGGAGTTTATAGGTAGCTGCAGGAGACAAGAGCACAAGAACCCCTGGGAAAAAGTGAGTTATGATATTTCATGCCAAGGGAGTAATCTCTCAAAAACCCTTACAGTTTCTCCTTTTTGCTGTCCACAGTTCCCACTAGTCACAGACTTTCTGATGTATAATATTTCACAGCTATAGCAAGAAACACTGGCACAAGGGATTTTACTGTAAACCAATTTAGTAGTTTATAAACTTCAAGTTTAGACAAATAATACCTGTACAAATGAGATTCAAAGTGGTGGTGTCAGTTCTCAGAATGGTATCCTATACCTCACCAGAGATGAAGAACTAACATTCAAAAAGACAAATCTGATGTCTTAAGCCCATTTACAAGGTTTTTAAAAACATAAATAAATAAAAAAAAAGAATTTCATACATTTTGATGCCTCTGAATTTTCCTTGTGTTCCTCAAAACATCTGGTAACAGATTAAAATGACCAAATTCACATTACTGATGTATTTTACTATCCCATTCTAATTCTGCAAGGTGACACATGTAGCACTCTTTAAATAACTCAGACCAAGACAGAGATGAAAATATGTGGAGCTCTTCCCTATAAATGAAAACCTCATTTTGTTACAAGTCATAAGGAATGATGCAGAAATCTAAGTAACAGCTGGAAAGAAGACAAAGCATGTGAATGTCCAAACCAAGCTATAATGGTTGTCCTTAGTGCTAAATAATGCATCCCACTTTATGATACAGTATGACTACAGAAGACTAGAATCAAGGTAACAACCATAGCTGCACAGTTGAGAATTGTAATAAGGCTTGACTTGTATTCTATACTAAGTCTTAAAAATGCTGCATAATTTTGTCAGCCTTGAGAGTACTGTAACTCAGGAGTCCTTTATGAATAAATACTAAAGCCCTTTAGACAGAAGGTAGGTGCAAAAGGAAAGCATTTCCTGCCAAAGGAAAAGTCTTGTATTGTTCCTTCTCAGTACGTGTCCATTTGAATGCTACTATTGGGGGAGGTACGGGATAAGAGAGAGCAAGAACTCTGAGGACCCTGCCCTAAGCAGATTACATTCACAAAGCCGCAGCAACCCATGTGGGATGGCAACATTTGGAAAACAACTTGCTATGAACACAGAATCCCTACCTGAAACACAACTTAAGAAACAAAAGTAGGAGGGACTAAACATGTAAAGAAATATTCAGCTGCTCAGTTTAAACTAGAACTCTATCTCCTTTTCATTTATGACATAGTGTTTCTACCTGGAGTGTGATGTTAAGTCTCCCCAGATTAATCTTTTTCTATTTTAATATTAAGCCTCTTCAGGTTGAGAGCAAGATGAATGAGAGTTAAACTGACACACTTATCATGACTACTCAAATAAAGCAGCATTAGGAAGGCAGAACCAAGTGTTCTCAGGAACAACGGGACAGGCACAGCTCAGTTCATCTCTTACAAGGAACAAATGACTGAGACAGAGACAGGTACACCTCAAAATATCACAATTGGCAACCAACAGGAAGCCAAAAGGACAGTCATTAGATTGGAAGACAGACAACTTTAGTCAGCATAAGTTTATTTTGATTGATTGATTACCTTTTCTTGCCTTTGTAAATGCAGTTTTCTGCTGTCTAGAAATAATACTTTTAGTCATTCAATGATTTCCAGTATCCAGTACTTAAGCTTGCTAAATTTCAGTCTATAGCTTTCTTTGGTTATAGTCATTTGCTAATTAGCTTTGCTTCTTTAAGATAATTTAACAGGCATTTTAAAATCTGGTCTCAGGTCTTCTCTGCTGGATAGAAGAACATTAAAAACATTAAAAAAAAAAAAAAAAAAAAAAGTAATGATGTACTCCAGTAAGCATGTAACATTTTAACTCTACACTATGTGGTCTGACTACCAAGTGGAACCATCACTTCTATATCCTTCTATTTAAAGCTCCCATATTTCAATGTTCAACAGTAACATTTCATCAATTTATTTATCTTCCTAAGTCAGTCTCTCATGTGAAACTACATACAGTTTACAACTGAGCAAACAGAATGTATAATACCCAAGTAAAAATCACTGTTAAATTTCAAACAGAAAATGACTGGCAGATGACCAATTTACCATTATAACATCAGTACCAAGGTTATATGTCATACCTAACCCTAAGGACCAAGCCTTCAAGAAGAATAAATGACATCTAAGAAAACCAAGGCTGCTTTGTTCCTTGAGGACATTCAGAGCAATACTGGCAATGGTCCTATGCTAACATAAGAAACAAATCAGCTAAAAACAGCGGCAATGAAAAAACATAAGAGCCAGCAAATATCGTTTCTCAACAGCAGATCAAACTCAGCAGCTGAACAGAATGTAGTAGAGGACAAATTGATTTGAAAATAAGAAGTCATGAGGTCCAGAGATAGCTATTCCTGAATTATGTCTGTTAAGAGACAGAATATTTATTTCCTGTTGGAGGATTGAAGAAGTCTGTTTTCTCTATCCATGTTAGACATTAGCATTCTGTTAATTGGCTGAAATAGCCTGTGGTTGCTATTTTTAGTTTGTGTTATGTTTTGATTTTCAAAAGTAAAGAATAGTAGCCACTTTCTTTCTTCGGGCTTCATGTAAATGTACAGCCCTATATAGAAAAGGGGAGAGGACTGAGATTCTACCACATGCTCTCTTTATTGCTGCCATCCTGTTTTCACAGGGGAGAGCAGCATTCATCAGGGGCTCTTTACATTTTCTTTCTTCTCTCTTCTCTTTGGTGATGATGCTGACACACAGAGAAATTCCACTAGAAATGGTAGCACTGCTAATTATCAAAGGACACCCTGGGCTGAAATTGTGCTGGTACATACTGTACCCCACACCTTCCTGAGCTGCAGTGCTGTGCTCTAGAATTAAAGCTTATGCAGCCTCCAGCCTTTGTATTTTTTTCAAAGTAATTCTGAGAATGCTAAAGAAAGGTTACTTATAAGACACTAGATATTTTCATAGTATGTAATCCACAGGTATTTTTATACTGTATGAAATACCTTATTGCTTGAGAGGAGAGAAATCTTCTCCTTTGCCAGGCTGGTAAAGGGTCTGCTCTCATGAGCGAGAGTATAAAGAAGGGCACTCCAGATGGCATTTTGGTTTCCTTTCAATCACAGGGAAATAAAGAAAAACTTTAAAGAACACAGAAGAAGATGGCAAAGCCAAGCAAATCCAAATGAAGATGAAGATTAATAGTAAGTTCGGCTATTATTAACTATAATTATTATATTAAAACAAAAATAAAGTACGTAAACAGTACATTTTTCAGTTGAATGAGAGTTCACATTCACTCTGAGACACCAACCCATTAAACCTCTGTCATAAGTTCCCTATCACTGGCTCTCAGAGGCCTCCAAGCAAACAATTCCATCAGTCATGAGCATCTCAGGCATGGCATAACACCTGATGAAGATGTGGATGTATTTCCACGTGGTCATTCAAAATTATTTTGGCATTGATAGGAAAGTCCCAATCAAGTCAAAACATCCTGCTTTGGCTGTTCACTGCAAATCTTGACACCATCTTCTATTCAGTTAGAAGGTAGCAACCATACAGAAACAGCAACAGACATGGAGGTACTGTCCATGTTAATTAAAAGAGCCAAAACTTACGCTAAGGTGTTGAATCTGTGAATATAAAAATGTAACACTCACTTGAGCTGCCCTGACATCAAGTGTCTAAAATTAGGAAACTTGCAGCTTTGAAGTTTTGGAGGAAAACCTGGGAAATTAAGACAAAACGCAGCCACAAATGCAGAAACTTAATTTTCCTCTACATATGCCCAGTCTTTTAAATAATGTGTATGGATATAAAAGTCTGCATTCTGCCACTCTTCTTGAACCTTCATGGAAATATGGAGCCATGAGCTGTCTCATGAGGTTACAAGGCAGCACCGTTTGTGCAAAGCAAGGTTTAAATCAGAACAACCACTGAACAGAGCAAAACATCTTATTAAGCATAATAAAACCTTCCATAAACCTGAAGGAAGAAAGGACAGAAAATGGAGGCTTAATCTTTGAGTGGGCATGAGTAGAATTGGGTGACAGGTGGTCTTTTACAGAGCTAAGGGAGAAGAAACTGGGACTGGTAACAAACTTGCTAAATGTCAAAATAAACACCCCTTTTCCCATCTAAGGACAGATCTAACTGAAGTAAGTGGCAGTATTTTCACTTATTATTCACAAAACATTCAAAAGTCTTCAGCACCCATTGAGTGACAATGGAACATTTTGGGATAGTAGGAGATGTCAGACAGAAGTTACAAGAAACAGCAGTTGTTGTCCAGGTCTTCACCACAAAATGAAGAAAATCCAGACATTGCAACAATCTCAAATATTCTGGAGTACTGTAGGAAATAGTGCCCCACTCAAACATATCATGGCCAGGATTTCCACCAGTGCAGAAGCTCAGCGGAATCCATTCAACAGTCCACCTCACCATGGGACCAAGAATACACTGGAAAAGACCCTACACATTGACCTCACCTTAAGAAAAACAATGAGTGCTTCCTGCCAGCGTGAGAAGTACAACTGATTTATGCTAGCCTGCATTCTTCTTGGAAAGATTCAGGTGAGGTAATCAGAACAGATCTCCTGTGTGCCCTCAGGAAATGTGATCCTGTTTGATGGGTCTGACCAAGAACTGGAGGATCATGGAGAACAGCTGATCCCTCTCTCTGTGGACCAATTGCACAGGGCCCTCACAGAACAGAGATGATGTCCATTTCTGCTTGGGCATGCTGCACAATTGCAGTCCTTGGACAGGAGCCAGGAAATCTCATGTGGATTTCTTTTGGAGGCACTATATGTTCCTGAACAAGTAACATGAGGCTTATGCTCCCCACACAGAGTTCAGCCCTTTGATAATAAGTTTAACCTTTGGAGTCACTGGGCCAAATAGGATGTGCCAGACATGTCTCTGTACTGGGGAGGGAACTAGAAGACCATTGTCCTGCAGCATTGTGCTGACATCACAGCAAAAGCTTCCCACATTTTGAGAAAAGGTACGCAGCCTGCTGAAAGAATACACAGGAAGAGAACACACACACAGGAGACACATTCAATGTTAGGTAATGTGTGACATGAGACATCACAGAGGTTAGCTGGGAAGTGTATTGTCAAATAAGTAAAATACAGTCTAGGATCTGTCCACAGACAAAAGAGCTCTCACAAATTGAGATTTAATAGCTTTGCCAGTATGCCCAAGGATTTGCAGTAATATAACTTGATTCAAGTGTTCACCTTGGGACCCAGATACTTGGAAAGAGACTGAGTCATTTGAAGAGATTCAGGTTTTGCACCTTTGTGGGACCCTTTATCAGTTGAACAATTGTCAAAGTAAATGAAAAAAGGCACACAGAGACACAAGAATTTAAAAACGATTGCCATCATCACAATGAAAACTTCGAGGTTTACAAGGAAAGACCCCGAATGAACACAGTTATGATCTGCGAACAAAATAGATTGACAATGGGTCAGTTTTACAATTGTATGAAAATATGCACCTACAATATTAAAAAGTTACAAACTGCCTACTGAGCATGAATTTCAGACATGGGAGTAGGGTGAAAACACCCTTTCTCTTGCCAGGAAATGCCTTCTGTAAAATCCACTCTATTGGGACATGCTGTAACTGGCTTTAGAACACCCATACAAAATCTATCGGCAGATAACGCACACTTTCATGAAAAGGGTGCTTAAAAGAAGACACAGAAGTGACAGTATGTGTTCAACCAAATCACTCAGTCATTGTTCATTATGTCTGGTCCCAAAGCATCTAATATTTTATTACACCAGCCTTTTTTTTTAGGATAGATTAAGACATGATCTAGAAAGTGGGAATCCCTCACAGCTTTGCATGAGTATGGGCCTTCATAGTCCAGGAACTGAAGATGAGGAAACATCTAATAGGAAGTCCCTGGAAGATACCTGAGTCCAGGATGAACTTCTTGTCAGAATAATGGACACCACAGACTGACCAGAAGTTTCCATCATAGTTAAGTTACAGAGTCTAGCAAGAATTCTGTCAACCACAAGTGCCCTATAAAAGTATGGAAAGGAGTTTTCCAACACGTACTGGGAGGAAATCCTAAGCAGTCAAGACCTTCTCCACTTTGCCAGATGAAATTGCAATGACGTTAATGACCAGTCTTACTTCTTCACTTAGGTACAGGTCTAATGATCCTTGTCACTGAATGTCAAAGATTTGTCCTTCCTCAGTGGCTTCCAGAGCACAGAAGCAAGCATATGGCTTTAACATTATTATACTTATTTATGTTTATTACTTTGTCTCTACATTTCCTTTTTACAGGTAAACATTTCTCTCACATTGACTTATTTTTTAAAATTCAATTATGTAACAGCTATTTGATGACAAGGCCTATGAGGATCCTTGAAAAACAAAAACACCAAAGTTTTAGAACACTATTATTCAAAATAAATAAATAAATAAATAAAAATAAAAAAGCAAGCTTTAAATCTGCAAAGCATCATAGTCTTAGGAATGTCATTGTGCAGTTGTCTAAAAAACAATAATGCTGGCTTATTATTGATGTTGTGCTAGGAAATAGTGCTAGCTAAAGATAATAGTTTCTCAACTCAACTATAGTAGTAAACATACAGCCAAATTAGACCACATGCATAATTCATTACAGAAGGCCTGATTTTGCATTATTTCTGTTATAACTTTGAAATTGCAGGTAGCTCTGGTGGACCGCACAGATTTTTATTTGAAGATCCTCACAATTTTTGGAACTTTTTTGGTCAATAAGTTATTGTCATAGTATTAAGAAATAAGGTATCTACAGTTCAGTTTCCTTCTCTATGCCCTCAAAACACATCACACATAACAATGTGAAAACACATCTCATGCATTTTTAAACCATAAGAATAATTATTAGCCCATCTTGTAAAACCTTCTCTTAAATATGCTTTTTTTTTTTTTAATAAGATTTTTCCAAATTAAAGTGGAAGTACTTTTATTATCAACATTTTTTTGTCAATGATTTAGTATGTTTTAAAGGAAGGATATGAAATATCCATGATTAAAAAAACTCCCTACAAATCTTATGCAATACTGATACTGTAGACTATTATTTTTCTTATATTTATATACTAGAGGTTAGTTCCTATGTTTTAAGACAGTAGTGAATTTTTAGACCAATATGATAGTAGAACATCACATAAGACAACTAAGCATGTCTCTTTTGCCACCTGCCACTTCTGTCAGCTATCCTGAGCAGTTCACTACATCTTCTAGTGAAAAACAATAACATGCCATCATTTATGTTGAGTAAATGCTTTTTAACCTTGCTTTTTAACCAAGATCCAGCAAACAAGCTCTGAAGTATTTCATTAAAGCTATCCAGAAATTCTACAGTAGCTTGACTTGAATTAAACAAAGCATGAGGCACTCATAAATTGAAAAGGAACAACAAAATGACTTAGGTCTATATTTAAAATTAATGTCATTTGGCTTATCTCTCTACCGTATGAATTTTAATATATTCAAAGTTATTGTAATAGTAACACTGAACAGATTAATTCTGACTCTGTTGATGAAGAAAGCAGAGTAAATATCAGCGTTAAGAAGGGTGTTAGTTCTCTGAAGAGTGTACTCCTAAATTCTGGAATGGCATGTACTGTTAATATAGTTTTCCTTCCAGAGCTTCCTACAGACACCTTCAAAACTACTTGTAGTGTTGTAGTGTTGGCCTAAAAGAAAAGGAAAAACAGAAAAAAAAAAAAAAGAGTTCTTGAAAGTTTTCTTTCTCCTCTTGTTCCTCCACTTTTCAAAGTTAATAAGTAGGAACTGCCAGAAAATACAGGAAGGAAAATTGCACCGATTCTTTTTATAACTGTGAGAAGTGTTTTCTAAAATAAATAATTGGTTTTACTTTGGTTTGCACCAAATGTGGGCAGGAACTGAGATGCGGCTAAAATAACGGGGAAAGGAAGATAAATTTTTGCTATGTATTTCTATTGAGCTGATTAACTATGGAAAGAAAAAGCATAAAACAAGCAAGTCTCTATTTCCATTTCTTCCATTTCAGAGAAGACTGCTTCCCTTTCTTCCTCTATTTTCTCCTCTTCTGGGTTGTTTGTGTTTCCAAGTGTTCCATGTAACTTCTGTCAATCTATCCTGATTTTGTTTCTCTTAATTCCCCTCCACATCCCCATAACCCTTGAGAGATCTTTTGAATGAAAACCACAGTCTTAGATCATTGATCTTGGAACTGTGCAACAGTCTCACAGAAACACAGAATGTCTAAGGTTAGAAGGGACCTCTGGAGGTCATCTGGTCCAACCTCCCTGCTAAAGCTGGGACACCAGGACCACATCCAGACAGCTTTTGAGTATCACGAAAGAGAGAGACTCTATAACCTCTCTGGGCAACCTGTTCAAGTACCCAGTGCCCTGTGCTCCGTCACCCATACAGCACAGAAGTGCTTCCTTGATCTTCAGAGGGAACCTCCTATGTTCCAGTTTGTGCCCACTGCCTTTCGTCCTATCACCAGGCACCACTTCAGAGCCAACCTCTGCACCCTCCCTTCAGAAGTCTGGGTCCTTCTGTCCTTGTACAGCATTGCTCAGGGCCTTCTTACTGGAATCTGAGTACAGCCAGAACTGGTTTCAGAAACAGCTTTGAGGAAAAAAAAAAAAAAATACGCTCCATGTATCACTTATCCTGCTTCTTCTCAACTCCCATCTGTTCTACTGGACTCCTTGTATCACATTTCTTGTACCAGTGTCCAGTTATACTTCCCATCTGCTGCAAAACGACAAGTAGTAGAATCCTTTTCTATAAATTGTAAGGGAAAGGTTAAGCAGAGGACAAGATTTAAGTTAAGGAGACGGAGAACAGAAGATTTCTACCTGAAAAAGATGGTAGGTAGACAAGACTGTGATGTCATGATATTGCTGCTTCTGAAGTCCATATCAATATTCTTGAGCTCTGATTGGTGTAACATGGCAAAGCGATGGAAATTAGTGAAAACGTAAGGACATGACACTACAGGTTTCCATACCTCCAGGCCCATTAGCTTATCTGAGAATGCAGATTCAAGGAAGAGATAACCTTCCCACAGTTTGAATCATATGACTATCAGCAGTGCTGGGACAGTAAATTACTAGCCCAAAATCTAAGCTCATAATGAAGCCTTCATAAAGCACTCAGATTGTATCACTTCCTTGAGATGGAAGGCTGATGAAGAAAAGGCTAAAACATTTGTTAAATTGAAATATTGATGGGCTCTGGCAAGGTGTACTATTCATGGTAGACTTCTGCATCTAAAAGTCCATTGGCCTAAGATCATCAGAAGCCTGATTGAATTTTTTTTCCCCCCACCAATTATTCTCATAGGCAGTAGGCCAAGCTGCTATTGAGTTATAAATGGTTGTGTTTATTTTTTTTCCCCAAACTAAAGTTACAGTTTTATAAAATCCTAAAACTACTACAGTCAATTCTGTGTGTGTGCGTTCAGACATTTTCAAAGTTAGGGGGATTAAAGAAATTATACTTGCACAATAGATACCTTCTTTGGGCCTAGTCTTTGATTTGTGACAGTGAGTACTGGTCAAAGAGGAAGAATTATTTCAACATGGAAGATAAATTTGACAGGAAACTGGAGGTGTTTGGCAGCAGCAAAGAAACTAAGAATGAAGCAGTAACAAATAATGAAAAGCATATGAAATGCAGTGTACCTACATAACATTTATCAAATTATCCAAAGAAAATTACAACAAAGACAATATGTACAACAAGAACTATATGTAGCAACAGATAATGTAGCCTCCTTTCAACACGATGGGGAACACCTTCCCAGGAAACAGTAACTGGAAGAATTACAGCAGTTAATCAGCTGAATATGAACTGGCAGTGGTCAAAGGACTAACGTAATCTCTGCATATGTAACCAAATATATCTAACTGAGAAGCTATATTAGAGTATTTGACACTGGGGTCACTCATACTGAAATAGTGTTGCTAGTCTGATAATCACAATTCAAACAGGACACTGGTAAAATCGGGAGGATTCATAGGACACACTTTAAGTATAATTAAATCACTGGAAAACAGGCCTGGCAGTAAAAAAAAAAAGTAAATCTGTTCTGTTTACCAAAGAGAAGATTATAGAACGATTTAACCACAGTCTGTAAGTACCCAAATGCAGGGCAGAAGCTTAACAATGGTATTTTATTCCTCCCTCCCTATCTCTAAGAAAGGCATAACAACATCCCAGAAAGCTGAAGCAAGACAAATTCAGATTAGAATATAGAGACAAGGATTGAACACTGAATTGCCATCTACTAAACCAGGTTACAGAGGGCTACAATGGATTTTCCATCACTGGAAGTTTTCCCTCCCTTTATCCACCCCCCTTCAATGAGATCAGCTATTTTTCTAAAAGATAGGTCCAATCTTCACTGGCCTTAAACAGAAACTGAAGAAGTCCTCAGCACAAAGGAAGTCATACCCAAAGATTACAGTAGCTCTTTACAGGCTTAAAGGCTGCTAATGTATGACAAGAGCTCAAATTTCTTTGAATCCTTTATGCCTTCTAGACACACTCATTTCTAAGAAGCACCTGTCATGGACCAAGACAGCTCTACTTGGTGCTGTACAAACAGAACAAATAGGTAATCCCTGCATCGGAAAGCTGAACTTCTAAACACATGACATAAGACAAAACAAGTCGATTCAGAGGGGGGAAGAGAGGAAACAATGAAACAATACGGGTCAGCACAAAAGGCAGGAGCCCTCATATCAGCAATCCATCCATTGTCGTATTTTCTTCAGGCAACACAGCAAGGGAGAGTTTTAATGAGGGATCTGAAGTTGGACGGATATAGACCAAAACAATTTTTAGTAGTGAGGAAAATTACCGGTAGAGCAAGTTACTAAGGGCTGTCATGGGATCTCCATCACTACAAGTATGTCAAACCAGTGATGATTTTTTTTTTTCCCTGAAAGATACGCTCTACTTCAAATAGGAATTAATTCCTGCGGTTGTTATATAGGTACTATTATGCTGAAGATCCAACTGTATGATCACAGTGGTCTCTTCTGGCTTCACAATATATGTTTTCCAAGTAATTCTCATCCCTTAAAAATATATCATTATTTCATGTTAAACAAAATCATCAAGAACAGTTTATGGAGTTCCACAAAAACAATAAAAGTACTTATAAGATGACAGAACAATTCAAGCACTCTTTGGCACTTTTTTTGTTTTGTTTTGTTTTGTTTTGGACACAAACTAAGTAAAGACAGAGAGAAGTAGACTTCACTAAGTCCGTGCTCCCACTGTATAGTTAGGTCATTTCCACACTTGACCGAATTGTCTGGCTCCCTAAAGAAAATCATAAATTATTAGGAGAAAAAAATGACAATATTTCACTCTTACTATACAACTTACTTTGCCTTAGAGAAATGCAATAAAACACGTGGAAAGATAACCAAAGTCTAGCATACTGACAAATGAGGAAAACTGCAATCCATCCATTCATAAAAGATGGAGACCATTTGCTATCAGGCTATAATAACAAATATATCTAACAGGAAGGAGCATGAAGAAAGATTCATACTGTCTGTGTTAAAACATGAGTTGAGTTAGCTTGCTAGAGAGCCTCAACAATGCCAAGGAGCTTTTAGGCAGTACTTGGTCAGTCACAAAATCACAGAGTAAGTGAGGTTAGCAAGGTCCCTAGTCCAGTCCCCAGCTCAAAGCAGGTTCAGCTATAAGATCACACCAGGTTACTCAGGACTGTCAAGGGGTCAAGAATTTAATACTCAATTGAGGAAAAGTGAACTTAACATTCCTGATAGAATGACCACAGAAACCTCATTAAGCATGCAAGCAAATGGGTTTTTAACAAAATAATTAATTTTTATCATCTGCTCATTGATGTGTTTGAAAAAAAACAATGTGACCATCCTAAAACTATCAAGTGGGGAAGGCTTTAGTCAGCCAAAATACTCCCTTTCAATATATGTACAATTGCACAGTTTTCTTTTAAGACAAAACTCACATTGTTGGCTAAATTTCAAAATGATTTAAACAATACGACTTTGAGCACTACAATGCCTATCTTTCCAATAGCAAAACATTGAATTCATCAGACATGGTTGGCATCTATGAAATCCCCAGAATGAAAAAAAAAAAAAAAAAAAGGTAAATAAAAAAGTCTGTAAGACAATGTTTTGTATGACAGATGTTTTATAAAGTGTTTTAACCAACTGAAAAGGCATTCGTTCTTATAAACAACGCATGAAGAGAAGAATAATGGGCAAGGTAAAAATATAACAGGAAAATTAAGTCCTGGACAAATAGTTTAAAAGAAAATTGAAAGTGCCCTATTGCATTTGCATAAAACTCCACATTTCACTAGAAATATAGATTGCATAATAAAGCACCATACTGCAAGGATAACAAATTAACATTCCAAGGTGTACTCTGTAGGTCAAAACAGAAATTGTCTTGGACTACTTTTAAAAAGTTTCTCATGCATTTTCACTGACACAGACATAAAATATAATAATATAATTAAAGCTGATAAAGTTGACCAACCCTTGTAATGTTCTTCCAAAACATTTCTGAGGCTGCTTTGTCAATATGTACATTTGTCTTGTGAGCAGAAATACACTCTAAACATCTTTTACCTTCTTAACATTTGTAGAAAATGCACTCAGATCATTCCGCATGGTTGGCATGTGTCTGTATAGACAATCTTGTTTAGTTGGTTTCAGTTTTCAAAAATCTTAAGATAGGTATCTTTAAGTATTAAGGAAGACAGAGGAAGGTGGCAAGTGAACAAATACATGGACTACATACCTGAAAAATCGTTAAGAGTCAGCTTTTCCTATTTTGAGTAATAAACAACATCAATCATATCATTGGTGATACCTAAAAGTAACCTAAAATCATTTATTCTGAGGTAGATACGAAGACTCTTTGACCTAAGCAAAACTCCTTAATTGTTATACAAAGAAACACATCAGCTCTGGATGGCTTTGAAATGGTGTGATGCTTACTGAGATTCATACAGGATTACAGGTAATCTGTGATGAAATGTCGTTGATACAGATATTTGACAGTGACCTATTGACATATCTTGGGCCAGAACTCAGATTAAGAAATTATATTTGTGGTTACCGCAGAACTTTTGCTCAATTAGCAATTTTAAGACTCTGCACAGAGATAGCTACTTTGTATCTGTTGCACAATCTTGGGATCCACCTGAAGAGATGCATCTCATCTACACACACACACACTCACAAAAAATATTTTTTAAAAAAATTATGTTGAGGGAGTAAAGAAGTCTGCATGAAAGTATGGAACTTTGGAGGAGGGAAAAGGAAAGAGTTAAAATAATTTCCAGATTACAGAAAGTATGAGAGACTTTTATTTATTTATTTATTTATTTTTAGAAAGAATACTATATGAGAACAATTGTATCTGCCAATCTCTTAGTAAAAGAGCATTCTTGCAACCAAGAATGGTAATTTCTGAATATAACCATCTGTACATATAAACACACGTCTTTACCATGAGGCTAGATCAGGTGAATAGATGAGAACAGTAAACTGGAAAGACTGTCCATTTCACCAGTCTCTCCTGGAGAGGTGTCTGCTACTGATGTTCCCTTCAGTGAGGAGAGTCACCTAGCATTCAGAATGTAAGGCAATGAGACTCACACTGACTTTTGGCATACCCCAAAATTCTGTATTAGCAGATCCTCAAGGAGAGGCAGCAATCTCCAATTATTTGATGTAATGTTATTCATCTTTGTATCAAAATTGTCTATACCATCCCAAGTGACTGATCATCATAGCTCTTCCTACTTTACCACTAGAACTTTTACAGGGACTGGGAAAATATATGTATCATTTTAGCTGCACAGAGAAATAAGGACAAATACAACAGAGAATAACACCACCCAGAAAAAACACTGGAATGTTTCTCCCAGGAATATCAGATGGAAGTCTCCTTCCCATTAATGGTGCCTCAGGGTGAACTGACTCAGCTCATTCAGCAGTATGATCAGGACACCTCACAGGCGGAACCAAACACCTTGTTCTAATACCTTGTACACCACTGCACCTTTTGAAGAATTTAACTACTTCCCATAAAAGAGCCAGAACTCATACTAACTTGCCATAGTACACCTGACAGTTTCTCACTTGCACATGAATGGGATGGCCTTGAAGAACAGGAATGAAACTTCTTGCAAGCACGTTGACTTGAGCTCCAAGATCCCTGAAATGCTGTCCATCTAAGTGGAGAAGAAAATGCTTTTACTTAGAAAGAAATCTGGATGGGAAAGGAGACATGAAAGGACACCTTCCAAAAGGCACTGGAATTAAGTAGTAATATTTAATCTGGAAGCATGGTTACCCTTAGACTAATGGAATATCTTCATAGATAGCATCCCAGTCTAGTATACATGTCCACATTTTTTTGGTGGCAAAGTCTGCTATGATGCATTATAGTACTGCCATGTATTCTCAGGACTTTGCAAGGGAGAAATACAGTCCAATAGTTGAGTCCCCCATGACTAGAAGTGCAACCTTAGCAATTGTCAGGTGATAAGCATATTCAATAGAGTACAGATGAATTCAGTTTCTTCTTAAGCAGAGTCAAGAAGATTTTGAAGTCCACTTTATGAGAGTCTCATGAACAGGAAAGATGAAAGAACTTCCTTTTAAAATAAGCAAAGAATATAGCCTTAGGTAAAAATCAATCACTGAAAAACCTTCAGGGATGACATTTGAGAGTCTTTGAGCTCTAGGAGGTCAGGAGAGAAGATCCGGGAAAGTGATCCGCATTTGTCATTTTTCCTGAGACTTCACTAAAATGATAAAAACAAGATGTTTTAAGAAGGAAGCACAACCATGCCATCTGGGTATCTGGCACAGAAGGTGGCTTACCAGTACTGGGTAGTAGACTGACAGTCTTCAGGATTATATAAATACATATATTCCAGAAACAGAGAGAACAAGAAAAGGAAATTGATCAAGTTTAACTCTGTATCTCCTCTTTTTTTTTTTTTTTTTTTAAGTCTCATGGATCTCCACACATCAAGAAGAAATATCTAAGTGAGAGACCACAGTAGTGGGGTTGCCTCAGGAGGAGCTGATATCCTTTTTCCACTATACTTTTTTGGCTACTAAGAGTAGGATAACTTACTCAAAAACAATTTGGTCCAGTTTCCATGCCAATTACTTTGAGTAACTTCTATTCTGTTCAATTCTGAGTACCCCAAAGTACTGATGAACTTAAAATGTTGCCAGGAAGTTAGGTTATAAAAGAAGAGACTAGAAATGGATGTTGGAATGAATTACATAAGTGCACAGATTGGTTACACCATGATCTGTCAAGAATATGGTAATAATCACCTACTCCTTCCAGTTGCACAGAAAATACCAAAGATGGAAAAAAAAGCTATTTAGGTTTGTTGAAGCTTGTAGCTAACTACAGAAAGATCAATCAGAGGAGGCAGTACTCCCATACATAAAAAAAAAAAAAAAAGAGTCTAAGAAGTCCCAGAAATATATGAAGAAGAGGCACTTTATCAGAAAACAGGTTCAGGAAACTACTGAAGAATTAAACCTGTATTTGAATTAAACAAACAAATTGATTTTTGAAAGATTCTCATAGATTCCATCTACAAGTTTCCACAGTACTGTGTGACAAAGAAGCAGAGGTTTTGCAGACCTAGCTAAGCAAAAAAGACGGGCACAGGATCGGAAAAAACATTCTGAGTTGCCATGTGTAATCTTTTGCTATTTAAAGCAATTGTATCATGCCAATTTTGCTGAGACACTTATCAGAGCCCCTCTCTGAAATCTCCTGCCGTCCCACCACTTGAATGCTTGGTTCTGTCTTGAATGTGCTGTCTTTCAGCCAAAATTTATCCAGGGCTTGTTTACACTCATTTGTAGGTGTTCTGACAATGTCCCTTAGCTTAAACAGATATTTTCTCCCCCTGATGTCTTCTCTACTTTTCTGTAACATACTTAGAAATATGAAAGAGAAAGCATATCCTCTCTCCGTTTTTGTTTCATTAAGCTAAATATGTCACAGTTTCTTAGTCTCATCTTACAAGATAAGCTTTCCATTTCCTGATCACCCTCGCAGCCCATCTCTGTTGCTGTTCCAATATTAATTCATTTTTCTTGGAGAAAAAAAAAAAAAAAAAAGTGTTAGGGCTAATAGCCTGTTTGTCCCTCCCAGTTCATGACTATCCTCATCACTCTTCTCTGTAATGTTCCCAGAGTTACAGTACAAATTAAAGTAGTGTCTTCTTTACATCAAAGTTATAAAAAATAATAATCATAATAATTGCAGATTACATAATTTATAAATACTGATTTTGGGAAACAAACACACAGTGCTCATTTGTATTACATGCCTAAGTACTAGGCCATCTTTCACAATCAAGTGACCAGCATGAAATTAAAGCCTACTTCTTAGCACTAAAACAAAATATATTCATTCTAGTAACCCACACATTTTATCTGCAAAGATGCTGTGAACTAAACTTTCTGACTGCATATACTTATGCATTCCAAGAAACAGAGTCAAGCTCTTACCATAGATTGTTTAGGTCTGTTACTTAAAGCAGATCTTAAGTAACAAGCTGACCTGAACAAAAACTTGTTTCAACAATTTATGTCACATTACTTTCAAAATGAGCAAAGAAAGAGTTTGAAGTGTGACAGCGGACAACAGTCATGTTTACTGCACATTCCTCACTACAACTGAGCTCTACAACTAAAACATGTTGAGCATTGGAGAGAATGCACATGCATTGCTTTGCACACTTTGCTTGTTCTCTTTCTTCTCTGGGAAGTTTCTCCTTAATTTCTCCTAACTGCCACACAAAGAAAGTCACAGCAAATCCCCAAAGATGAGGCAAGGGTATTACCTTAATGGCAGCGTCTTACACTGACAGTCCAGAGAGCACTACCCTGTCTACAGTTTGAAGCCTGAAGCTTGAAGAATTCAGGCATCTAACCTTCATTTCTCTTCCTGTTGTCACCTACTACCAACAACCATATAAGCAACTCCTGACTCAGTAGAGACAGACATTCATACCATGCAAAATCAATAGCATCCACATACAAACCTGTGTAAAATACTAATTTACACAGTTTCAGCCACTGTCAATTTTAATAGATCAATCAAGAGTTAAGAGTTGCTTAGAAAAGTGATAGCATCATTGCTCAAAACAATAAATATCCTCCAACTAATTACTGAAATGAATTATGTGTCCAAAAGTCTGGAGTCCTGAATATAAACAATGTTTAAACATTTAAGACTTGCAACAAGTATCACATCTCATACTTGCATGTATATGAATATTACTAAAACATACCCTCCCCCGAAACAAGATCCTTATTATGACAAAATACTTAGTCTTTGTTTTGAGACAGACTTTTAGAAGACAATGTTGTACCCTCTAAATATTTTCAGTTAAAAAATAAGAAAAACCCAAGATGCTCTTCTACACAACACTCAATAATTATTAAGATAATCATCCATTAGCTTGAGCAGGAGCAGACACATAACAAAAGCAAGTTGCTCAACTCTGTACAGGCTATGCCCCCAGTCTTACTGCTGGTAGTGAATACACTTGCTGAAATAGTAGTTATTAGCTGATTAACAGATCAGATAACAACCCATCTGTTTACTTCCAGATGTTCTATCTAGAAAGTGTTCCATGAAGAGAAAACTCACTCAAAAGAAAAAAAAAATGTAAACAATCCCTTTCTGAAAGCTTTCTAACTTTCAGATAGACCCGTACAGATCGACACAAGCCTATGAGTATCACTATTACATTACACTCCAGTGAATTTTTTTCAGTCACTTATTACACACTCTTGTTTTTTAAACTTGTGAGAAAGAAAACGCTTCTATATAAATTATATTCTTCTTAACCATAACCAGTATATTTCAGCTTCCAGCATGACAACTTTCATCAGCTAAATATGAAAACAGGGCCCCAAAATCATAATTCATAGCACAAATAATTACAGAACTTATGATTCACCAATACAGAATGTGATTTTTATCACCATAAATACAATAGTTTAAAACAACAAAACAGCTTTTCAGTTATTATTTTCCAAAAAACATAAAGGACAAAATTAACTCAACAGTAATGCTTCTGAACTAATAAGTCTAATTTTTAAGTGTATTGAAGCAAATGGATACTTTTGTACTGATGTGAGTAATTAAAGTACAAGAGCTTCACAGACTCAGAGATGTAATGCAGCCCTTTTATCAAAAGCAGTCACTCTATCGCGGCCTGACAGTTAACAGCATATGATCTGGTAAACAAATACTTTCACACAGTACAAAAGTGCCATTAAAGGCCAGAACTGTCAACACAAATTCCATTCTTACAAGAGAAAAAAATACATAAACTGTTGATCACCTCTGGTTGCCTTAACTAGCATGGAGGTTGTCATGGAAACATTTCTGCAAAGTTCACAGTGATGAAACACAAACACTTCCAGTTTAATTGCTATTAGGTTTAGCATACCAGAGTTTATTTATACTCAAAGAGCATTATGATAAAATGCAGTAGAAAGTAAAGCTAGTAATGATCTGGCATAGCAAAGCCAACAGATTTAAAAGAAAAAAAAATAGGAAAATAAAGCCAAATATAGAAGACTTTTATTAGACTGAAACAAGACCAAAAAAAAATGAATTATCCTTTTCCCAAAAATATTAACAGAACTTTCAGCTAGAATGTGACTTGCCCATGACAGTTTTAATGCAACTATATTAACATACTGATATGTGAAAATACTAAAGAAACAAAACATTTTCAAAGCTTGTTTGAGCTACCAAATATAGCAGTATCTTTCTATTATACAAATTCAGAACAGATTCTTAATAAAAATTACAGCATATTAACTTTTGTAGCACACTTCTATCATGTGAATATTCTATTTTTCAGATAGAATAGTCCTGTTATTTTCTTACCAGCAGAGCTCCCCCAGCATAAATGACAATTCTGTTGTTCTTGCAGACAAATTGAGCCCAATGAGATTTCAAGTTATAGTGCTGACTGACTACATGAATACAAGTCAGGAACAGCTTAGTTTTATTCCATTACAGTTAATGGGGATTCACTTTTATTTTATTAGAATTAAACAAAATTTATACAGATGCATGGAAGTTACTAACCAAAATCTGCAGGTTCCTTTTGTTATAATCCGATTTCATTTTTTAATAATACTACATTCATTCTTAGTATATGAGTTAAGTTAATGCAAAGCTTTAATAAATTCCAGTGACTTTTTATCTGTTTTCATTAGCAGAAGTTTACTCAACTCTGCTGACAGCCTGCAACACTCAGAAGCTGAGCAGAGGTCAGGGGGTTGGAAGAGGGAATGGAACCAGTTTGTGCGTGAAGCGTGCAAGGCGTAAGTACAGAACAAGGATTCAGATGTGGTGCTGCTGGTGTATGCTACACACAGACAGGAAGCGGGAAAAAGAAAATGAGTGGGATACATTGTGCTTACTTTACAGACACCGTCAAATTCCCAGCTACTGACTCTGGCATACTCTGGCATAAGAACGCAATCTATGTCCCACAACCTGCTATCATTTTTTTCATTCATATGAAAGTTATGTTTTGAACAAAGGTATGCGAAGGAAAATATATAATCTATAATGAAATAACTATATTTTAATAATTTTCCACTATCTGGTTGTTATGCCTAATCTCAAAGTAAAAATGTATTCATCTTTATGATTACCATATTTATGCTTCTTAATTCTGTTTTGTTCCTTTTCACATTTACCCATCTTGCATTTATTCATTCTCTACTTCCCTTCTTGCTGATGTTCCTGACAATCCTCATTCTCCCCTTCCCTGCCACAGAAGTTACAATAAATTGAATTGTTAATGCTGAATTTTATAAAATCCATCATTAAGTTTAGAATGAGTACCTTCAAAAGGATTAATGAAGAAAAAAGAAAATGGAATAAGGATAGACTTACTGTGTTCCAGATTACCAGCAGACTCTGGAAAAGACTCATAACAAGTTTACATTCTCAAGATTATAATTATTACCGCTACAGGAATATATGGATTTGAATATATACTTAAATCAGGAGCAATTTGAAAAGCACCACATTTTTGTGAAGTACCCCCACATTCATCACATAGTTTCTTTCACTCAACTTTTTTTTTAGCTAGCAATATTTCAGCTCAAACTACGTAATTTTCCATCTAAGATTCTACTTCCTGTTTATTAATAATATGCGTCTGATCTAAACGAACATATTTTTTGTGACAGTTACTGGAAGACAGCAGCTTCTTCAACCCTGATGCATGGCTCGGCAGTATCTCCATGGTCATTACTGCAGAATCTGAATGTACCCAGTACTGTCACTGTAATGTTTTTGTCTTCTGGTCCTCTTCCCACAAGGAAGAAATATGCAAATCAGTGCCCTGTTTTGTTACAGCCCTTTTCTGTTTTACTTCCCTGAGTTATTTTGTCTTGTTTTAGTTTGTTCTGTGCAAACACATAGAAATAAGTGTATTTGTGACAAATAAAAAAATAACGATTTTTAAATCGTTGGAGTTAGAAGTGGAATAGGATGCAATTTATGATGTTCTTCAGTTCCTCTTTCTCCAAGGTTTGGACATATCCCTGAACAAGGTCCCTACTCTGCACGGAGAATCTTCAGCCTTCCTGCCACAGGGAGCTCCCCTTTTCTGGAGAAGCGCAATGATCCAACACAGGCTTCATTCCCAAGCTTGTGTGGAACCAGGCCAAGAACACTGAAAATAAATACTAAGACACCGAACGACTTCCAAAGTCCTGTGAGGATATGGCAGACAAATCAGAAGACAGATATATTTAACTAAAGACAGCATGTACTTCAACATTTTCAATTTCTACATCTTCACATCCTGTTGTACCATAACGGTGGTACTAAACCAACAGCTAACAAAAAGGTACAAATAATGATAATTTTATCACCCGGCAAGACAGTGAACAGTAGCTTACAGAAAGTCTTACAATCAGATAATTCCCCATGCAAAGATTCTTTTTGGAAATTCTATGCATCCATTGAACAAGTGTGTCAAAACTGTTTGCAATGCTTCACAACAAGATTTATGAGATTTTATCATTATTGCATTATCATTATTCCAAGTGATACTTAGGTGAACCCATCTGAACCTGGTGTCTTGGGAGTGCCTGACAGGATATAAAATCTATGATTATTTCAATCGCACCTTCATCAGTGAGACACCTTCTCATGCAGTTTTCTTAGTTGAAGCTTGTTCAGAAGAGGTTAGGCAAATGCCATGTTTTCAGTTCCATCTGGAAGCACATGGTGGGAGATCACAATGCCATTTAGTCTCAAATACACCCTACCCAAAAGCAGGCTCATTCTGTTGGCAGCAGGTCTTGCAGTAATGAGAATCAATGCTCCTTCACATTGCTTTGTGCTGTCTGCCATGCCTCTGGCTGACATAGTTCTTTCTTGTACTGAAGATTTCAAATCTGGCTTCTTCTGGTCACTTTCTTCATTTCCTTGTGTTGTGCTTCCCAATTCAAAATAAGGGAACTAGTGGAACAGATGACATCTAGGAAGAGCTGGATGGGAAAATCTCTCTCTCTTAGCCTTGGGCAATGTCAGGTGAAAGTCTGGTGAGCTGATAAACTGACCTCGGGGAGCTGTAATCATATTGATTACTAAAGTGAGGGAAGCTGAACCAGCAGCATGACAATTACATGTTTCAGTAATGACAGAAATGAAAGAATGAATGAACACAACAGGAAGAAAAGAGAAAATAAGACCCATTGCAGTCTTGGGTAGCCCATTTACCTGGAACAAGCTGTCCATGCTGCCACATTCTCCTGGATGCCATTCTCTGTTTTGGTTGGAGAAAACAAGGAAAAAGGAAAGGAGGAACAGCCAAACACTAAGCAGTGAGTTAAACCTGCAGCACAACTTCCTGATGAAGAAGCCATGCAAGTCAAGAGGAGCAGGGCTGGGAGTCCAAGTCTTTTCATGAGAGCATTGTTTCCTGACAGCTTTATTCTTGGTGGTCCCATGAGAAAGGTGAAGGAGCTATGGGGGAAACTCCACCTCCCTCTCAGTCTTGATAACCTTTCTCTTTTCGCTTTCCAGTTCCTCAACAACAAAATATGAACCTGGGTGCACCAACAGCACATCTTTTCTAGAATAAAAGGGTCACTTTGCATCAAACCCAGTGCTCTAAGTCAGCAATGTAGAAGAAAGGAGCCAGAAGAAGAGAGAAAAAAATCCCTCTACCAACTCTCAAGACCCCTGGTTATTTCCTTGCTTGGTAATAAAAAGCAAAATGAGATACACTGAAGATCAAAGAGGAGCATCAGACACACTCCAGTACGCAAAGCCTTAAATATACAAATGAAAAAGAAAAATCACACTACAGTAGTAGCATCTAGAGCCTTGTATCACTGTCCCCAAGTGATTCAAAGCCATCAAACTTCAGGCATTTGTTTCCCACGAGATTATACATGTAGCAGTACAAAAGCTGTTGACATTAGGAATGTTTACTTCATTGGTGGCAGCATCTTCACAGGTGACAAACACTTTCACTGAAATTCATTCTCTCTCTCTGTAGAATGACATCGCAAAAGAGAAAGGATGGTATCTTTTCTTTATTTATTTTACTTTTTTTTAAAATCTGTACAGTAGCAATCAGTTAATGGCAGTCCCAAGAAATAAAGAAAAAAAAAGGAAAGAAAATAAAACTCAGAAAAGAAAAAAATGGTAAATTAAAAAATAATAATAATAATTGCAATGCTGTTAAACTGGCAAAGAGATAGTAGCAAGTTTACAGCTGATGTGTTCCAGGCTACACCAAAATTATGTATGTGTAAAATGTTCATAATAAAGTATAAAAAGTGTAAAATTTATTAAGGTTTCGTGCTGATCCTTCAGTCTGGCAAATGTTTGTAAAAAGAAAAAAAAAAAAAAAAAAAAAGCAGTGTTAAGTAAACATTTCAGACCTCAACCTTCTTTATATGCCTTTGAACCTTCACTTTCATGTGCAATACCTGACAGCCCACTGAGAATAAATGCTGAAAGCCCCAAAGATGGGTAAAACAGAATTTCTGACTCAGGAAATAAAAGATCAGCTGAATATGATTCCCATATGGCAAACCAGATCAATGGATAGCAAGACCAAAATTTACAATATCTATACTGTGCAGTACAACATGGAGGTTGTCTTTTATTGCTGGTAGCGAAACTCCCAGTGGCCAAGAATAAAAGCAGACACAAAGATTATACATCCACTAATGGTGAACTCTAAAAATACACATTGATACATTCTGGAAAAAAAAAAAAAAAGGAAAAATAAAAAAAGTTGAACCTTTATTTAATATTACTGAATAACAAACAGCAATTAGAGCAATCAACTTCCACCACAAAATCCAAGATTATTAATATAAAGGCATGTTTTCAAAGCCAAGGGAAAAAAAAAAAAAAAAAAAAAAAAGCGGATCAGATTACCTGATATGAAAAGAAACTCTCTTTGCTGTAAAACTAAAACAGCTTCAAGGCTACTTTTGTGATAGCATGTGTGGCTGAATGTGAGAAAATGTATAACAATATTATTACTTTTATTTCAAGATTTCCTGTAAAACCTCAGGTCATGCTCATGAAGACTTCCTTAAAAAGCAATGATAAATCTGATGAACAATTTTTAAAACTTGAAAGAAGGACAATAGGAAGGGGGGAGGTAATCAAGCGGACCTGAACAACCAAATCAACACAGCAACACTGACTTGTGTTAGCAGGGCTTCTCTGCCAGGAATCCCAAAGCAATGCACCTAGCTATCTCTGGTAGTGTCTCAGAGGGCACACATATAGTAAGAAGTCTGTAAGTAAAGGAGAGAAACTCAACTTGGATTCTTCTAATACAGTTCAGATGGAAATACATAAAGGGAAGAAAAGAAGCTGACAGTTCATTTAGTACATATAAACTGAACAAATTAAGAAGACATAAAGCAGCTTTCAAACTTCAGGAAAATATTTGCTCTATTCTAGTAGCAAAGTCTTGACAAAATAAAACTCCTCTACAGGGCTAATAAGCTCTCTCCTCACCTTCTTTCTTGGGCAACATTACCATTAATTTAGGCAAATAATTCAGGCATCAGCTTTGACTCATTCTTCACACACGAGCATCTCGGCACTGTAGACTCACGTATTTACAAAAGTTTTATATGTAAATATTATAGGATCTTTACAAACCCCATTCTTAAATTATGTCTCTCCTCTCAAACCATACAGCTAATATTCCCATCCCTCTTATTTTCACATCTTGTTCCTCTCTTTTGTTCTAATCTTGACAAATGCAATCTCGTTCCACTGACATAAATCCAGTATCCCATTATATATTAATCACTTATCTTCCATGTCAAAGCCTACCTATCATCTCTCATTCCATACCTAGAAGTAAACTCCCTTCTCCTTTAGGTCCAGGCTGCCAGTTTCCATCATCTATGTGTTATTTTTTCAATTAAGTGTCTTCAGGCTTTTTATCCAGGCTGACACCTCACCCTTCTGTGAATGTCCACAAGACTAACTGATTAGCCTCTTCCAAATTGCTTTGGCAGGAGACCTATGGAAAATTTTAAAACAGATTATTTGCTGATATGCTATGATAACTCCTTGTTTTCTTGTTTTCCCTTGTCTGTTTCTACCTGTTGTGTTCACCTAAATATTTAAATTGTCCTGTTTATGGGGTGGGACTCACAGCTGTTCTGTGTTTGTACAGCACCTAGTAGTGGTGTTACAGTCTATCCCTGAGACTCTAAAGGAGTGTCAAAGGACAAATATGGAACTAATGAATATTGATATGCCAATAAGCACACTAAGCATCCTCCTGCTTCCTTCAAAGGAAAAATCAGTGGTCAAACTAACATTCATATATATCATGGTTGTAAGGAATTGTTGGCATAATTCCTTCACCAAACCTGAGCATGTGTTAGAAAAGCTCTTAAATCATAATTTAAAGTTTCCCAGTGAAAGCTACTTTGAAGTCCTTAATAATGTCTTTTTGTGAACAACCATTCTCAGTGTTAAAAACTGCTCTTCTCCTACTGGACTTTGCTATGCCTTTATAAACTGGAAACTCTCTATTAGCAAGTTTCTCTTCTCCATGTAGTCCTATTTTCCTTTTTTTTTTTTTTCAGAAACTATCCAGAAACTTTTTCTTTTCCTGATGCCAAAAAAGAAAGAAGGAATTTAGACAGAAACATCTAGCTTTGCTATTCCCATTTAAGATTTATTTGTTTATACAACCAAGAGTATAAAGTCCCAATTTAAATTTAAAACATCCATATTCATCTGATCAGCCAGCATAAATGTCCTTGTCTTTTCCAGCGTCACAACTCTCCTCTCTGGATACAGACCCCAATATCGAAAGCAAAGCCTGTAATATTGTCTCTAATTGTATGACCTTATATTTGTGTGTACTTAGATACTCTATTACTATATTTGATCTGGGCTCATATGTTGTTCACATTGCTAAGTATCATTCCCTGTCCTCTTAAACTGATATATTTACTCTCCTTTATTTTATTTTTAATTTCACAGAACTAGCAAACTACAAATATTCATGACACCTCCAAGTTATCAAAAAAAAAAAAAAATCCTGAAAAATATCAGACCATTCTTTCCACCTCTCATTATTCTGTATTACTTTCTTATAATTTTAAAAAGTATTTCCCTAAAATCAAAGTTGTTGGAGGAAATAAAGCAGTAACACTCAGCAGAAGTAAAAGACAAAGCAAGAAAACTGCTATTATGTAACACACAACTATTCAACTCTCAGTTATGAATCAGATCTTCAGAGATTTCCAATATCTGAAAATACAGTACATGCTTCTCTTGTATTTTTATGCCTTTGATATAAAAATAAAGAAAGGCAAATTAAAGACACATCTCCAAACTATAAACTGAGCTTGCTTTCTGTCCCTCTTTCACAAGCAGAATTGTGTTGCTACCAAACCAGCTTCCCGCACAGCATGCAAGATCAGTACGGCTCTAGCGTCTTCCCTGATGAGCCCCAGCTGTGAAGGATGGAAATCTTGCACGCTGCAGAACATATGGGGTACCAAGTTTTAATGGTCTGATTCTGCAACACTCAGTTCAGGAAGTTTTTACACATCCTATTAATTATAATAATATCAGTGAGGCTTACCCAGCAAACAAGCCAAAGCAGCTGAGCTCTGCAAGAAGTTTTTCAAAGGTATAATGGAGTTAACCAAAGGGCATTAGTAAGTACTGAAGGAAAAGGAGAGGAGATAATAAAAACAGGCAATCAGCTACAAAACATGAGATGAGACTTGAAGGCTACTATTCCCTCTTTCAAGCATAAGATTGATTTTCTACTGCATCCCTAAGCAAATTACTTGAATCTTTAGCCTTACAGAAATCAGGTTCCACTCTAACTTTTTCCTGATACATCTGACATTTCAGCTGCCATGAAGCACTTTCCATACAATGATTTTGGTAAAAATGTGATGGTTTCTTGTGCTACCATTGTATTTTATGCAGCTTCTTCACCTTGCAGTATGCCTCTAGTTAGATACGAGTTCTAGGATCCTTCTTCTTCAATTATATCATTTTTTCTTAGAATCATCTCCCCCATTGCTTTAAGTAGGCATGAGAGGAAAGAAAACTGAAAAAAAAAAATCATATTTTTTTGCAAGCAAAAGCAAACAGAACAATTTCAGAGCTACGATCTCCAGAATTGGTGGTGCTGTTGAAAACTTCCAAAAGGAAAGATTAGAACGGAGGATTATGGTGGAGGAAGGTTTCTTTGTCGCATATTATGGCCTCCAGAAGTAAGCATCTCAGCACAATTACAGGGATATGTTTGCTTAGCACCACAGCCCTGACACACCATTGCCGCAGCTCTTGTACAGAGCTCTGTCCCTGCCATCCAGGGAGCTACAGACACAACCCAATGCTCATGTTTCTCTGAGACCCTAATATTTACAGCTGAACACGAGATGAGTTAAAGCATTCTGGAAAGCTAGGAAGCAAGTTATGCTGTCTGAATAGATATAACCTTTGTATTTTCTGAGAGTTCTGTAGGAAAGAAAATACACTGCAATCCCAGACATTCAAAAACCATAACTGATCTCCCTTAGAAATGTGGAGGAATGGAAGTTTGCCTCCTCTCTTCATCTCTTCACTATCAGCAGCATTATTTCCTTTTTTGTTTGTTTTTTAATTTGTACATATTTTTTGTTTGCCTGTCTGCAGATTTCAGAACTCTTCTATCTGTCCATTATGTATATATGTGAAAATTAGTACTCTGCCATCCACAGCAGGCAACTGATACGTTTTCCTTTATATGGACAAATTCACACATAGTGGCAGCACACACTTTCTTCAGTCAACCACTTAACTATTTGTGAGAAAGTAGAGGAATGCAAGGCACTAGGATTCCTGGTTTCTATTTCTAAGAGTCACACACTTCCAAAGATGAACGAAAGCAGCATCTTCCTTGGCATCATCTACAATGCTGGGTTCTACCCTGCACATGGATTTCCTGCACATGGGCTCCTACTTTGGCCACGTTCACCAAGTCAGTTATCATTAAAACACTAAACCCTTATAGTGAGGGTCACATTGCATTAATGTGACTTACCAACCATTCAGAGGGGTGTATGCTTTCTGAAACACAATGTGGTAAAGCAGATGACCCACAGGTCTCCTAGACTCAGGATCCAAATTTCAATTTTTTTATGAAGTGACTTTAGTGCCAACATTCATCAGTTCACTTTCCATATAAGATAACTGAGAGTTATCTCCACTAAAGAAAGAGTAGTTAACCTTAATGAATAGTAATTATCAGAGAAGGTATACTCACTTTAACAATACCCAATATAGCAGATAGGTCTATTCTTTCTATCTAAATCTGCCTTAAATAAAAATATAGTTAAATGAAAACAGGATGATCATCTCTTTCTAAATAAATAAAACCACATAAAAGAAAGAGCTTCCACAGCAGAGTCTACAGGAGGTGCAGAAATCATGCTTCATGAAATAAATTTGCGCTACTTAGCCTTTGTCTCAGTTTGCAGTGGTTTGTTATTGTTTTGAATCTTATTTATTTGTTTATAAAAATACTTAAGTCATTAGTGGTCAAATCTACCATCACATACAAACATGCAACCATCAACAGAAGATTAAACTAAAAAAAAATAGTCGCACGAGATTATACTGAACTGCAAACAGAAGTAGCAAAAGCAATTAATCAACCTTAAGCAAGCAAAAGCTCTAGATCAACAACAGTGCTTAAATTAAAACTTTGCAAATGGTCACAGAAATGTTTTTTTTATATCAAGCATATTGAACTTTTAGGAGGCTTCAAACTGTTTAAATTAAAAGCCAAAGACAGAAACTTTGCTTCTGTAGTCACTATATATATGTATTGCTAGATTATTTTTTAACTTCTTCTCACTAACAAAAATGCAGGCCTTAAATGAAGTTTGAAGTTCTGCCTTTGATGTCATACTGCAATAAACAAATCGGTCAAGTCAATAAAACATTTCAGAAAATGTTGATTTGTGGTACAGCTACCAATTAGCCATTTGTTGGTTTGATTTTACTTTTGTAGAGTTCGCTAAGACTGTATTTACTGCCAGTACTAGAGATTTGCCAAGTGGAAATCAAAAGGTATGGTTTTCATTTCTGCAAAACATGTTATGCAGGAAAGGGATGGTAGAGCTGGAAGTAGTTTAAGTACAATTACTAGTCTTACACAGGCCTTTTTACAAGATGAACACACACACACGTGTGTGTGAAACAAATTTAACTTGCAGAATTTCCTTTAGAACATTATAAAACTCCAGCATGAATTATGAATAATCTTCTATAATAATCTTACTGAACTGGTATGTCCTGGCTGAAATGAGGAAAAGCGTGACAGATGCTGTTTCTGACACAGTACCAGCATCCAGTCTTACATGCAGACACAGAAGCCTCCATCTCAACCTTGTGGTCTGCAGCCACGGGTACTTTTCTCAGGCCCAGAAATTAATCAGACCATCTCCAACCCCAGGTAGCATCCAGCCTGAGATGGAAAGTACCTGAGTCATAGAACGGTGAAAGCCTCAGTATGCCTACCCCAGAGGAGTCCCTACAAGCCAGTTGGAGAGGCTGAGGAGGATGCTTCTAGCTGCTCCTCTGGCTGCAGCTGGGCCACAGCAAGAGAAACACATGAAACAGCCATCGGGAATCTGAGTATGGAGCTCACCTGTACCCAAGCACTGGCAGAGGTCAGGGAGAGGCCCTGAGCCTTTCTCCAGAGATCACTGGCACAACGTATTCATGTCCACGGACAGAGTATATAAAACAGCACCAGACCAGGAGAGCCAGACTGAATCCAAGACCTCTGCCAGTCACAAAGCTTCTCCAGTTATGTTACTGCATATCTTGTCCACCTCCATCATGACTCGAGTCCATTTTACAGCCCAAAGGATTACGCTACAGTTGATATAGTATTAAGGAAATTAACAGAACGCAGTGCTTTAGATAAAGAATGCCCTCCACAAAGTAATAACCTATGGAGAAAAAATACTGACACAACCTTAAGTCAGAATATATAATATATATTTTCAGAATATATTTTCACATGTATTTAAATTCTTAAGAGCTCAGGTTAAAAATGTAAAATGAATGCTTTCCTCATACAGTTAAAATACCCTTTTTTCAGAAAAGGCTAATTGCAGGGGTATCTAATTTCTCTCAGAAATAGTTTCTGCACATATTTCAATAATTCATGAGAAAAAGTCACTGTCTAGTGAGAGAATGATAACATTGACTTAGACCAACTAAAGCCAGGTTTGAGCAATACTCCACAACCACCAAAATAGATGGTTTTGGTTAATTCTCATTTGGACAGGAATTATTTCATTAGGTCATTAGATTCTTCATTTTTTTTCTGCCTAAGTGTAAGGGCCACCACAAGTCGGTACAGAATCCAGGCAGTTAGTAAGAAACAAAATTATCTCTGAACATGAGAGAGAACACAAAAACCTGCTTCTGCTGTCCTTTGTCCATACAGTCTTAACTGGCATTGAGGACATTTTTTCCCTTCTAAGAACACGACTCAGTTCACACAGTTGCTATGCCTAGAGTAGGACTAATTTCTCAGTCTTGAAAGCCTTTCAGCAATGGAATGGGAAGTGGTAGATAGATTAAATTAGAAGATCAGAGTTTACAGTCATTGAGCTTCAGAAAGCAATTTACTGGCATTCTCTATTTAATTATCTCAACACCTCATAACCATTAATGAATTTATCTTTACTGCACTGAGATTAAGCAACTCTATCCTAAAGTTCCACAAGAAGTCTGTATCTGAGCCAAGAATTACACTTATAAATTTTAGGATAGCACTTTGTCTACATCACTATCATTCCTCCCAATGCTAAGAGCAGTTAATTTCAGCCTCATGAGCCGTGACTGTTGCCCCCCTCCCCCACCTACTTAAGATAAAAAATAATGTTTGTTTCTCTTAGGGCCATTCTTGCCCACTCCATCCCTACTGCTGTTCTCACCACCCCTGACAACAGTTTATTGAACCTAAGAAAAGCAAGTATTTCTCACTGATAGCCTGACGTGCAAAACTTGCTCCCCCTCTCCAACCCACAATGCCCCCTTGAGGCAAAAGGGAAGAGAAATGAAAAAGTTTTTTTTTTTTTTTTTTTTTTTTAAAAAAAAAAAAAAAAAAAAAGCTGAACTGCAGGAAAAGAGCATAATGGGCAAAAAAGAAAATTGAAAACCACAAAGGCTGTCCACACTTATGACACTCATCTTACCTTCCTCTGCTTAAGCAGCCTTTTTTTTTTCTTTTTTTCTTTCTTTTTTTTTTTATGACCTCTCTTCTGGTGTGAAACTTCATCCTCTTCACTACTGTTTAGAGCAGTTTAAAGAAGGTTGCAGTTCCGAAATCCTTTTCATGTGCCCTAAATGCTACACGCACACTTAGGTATCTGGTTAAAATAATTTGAGAAATACTTTATTTTAACTTAACTCTAATTAAACACACATTTTTATAAGACAATCAAATGCAGGGAAGTGAATAGCTATGGGTACGAGCAAAAGTACTAACTTTTGTTGTTTAGAAAAAATAATCTTTAAATCTGTTATAGTCTAGTGATCCCTACAGATCCCCAACAGACATGGCTCAGTCCTGTTTATCAAGAGCTAAACAAGAAAGTAAAGATTTCTGGTGGGTTTTTAATTTTGTGCCTATAGTCTTCCATTTAGTTAGCTCTACTTAAAGTGTAAAAAAAAAAGAAATAATTGTAGTCTATCTGCTGTACCTGATACTTTTTTTTTTTTTGTACTTTTGTATACATCAGAAGTACAAAAACCTTCTGAACACAATGATTTGCATGAGGTTAATAACTATTGATAAGAAAGGTAGTGGAGAACAAATCCAATTTTCTCAATATACTCTACCATCTTCTGTTAGCAGGCACATACAAAACACAGTGAGAACAAATTACATTCAGATGGTACCAGTGTTCAGGATTTTAATATCGCTCTCCTCACTACAACTATATAAAACTCTCTGCATAAAGGTTACCTCTAACACATCTTCCAACTCTTAAACACATTAAAAAACACCCTTATTACACTGTACATTTAACCACAACACAAGGAAAGGTTAGCTCCCAATAATAACCTTATAAAGAAAGTACGGTATCAGTTAAATGGATTTTGAGTAAGGGTCCAAGATCATATTAGGCAGCAATTATAAGCTACAAATTGTATTTCATATCTTCAGTAAGAGTTAGCACAAGTCTTGCTGAGTCAAATCTCTGCTATAAAGCAAAGCCCCTTGATGCGTTTTAAATGCTGCAAGCAGCTGAGCCCTGAGGGGTTAAAGCTAATGGTAAAGCTAGGCTTGAAGAGTTGACCAGGTAGCTCGTGGCCATAGATCTAAGCATGTCAGTCACAGGCAAGTGTACCATGCTCTGGTCACGAGTGAAGGTCAGGAGTAATAGATCAAGTTCATCAGCTGTTGCAGAGCCTACGAGAGCAGCAGCAGGGCGAAACATTAGTTTCACTGAGCCTACTGCCATCTGAACAGTAAAGGTGACACTGGATGGTGACTCATTATTTCCATCTGTCAAATGAAAGTAAATGTATTAAAAGAGTTTCTTCCAAATAATACATCCTGGCAAAGATCCTCTCAGTGTCAGGAGTAAAAAGAAACAAAACAGAACACAAAACAAAAGAGCCCATCCCCATCAGAAGACCTCAGAGGAGAAGCAATCTGTTACCACATCACCTCAGTGTAGCAAAACAGTGGCCTTTGCAGCCTGACCCAAGGCATCACCTACAAAAACCACAAACCACCACCCTCTGCAGCCATGCTCTGAGCACTCACCTTGCCTCGTCTCCTCGCTTCTCCAGGAAGGTCCCCCTCACCCACATCAGAGCAGGGGAACCTAGAGGACATACATCATGTGTGTCGGGGACTTCCCTGATGAAAGAGCTCCCTACAAGGAGCAGCTTCCTCCCTCCAAGACATGCCACCCAAGGCTGTATGTGCTTTGTTTTGCTACCGAAGCATTCCAGGCTGTGCCAGTTTGGATTGCAACATAAATATTGTGCAACTGCAGACTTGTTAGTTCCAATTATGGTAATATTGCAGGTGACAACGAGAAAGATGTTTTTTATAGTCTGTGGTCATATTCTGCTCCCGGTCATCTATGACTTAGATGAAAAGAAATTCAGCTGGAGAAACTGTTGTTAATAGCTGAATTTGGATAGAAGTGTACATCTAGCATTGACTTGAAAAAATGGCAGCTTCCCCATTCTGGTAATAATTTAGTCATAACAACAAAGAACTAAAGAGCAGTCATTGGGTATAGAAAAAAATATTTATAAAACTGTATATAAATGATACATAAGTATAATGAGAGGTTTTTATATAAGCACCATTGATTCACAAAATGATCAGGCATATACATATAATACAGTTAGTAGTTAAAGTTTGATTCTAGCTACTGAAGACATGTACTGAGTAAGAGGTTAAAACAGCACTCCAGTTAAGTCCAGGACAGCAGGTTCCATTTTTACACACGATCAAGTAATTATAATTGTATTATTCTATTGAGTCACACATGAAGATTTAAAGTATGAGTGCCCAGTCTGCAACCTGGGAGGACCAGTCAAGCATCATGCAGTTTGCACCACCCACCACTTTTCTCAGACCTTACAGAAGCTGTCCTCTCACACAACAAGCCAATGGCAAGGGGGGGGATCTCTCAACAAATGGCAGCAAGGAGGTACCACCAAAACACTGCCCCACAGCCTGCTCCTTTTCTGCTCTGGAGAAGCCTGAAAGAACAAGAAGCCTCTGGAAGAGGATGAAACAAAATGTATAGGCAGTCCAACCAACCTGTAGCAATACCCTTCCTAGAGAAATATGTAGGGAGTTACAGGTGTTCAACCACTACACTGCTCAAAAAGCATGCACATAGCTTCTGGGAAGTGCCAGACTTACTGAACAGATCCCATAGTAGCACAGATCACGCAGCACACAACACCAGCAGTGCCATGCAAGGCTTCCATGCTTCTCTGAAAAGTATGGACACCACTGATTTAAAAGAAGTATATGTGTTCATTTTTTTAAGGAGCATCTTCCTCATACGTCTGGATCTTCACCAACGATGTACCTAACTGCTGCACTTTTTCAGATTCATTTAATGAGCAAATGGAAGTGAACCCTTGAAAGTGTTTAAATATAAAAAGTCACTTTGAACAGGTAATTTTCATCTTAGGGGTAACTTGCCCAGAGCATACAGGTCCAAGAACTTTTAAAGAAAAACCAAAAACACTTGGACTTGGCAATCTTCACTGATAACATACAGATCATCTCTGGGTTGTATTGAAACTTGCTTTGTCATCAGGATTTGTCCCTCCCTTTCGCGGGAGTAGTGGAGAGAACACTGTTTTGGTAAGTGTCACCAAGATTTTTGATACTGCAAAAAATTAGGGGAAAAAAAAAAAAAAAAAAAAAAAAAAGAACCCAGCAAGACACACGAAGTCTTTTGGATAAACAGGCAACTGACAAGGAGCCATTTAAAGAGTCACTGTTATCTGTTATCTGTTTCTTGAGACCTGCCATTGGAGTCCAGACAAAAAGGGATAGGGGACAGGAAGTTGAATTCATAATCAAATATTTAGTTGTGGAAAAACTATGGGATTAAAATAATACTCCCTCAGGAAGGAAAAAAGTTTTCCTTGCTAATTTTTGGCATCTTGTTTTCCTTTGCAGTGGAATGGCTTAGCCACACATAAGTAGTCAGTCACCAGCCTCAACCTAGGCAGTTCTGAAGAGCAACCAAGTAGTCTCAGAAAAACCTCAGAGAGTTGTTTTGCACATGAACATACAAATACATATGAAGTATCAACAAATCTCCATATCTAAGCTGAAACTCTGAGTAAACACAGGCAGTCTTCATATCAACTTCAGAAAATTTTGGATGCACGCTTCTTTAGGATGTTTTCTGTCCCATAAACTGAGATTCAATAAATCTACCCAGTGGATTTTCCCTTTGAAGCCTGTAACCTTCTTCCTGGGAAGCTGCTGATGTGGATACATCATCAATTTCCCCACCAGTGTCCTACAAGAATAGACGAGTATTTTGGCTATGTCACCATTCTCCTGGCTTCTCAGTGATCACTTGAAGATTCCAGATAGATAGATAGATAGATAGATAGAAAGAAAGAAAGAAAGAAAGAAAGAAAGAAAGAAAGAAAGAAAGA
>NC_048893.1:27577709-27585767 GCF_011077185.1 Oxyura jamaicensis
AAGAAAGAAAGAAAGAAAGAAAGAAAGAAAGAAAGAAAGAAAGAAAGGAAGAAAGAAAGAAAGAAAGGAAGAAAGAAAGAAAGAAAAAGAAAACAACTTACATTTTTTTAAAACTTGCCATGTGCAAGTTCAAAAGATACAAAATTCCAGTTGCTCTGGTACACTTCACACCCTTTCCAGATCAATCATAAACAGAGGCCCAGGAACAGACTGGTCAACACTTCCAAGGTTAAACACATCTTAAACTCTTCCACAATACATCATTCACTTAAAATAGAATTAAATACCAAATATGTCCAAGTTTCTGTCACAATACACTTTAATTCCTTCTTATTAAGCACAAGAATGTGCAAGGATTTATGACATTGTGTGATACTTCTTCTGCATATTCAACATAGTTATCTTATGAACTACTGACCACATATATTCTTCAACGTACACTGGCAGTTATTGTGTACTGAAAACAATTTGCAGGCATCATCACAACATTAAAAGTAATTTACATGCATTCAAGACTGGTAACAAATGAGTCTGAGTGAATTTCTGGGCAAAGCATTACGTGATCTTTAGCAAAACAACATCCTAATATTTACACAGCTTTAGCACCCATATATTCCACAAATTAATTTTCAACTGAAGAATCATTTTTACCACATACCTGGGAGTCTTCAGCACTCTGTCTCTTATGTTTACTGTGCTGTACATAGGATAATAGTTTATTCCTTATCTGAATTAAATATCTGCTTACACTAAGACAAAAACATATTGACACAAGTAGAAAACATAACAGTTCATCAGCTATGCACATCTCTGCAGTCTGTGCACACCTGACTGCATTAGGTTTTTGTGTTTTCATTTTTAGGTCATGAGAATACTGTAAGTACTGTAATGAAACCACAATCCCGTCTGTATTCTCTCACTGAGTAGTGCCTTGAATCATAAATATTTCAATTACTGTGTTTTAGACTCCAAAAGATACTAGCCTCTGTTTTCTATACACTTTTCTTCCCCTTTGTCTTCAAAAGAGCTCTGCCATACAGGAAAGTGATGCTTAGCACTGCACTAATTAAACATCAACTTCTAGCACAACAACTAATAAATAAGTTTTCAAAGACACATACTGTAACACACACTGTAAATGACAAAACCGAAGTATTTTTTTGAAATGGTTTACAGCACTCTTAACGCCCAAGCTTTGACCAGAGTCAACTGATGTAACTCCTCTGTGCCTGCTAAAACTGCGCCTGACTGCATGCAGAACGCTGCCATGGAGAAAGGTGGTTGCTCCTTCTCTTAAATGTAGTTATGGTGAAAAATGCATTTCAGATATTGACCATCAGATAAAAATCACGCTGCCTTTTCTCCTGCAAAACCACACTTTCCTGGCGGCTCCCCCCTCACCACGCTGGCTGGCTCTGTCCCAATCACATGTTTTCTCTGGCCGCTTTCCACAGCACTCCCAAATCTTTGTTGTTTTTGTGTTGTCACTCTCCTTTCCAAAGCCCTTCGTGGCTTCCCACAGCTACCCCTTAAAATTTCCTTTACATTATTTGCAAGTGGTAAAACTTGACAGTTTCTGATCTAAATTCCAAGCAGATAAACGTCAACTGCAGGTTTTAGTGCATGTGATTATCCACAACTTCACAACTTTTTTTTTTTTTTTTTTTTTTTTTTTTACCAGGTGGGTTACAATGTCAGAAGAACATTGAGCCTCCCAAATATTAACAGTAAGAGTTACTAAAAGAGAAATCGACAAAATAATTGAGAGCAACTTTTTTACAACAAGATTTAGCTTTGACTGAACGCTGGGGTTTAAATGGTGTTTAGGGATATATTCACCTCTTTTAGATTTTCTCAGCCATTCCTGGGCAAATTTAAATTCAACATCTGATAGATCCTTAGCACAATATTATGCTTGAAATAACTCAGCAGCTCAGAGACTACCACTATGAACACAGGTTCCTTAGTTTGCAAACTGAGTTATCCAACTTGGCCTAGTGGGAGAAGCAGCTTAGCACACGGAGCTTGTACAGCCATTCCCCTTCCTTCTCCCAGAGGACAGATCACCAAAATAATAGTGGTTACATCTGTTAAGATCACAGTGTTTTAATGCCTGCATGTGTCAGATACATAATTCGTCAAATTATCTTAAACACACAAATTCAAACTACCTCAAATACATAATCCACATTTTTAAAATATGTGCCATGCTGTTTTAGGCTGAAACACAGAAGCTGGATAATTGAATAAATCAGTATTTAAATTTTTGAGAAATTCTGATCAAAGTTGCAAAATATGCATCACATTATGAGAGCAAAAACAAGTGACTTTCAATAGGACTGTGCATATTCCTTCAGTAAAACATCAGTCTTATGAGGTACAGAATTTTTTTCATAAAAATGTAAATACTTACCCAAAGAAGCAACATGCTTAAAAAAACAAAACAAAACAAAACAAAACAAAACAAAAACTTCCTAGTTATATAATGATATATCATCTAGCCTCAAAATGTCACTCTTCAAACACATTTCCAGTTTGGGGCCCAACAACAGAGAGGACAGGCTACCTCCCAGGCGGATGGAGTTGGCACAGGCCTGCTGCAGTCGTGCCTTCCTCACAACATCCTGCAGGCAAACTAGCTTAAACGGGGCTGAACTCAGCAATTTGTCGAAATGCTTAATTTGATGCAATTTGCAGCCATGGTCTGGGGCATGCAGAGGTCCAAGGGCACACTGAGCATAGGGTCTGCAGCCACCAGCGGACCAGAAACTTCTCTCTCACTACAGGAGGTGGGTGGGGGGACAGGGCAGCAAAGACCCCTGCCGCCTGCTGAATGAAGTGGCTGCCTATCACTTCAACCTACCTGCCCGTTCCCTCGCACAGCCTCATCAGTCAGAAAGTCACCTCTGTTATCTACAGCCCCAGCAAAGCCCTCTGCCGCCGTCGGTGACAGGCATCCAAACTTCGGGCCCGTGGAGCGTGCCGCTCACGGCATCCAAGGGCTCGGCTCTGCCCACAGCAGCAAGCCTGACTAGCGCACATATTTAAATGTGAAACCAACTGCAGCGAAACCCTTTCCAACTGCAGCTGTAAGGAGGAGGATGTGTGATTACTATTTGCAGGAAGACGAAATAGCTAAGTGAATGGATAAAAAGTTAAGCCTACAACACTCTCTGAACAACCTTTACAATTCACTAAAAATGCTTAATATAGTTGGTAGTATAATACAACATGCTTAACATTTCAGTTTAATTTGCCTTGGAATGGGAACTGAAAACATGATATTAAATGCCATTCCATGCATAACTCACTCTCTGGAGAGCAAACTTACTTTCCAGCATCACCCCAAACATCACTTTGGTGCACCGGTGAACGTCGAAGCAACTGTTCATTAAAAAGATTATTTTCAGCTACTTCACTGATGACAGCACAGACGAGCTATTGCTGGCACTTTTAAATCCAGCTTCCTGACACAAAACATTGTCTTGCCCTTAAAATGCAAATATAGCAGAAATTGAAAGAAAAAAAAATAGCAAGCTGAAAAGCCAAAACAGATGCAAATCTTGCATCAAAGGATATAGATGCCTCCTATCATTTGAAGTATACATCTTGGAAGATTTAAAAGGTAGTAAGTGTCATTAAACTACTGAGAGCCTCAAAAAGGAGAAGAAAAGATTATCAGTGTTAAATGATACTTGTGGGACTGCTCCTTGTTTTAATGCCAATCTAGCAGTTTTGAAATTTGAGTTTAAAACTAGCTTTGGAAACACTCGCACTAAGGTAAGTATGTTTATTCTGTGACAGAGCTGATGTGGAAGCAAACCTCCAAACAAATAACGTTGAACTATGATACTGAGGTTACTTTACTGGATATAACCTGTTCTAAATTTTCAACTTTTTTTCTTCAGTTTTTCTGGTGCCACTAATTTACACATGAAATCAAGATAGATTTCAAATCAAAATAGGACAGAGAACAGGAATCTAAATGACAAGCATTCCTTTTAATGAGGATTAGTTGAGAGGTATGCTACAGTGGCTGAGAAAAAAATAGATAATTCGCATTACTTCTAGACCCACTAGCTGCCACAGAGTTTAAAAAGAGTAATCACTTGAAGTGTACCAAAAATTAGTATTTCATAACCAAGTTGATAACATTTTTGAGTTTCAGGGTGATTTGCTGTTTTCTCCAGTCAAAATCACTCCATTAGTACTTCTCAGTGACCTATGTCCTAAATCATTTTCAATCCCTACAAGCAAGTGACCTCTTCATGATCTGACTCACAAAGAAAAAACATGGTGACTCCCACCAACCATTCCTTTTTAAACCACTATCGGAACTAAATTTCTCCAAAATAAACCTGGAAAAAAAAAAAAAAAAAGGAACAAAAGGGCCTTCAGAATTCAAGAAATATAAATTAATCACCCTATCAGAAAGATAGATAAATACCAGTCCTCACATTTTGATGACGAAAAACAAAGAGGTTAAGTGACATTTTCAATGACACATAGCAAAACACTGCCACAGCACAGATCAGATCTCAGAAGTTTTCTATTGTTTTCAGCCCACAAGCCTTGAATAACTCCTGTGCCTGCAATGCTGAATCAGGTATATTCAGAATATAAATAGCTTATTCTAGTTCGTGTAAACCAGTCCAGAAAACAAAGCCTATGCTATAGTAATATTTTAAAATACATTGAAGTCCATCAAGAACATTTCTGAGCAAATATAACCTTAATCTTAAAATTATAGTTTTGGTGCATTTTATTACAGAAAGCTTAAAAATGTATTAAGCAACAGATGACTACTAAAAAAAATCAGTCACTTCAAAAATCTTCAAAAAACCTAGCTATGGTACAGACCCTACTGTGGTTTAAAAATAGTGCCATGTATTGATTAATTAAAATATCCTGAACTCAACATACTTGCTTTACTCTTCCTCACACTCTGTAAACACTAATTAGGTTGCTCCTTACAGAACCTTTCGTAATTTTACACAAATTTACACTGAAGAGAAAGCTACAGAGCATTTAATTTTTCTCCTCTGCCAAATGTTACCAACACTTTACTCAAACAAAGGTCTTGTGACAAAAGCTAAGAATCCCTGAGGTTAAACTAAAAACAAAGAAATACCCAAATATTTATACAATTGATTCTGCACAAGCTTGCAGGTTAATGTTACTGTTAAATCTTACAGCCTACACTAGTAAGACCGCACATGAAGCAGCCCATTCCAGGTCCTAGGTATTAAAATAGATCAGAATAGTTAATTATGAATCATTTTGTATGTCACTAAGTGACCTATCGATTGGCATGAAGGCTACTCTGTGTATTTTTGGGAATGCTCTATTTGAAACACTGTTTCCTTTCCCTCAACTATTTAGCAATTCACTATTCCAAGAAGTTAAATAAATGATTTAAGTATACAAAAATGTTACAGAACACTACTGTTTTGAAAGAATAACGTTAAAACAGTGAATAAGTGCAAAATAGGCATCTTTTATACATCTATACTAAATATGAACAAATTATTATAGTCAGGGAAAGCCTTAAATGAAAAATAAATACTAATCAGAACACTAAAATCTGTATCTCACTCGAAACGGTTTAGTGTAGCATTAGACAAGAGGATTTAATAATTAATCATATTTTCTTTAGAGTAATATTACTAGCAATAATGTTTTTCCTTAATGGTTTTAAATTACCTAGCACAGGAAAAAAAATATTAAACGTGTCAAAATCTCTTAAACTTTATCTGACTTCTTTTTCCCCCCCACAGATTAACATGGGAGCACAGACACAGTGCACAGCTTCCTAGTCCCAGACTGGTAACGAAATTTCCAAGGGCCTAATCCAAGGGCATCAAGTCAACAGAGTGATTCCCACTGATGTCAACAGAAAGCTTCCTGCTGTCTCGAGGGAGTTTTGGATAGGGGCTTTCATGCAGGGAAAAGACCAGGGGAAATCCTCTTTGGAAGGGGACCTTCTGTGTTTTTCTGCTTTAAGAAAGTATATAAAAAAATGAGGCTTTGTAAAAATAGAAGCGATTCGCAGGTAGCGATTACTGTGTGTGCTTCCATCTGCAGCTCTGCACTATGTACGTACAGGCGACGATAGTATAAATTTAGGGACTTTTGATATTATTTTTCCCCTGAGTATAGAGCAGCCTTCTCTCCGGACTGCTCTTGCGAGGTCTGAATGAGCGCTCTCCTGCCAACAGACCCTGCCCACACACAACCCAACCTGCACCCCATGCCAGCAACGCCATCCTAGGACCTCACCAGTGCCCAGCCAGGGGCTGCGCTGGTAAACGGGCCCGCAGCCTGCTGAACCTGACATCTGCAGGGTGAAAATAAATAAATAAATAAAAAATAAATCGCCTAGCGGGCTGTCTTTACCTTTGCCATGCAAGCGCAGCTGGGTGGCAGCGGCTGTGCGGGCAGAGGCCGAGCGCTCCGCGGGGCGAGCAAGCAGCGCGCTGCGGGGCAGGCAGGCGGCGGGGCGGGCACGGCGCTCGCCTCTCCCTCCCCTCCTCGTCCTTACCCCGGCACTCCCGACTTGAAAAGCAAACACCTCAGGGCATGCCTCACCGCCGCGGTCTCCCTTCTCCGAAAAATAAATAAATAAATAAAATAAAAAATTAAACTTTCAAAACTTTCCAGGTCCTGCGGACCTCTTGAATTTCAAGAGCCAATTTCAAGGCAAGGCCCCCACGCACCCAGCCACGGAGGCCGCCTGCGGAACTCCGCAGCTCCAGCAGCATTATTTATTAATCCCTGGTTTTAGGCTTTTTTTTTTTGGCTTTTTTGGGGGGGGAGGAGGGGAGAAGGTGTATAAGGGGAGGGGGCTAAAGCCGTCGGCAGGCGCAGGAGGCCCCGCGGTTCCCCACCCGAGCCTGCGGGGGCGCCCCGGGTTAGCCCCGAGGGGGCGGCCAGCTCCGGGAGGGGGCCCCGGCCTCCCCTCCGCGCTCGGAGGACGAGAGGGAGGCGGAGTGGGGGGAGGCTGTTCGCTTCTCCCTCCGGCAGGCAGGCAGCACACAAAGGAGAAACGTGACACGTTTCTTCACCCCGGCTGTCTGCTGGGGAGGTCTTAATAATAATAATAATAATAATAATAATAAAAAAAAAGAGGGGAAAAAGAAAAAAAAAGGGAAACAACACAAACGGGGAAGCGGGGGAAGCGAGACAAGGACTGCCGAGCCTCCTCTGGAAACGCTCCCTGTGAAGCCCGGCCCCGAGCCCTCCCTGCCTTGCATTTCTGGTCCCGCACGGGAAGGCTACAGGTTGTTTGGTTTTAATTACGCGGGGGGGCGGCCGGGGGGACGCGGGTGCGGGGCAGCAGTGGTGCTTGGCACCGCAGCCCCGGCAGATTTGGGGAAAGTGGGTTTGGGACCCGGGGGAGGGTGCAGAGAAAGGGACCCGGGCGCAGCCCAAACTCCGGCGCAGCCCAAACTCCGGCCGGGGCAGCGCCCCCCCCTCCCCCCCCCGCGGCTCAGCGGCCCCCTCGCAGGCGGTGCGTTTTCGGGAGCGGTGCCCCCAGGCGCCGGGGGAGCTGACACATGTCACTGGCCAAACTTTCCCGCGGCAAGTGAGTGAGCAACGGAGCCTGAGGGGGGGGGGGGGGGGGGGGAGAGAGCGGGGGGAAGCAGCGAGTCACACCGGATTGCGGGGGGAGGAGGGGACGGGTGTGTGCGGGGGATTGGCGGGGGGTGGAGGGGGGAACACTTACCGGGAGGAGACACCGTGCAGGGCGTCCCGACGAGCTGACACCGAGAGAAAAAGGGCGAGCGGAGCCGCGCACACGGGCGCGCACATGCAAAGTCTCTGCGGGCGGAGCCGCCGCTGCCCCCGCCCGGCCCAGCGGGCGGGCGGCCCGCCCCCCCCCCCCGGGGGGGGGCCCTCCGCGGGTGCGGTGCCTGGCGCCCCTCCCGCAGGCTGGCGCTGCCTGCCGCTGCCTCGCTCCCTCCCTCCCCCGGCGTGCGGGGGTCTGGCTGTATGCGGAGTGTGCCGCCTGTGTGTATGTGTTTTGTTGGGAATGCAAAAAAAAAAAAAAAAAAAGAA
>NC_048893.1:27585867-27593154 GCF_011077185.1 Oxyura jamaicensis
GATGGCAACAGCCAAAAGTGCGGTGCGACGGGACGGGACGAGTTGCGCCCTGCCCTTCCCTGCCCCGGCCGCCGCGCCCCGCTCCGCTCCGCGCCTCCCCCGGCCGGGCCCCGGCGGCGCGGTCGCTGCGAGCCGCCCTCCGCCGTCGGGTCCACCTGCTGTGTAAACAAACCGTCGGGGAAGTTGTTTGCTCTCCCCTCCCCGCCCCCTCTTCCCCCTCTTCCCCCTCCCTCCCTCTCTCCCTCCCTCCTTCCTCCTCCTCCTCCCCCCCCCCCCCCCTTTTTTTGCTCCGTTAGACACAACGAGTTTAGCAGACAGGGAGAAAACAAAGCCGGGTGTTGTGCTGGCAGTGCCGAGTGGCTGCAGCCTGCTCGCAGCCCTCGACGTGCCGCGGGCCGAGCACGGGGGTAGGGACCCGCGTGGGAGGCGCCATGGAGGGGAGAAGGGATGAGGATGCGGGTCGGGGTCCCCCCATTGCCGCTGCTTCCCCCTTCGCATCCTCGCGCCTCCGCTTCCCGAAACTTTCTTTCCCCTCCCGACGGGCCGCGGCAAGGTGCAAGAGCCCCCCCCGAGTGAACCGGCCGCCCCCGGGATTCTTCGGGCGAGGATGGGGCTTGGGGGACACGAGTTGGCAGCGTGGCTAGAAGCGGGAGGAGTGCTGAGGGCCCCCGCGATTGCCGGTCACTCGATGCCGGGCACTTAATCCCGCTGCCGCCCCGCAGGTACATCAGCAAATTAACAAAGCGGGCTGCGCTGTAATTCAAGCATCCTCCCGCTCCCAGCTCCCTGACCTCCACCCGGCACTTTTCGCATTCGAAAAGCTCTCCTGCGTGCACCGCCGCTCGGCGTTAACCACGGGACGAATTTAAATATATATATATATATATTATTATTATAATGACTTCGCTTCTGCTGCTCGCTCCCGGCCGGCCCACCCACTCCCCCCCTCCCCCGGGCTCCTGCACGGCCACTACCGCGGGGGCGGAGCCGCCGCAACTTCGGCAACTCCGCGGGGGCCCCCCGCGAACGGGGCCGCCCCGGCTCCCTCCCGGCCCCGCCGCCGGGAGGGGGCCGGGGCGGTTGCGGGGGGGGGCCCGTGCGGGGCGGTGGCGGGGCCGGCCAATGGGGCGAGCTCGGGTTCGGGAGGTGAAAGTTCACCGCCGGGGCAAACTGCCGCGGGGGCGCGTCGCTGCCGATGGGTGGTCGTAAAATATATTTATTTGCTACTTGCAACTCTTTTGTCTCCCCCCCCACCTCCCGCTTCCCACTCTCCTTTACCCACACACACACCGCCCTTAGCCCTATCTCACGCACTCCTCGCCCGCCCCGTTGCCGCTAAACCCCGGCCGCTTTTATTTCTCGCCACTTTGCGAGCGCAACGGTTGCGGGGGGCGCCCGCCGCGCCCCCCGAGGGGCTGGGGGCTGCGGAGCGGAGTGGCCGCGGGCAGCCGCCCCCCGCAGCCCCCGGACGGTGCGGTGCGGGGGGGACCCGTGCGGGGCGCTCCGCCGCTCTCCCCGCCGCCTGCAAACGAAATCGCCCCCGCGGGCTCTGCTTGCCGGTGGGATGAACCGGCGCGGCCGCGGGGCTCCGCGGAGGCGCAAGTTGCGCGGTCCCAAAGCCGACCCCCCCCTCGCGGAGGCGGCGGGCGGGAGCCCTGCTCTCCCCGTGCGGAGCCGGGCGGGTTTCCCCGCGGAATCGGCCGCGGAGGGCGTCCCAAGGCTGCGGCCGGACGAAAGGGGCGGCAAGCACAGCGCTTGGCGGAGGGGAACCCACGGGCAGCGGCGCGGCCCCGCAGCCGGGCACCGACGGCTCCGTCGGGCGCCCCCGCGCCGCGGCCGCGGAGGGCCGGACAGGAGAGGAGGTGCACGGCGGCACCGCGACTGCCCCGGGTCGGGATGGCCCGGGTCAGGATGCCCTGTTGTGCCCTGCTCTGCCCGGCCCTGCCTTGCGTTGCCCTGCCCTGCCCAGTCCGGGCCGCTGCCGTCGAGCCGGGCTCCCTCATCTCCCGCGAGCCCCGGTAGTCCCGCAGCCCCCAGCAGCTCTCCGCGCTTTGTTTCAAGGCGATGTAAAAATCCCCCCTCGTTCATACGGCCGCCGCTGACAGCCTTTCTGCCTAGCGGATAATAACGCGGGGAACAATACGACGCTTGGCTGCTTAAATTAGTCGGCGTTGCTCGGGTCTGAGCGGCTCGCAAGTGCCACGCAAAAGGAGGGCTCAACAAACAAACACTTCGCCGACTCTTTTATTTTTACGGCGGTGGTTACGGCGGAAAAAACACAACTTGACTTTATAATGAAAAAGGCTGGTGCGTTTTATTTGTTCCTGTTTACGGTTCGAGATTTCATCTGCGCGGTTGTATTGTATTTCTCGCTTCAAATAAACCGCTTTGAAACCGTCTTCCTTTAATTAATTTAATGTATTTTCTCTGTGCAGCTGGCAGTGTTAGGTGTCTATCAGATTGCCATTTTCAATTAGGATTGTTTATAAAGCGACCGGGAAAACAGGTTCCTCTTCTAAATAGGTTTGTTCCCCTTCCTCCCCGCGCACAGCTCCCGTAGACGGTTTGGAAGGAGCAGAAAGTGTTGGTTTTAACCGAAGTCAAATCGAGGAGAATCTGTATTACAACATCAAAGCGAAGGGAGACGTTACAAAATTGGTGGAGTTACACCACCATCTGTCGTTAAGCTTCGGGACTACAAAAGTTCAGACGTACAATAAATCTTAATGAGAGCTGGCAACTTTTTTAATATGTGTTTTTCCCTTTTCCTACAGCTCTCGCTTTCCCAGCGGGGCTGGTGCCTGGGAGCCCCTCACTGTGGTGTCTGGCCTCTGCTGCCTGGCCTGGCCCCCAACAGCCCAAGGATGGTGGCCCTCTGAAGCAGCCTGGCACCTGCACGGCTTCCAGCCTTCAGGAGAAAGTTCATTGGAAAGCTCACGCAAGGCAATAAGTTTAAATTAAATAAAAATAAAGAGTTCTTATTGCTAGGTTGCCGGCTGTGGGATTCCAGTTCCATTTTGTGTACCCAGCCTGTGATGCTGGGTCTTCAGAAGGAACACATACAATAATATAAGGGATGAGGCTGGTGTGTCCTAATGCTACCTCCGAGTTCTCCTACAATGTCAAGAGCTCTAAACAGTTCCTCAGAGGAATCACAAAATGCTTTTGCACTACTCGGTGTAAGTAGTGTACCTGCTTTGTGTGATTGACCAGGTGAGAGTTGCCCTCAGACTTCAGCCCTTCCTCAATTCTTCAGCTAATGGGCCTACAGAGTGCTCATTTGCCATCAGTAGTGAAGAACCAAGAAAGATGTGCTTCCTTTAGGATTTTCCAGGTATTCCTTGAATTTCAGAGGTCAATTGCTACTCAGAGTGGGGTAGGAAGGGACATGCAAGCGGGTGCTGCTCACAGACCTCTGCGATGGAAACCATAAGGCTTATCATTATTTTACCATGGCTCCTATATTAAAGCATGTGGTGTTTGGTAAGGATTGATCCAGATGGGTTTCGGTATGGAGAGCTTTATCATTACAAGTCAACTTCCAGGTTGTTTCTTTTCAGCTGTGGAAATTCGCGGCTTTTTGCCCATCTTCAGCCTGACATTTTGCAAGTGCTAACCGGTTTTATCCTGTAATTAACGGTCAGCATTTTCCAGTGCTGTGGCTATTGTTAGGGGGTGATAGCAGTTTAACACGCTCTTACAAATCTTGTTTCCCTGTCTGATTCCTCATCACAGTGAAACTCAAATTTCCTCTGTCCTACCAGTAGCTGTTGATGCTCAGGATGAGGGTCCCCCCTTTAGCTTCTTGACGTGTCAAAAGAGCAAAAACTCTTTTTCTCTAAGGCTATATGTCCACTTTCTAGGCTATCATGAAACGTGGGACTACCTTGCAGGCAGTAAACAGTTTCACTATTCCTTTGTCTAACAGCTATTTTCATATTATTCCGAAAAAAAAAAAATACTTTCCACCTTCTCCATAGTCAGCTAAGCTCTCATAAGCAACTAAGCTCTTTGAGTCAACATTAAAGGCTAAGGTTTCTGAATTGGTGAGAGAAGTGTTTAACATTCCTCTGGCAGAAATAAATCCTGTGAAATGTTCTCTGCTTTGAGAAATGGCTGGGCCACTGCTACCAATTACTGATTTAGGAATGTTTGGTAAAAAAAATTGTGTCCAAAATTTTGCAGATCATTTCAATGTTTACACTGCCTACAGTTTTAAGTGTGTTTTATTACAATTTAATTTTGAAGTTACTCAATAAGCATTAGAGCAGCAACCAAAACGAAAAATAAAATAATTAGAGAAAAGAAAAACAAAGCAGAATGCTGCCTTATGTATGCTGTCTTAGGTATACTGCCTTAACAGTGCTGCCCCAAAAGAAGGGGTTGCACAGTGATAGTCTTCCCTGGATTCTTTGATACAGAAAAATCATGATAACAATAAGCTGTGCAAATCTTCAACTGATTCCTGTATTGGAAAAACATGGCATTTTTTTTTTAATCTTATATTTCACATCTATATATAAAAGGTTGACCTACAGAGCTTTCTTTTTTTCTTTTTCTGTTTTGTGTGGCCAGGCTTGGAGGAGAAATGTGCCACACTGACCTTTCAGGTAAAGGTCCCAGACCCCAAAATTTAGGCGTATATATAAAATATTATTTAGTCAAAGGTGAGGAAAGTTTTAAGACTGAGACAAGTTTCCAAAGAACAACCCGTGGAGCAGTATCACAAACATAAGCAACAGTTCTCTGTATATCTCACAAACAACTCACGGCTTCTAGAAAATTTGGCATCTGACCTGTAAGGCTTAAATACTTCAAAAGGTGCTGCTAAAGTGTAGGCTCCTAAATCTAAGCTGCAATCTTCAAAATCCTTCTTTAGCCCTCTGAGGAGTTAGCATTGCTAAGGTGACACTAAAAATCCCTTTGGTTCCTAAGATGCCACTTCTGCCTGAAATAACTGTCACAGTAGGGTTGAAAAGCTTGGCATGTTTCCTAAACCAAACCAACCTCCTAAAACTAGGCATCCTCTGTGCAGCTGAGCATTAATTTTTAATTAGGTAAAATGCCCAACCAGTCCTTAGAGCCTTGCCTGACCCTAACCTCCCCTTTCCTCTGTAAGTGTCCTACCCACTGGGCTGTGTAATCACACTTCTCTCACTGCTCCAGTCCATCTTCAGCCTTTTTTTTCTGCAAAGTGACACTGCATCCCCACTCTGGGCCAGCTGAAAGCAAGTGCTTAGGTCACAGTCACAGGAGCCGACTGATGGTTTCGGCCCAAGGACGGTCTAGAAAACAATTAGAATAGCATAACAACTTATTTATTCTATTAATATATATATGTATATATATATTGCAGCTACTGCAAGATATTGCAAAACTGGAAGTTTTAAAAAAGATGAGAACAGCTGCTTCTTTTATAAAACAGTTTCCATGAGCACGATGTCTAAAAGAAGGGCTCTGAGTCACAACATAGCAGGGCATGACAACCCCAAGAAGGCCAGCAGTTGAGACAATGCTGTCTCTTCAGTCTTTCAGCAGTCACCTCAGAAAAGTGACTGCTGCAGATTTCCCTTTGAGATCCCTGACTTCCTGGCCATGATGGGCAGGCAGCCCAGGTACCTCGCTCGAGGTATAGATTATGTGGGATTGCTTTTAGGAATCAGGTAAATAAAGTCAGCAAAAGCAGAGTCAGCAGTGACAATTCACTGCTGGCTATAAAACACTGAGTCTTCATGAGTTCCACCAAGATCTGTGGTCTGGCCTTTCCTTTTCTATCTTGTGATCATTTATCTGCATTTTTTTCCCTTCTTGGTTTCCTCAGAGTAAATCATAACACAGAGACTTGCAGGAAGTTTTCATTAAGGTTGACAGAAGTCTTCCTAACAGGAAGAGTTTCTGCTTTTATTTGTTGTGTTGCTTTCACTCTCCTCTTCCAGCATGCAAAAGTGTTCCTTCCACAAGCTACAGTGCTGCTTCAGCCTCACTCAAAACAAAGTGCGTGGGCTGGTAGAAGTAAATGAGTAGTAAGGCAGCACAAGGCTTCTTACGCTTGTCCCATGATGTCTTCATGCAGCATGTATTTGTTGCCTATGGACTATGACTTGCTTTCACAGGGTGGAAATCCATCTGTCAGAACCTGAAGTTTGTGGAGGGAGCATACAAGGTTCAGCTTCACAGAAGAAAACAGGATTTATTTTTTTTTGCTTCCAACCCCAAATGTGGTTTTTAGCACTGATATTAAACTATGATTTCATAATACCAAAAGAGCACAAAGTTTCTAGTTCTTTAAGAAAAAAAATAAGCAAAACATTCCTATGTTTAAGGAAATATATTTAGTAACCAAACAGCAATTACAACTATATCAGGAAACTGCTTTACTTTGGTAGCAGAGGCACAAGGACCACATTAAAGATGCAAAATTGCATTCAGTTTCATGGCATTTACACATCTGTAACAACATTCCTGTCATTCTGGAAATTTTGTCAGTATTTAGGGGTAGGGGACAGAGCTGTCTTTTTAGAACCCATTTCTATGTCATGCACACAAATTAACATGTATTAAGTAGTCATCTTTCCACCCACAAGCACTTGTGTAGAATTCATGGGTTTGTGAAGTAAATTGAAAGCAGACTGTGGATGTTAACAATATGGTTAGATACAGGAGTTTTACGCTAGTCAAACACTAAATAAACAAGCCCCTTTTTTAGGTTTATTTAAGGGGAATGCAGGGACTCAACCTTAGAATATATATTTTAAAGCAATAGAGAGCTAAAGCATTAGCCTTGTAGATGTGAATTATAGAGTTCTGTGATACCGAAGAAGCAAAGTATCTTGTTTTCCAAACTTGTACAAAACTATAATCAGATAAATGACAAAATACTACTTTCTCCCTCAGCATCCTACTTGTCACTTTCCTTAAACAGCAAAACACGCTTTTTATTTCTACAGCTGCACAGCCAGTAGAGCTAGAAGGAGAATCAGAGAAATGTAGAATCACGCACAGTCAACACAATTGGATATCACAGCACTGCACTTTAGTCTGTCAGTTATTTTACTCATTGTGTAAGAAGCAAAGCAGTAGGCAAGGATAAGTGACTCAGAAAAAACAGCAGTTTTTAGAACAAATGATTTGTGAAGAAATGAAGTGTTATCTGTAGCCTTGGACATTTGTATCAAGGCAAGAGGTTTAGCAATTTTATACCCAATCATTTACTAATTAAAAAAAAAAAAAGTCTTTTAAAAGGAATTCTTTTTATTTACAGTCTTTTTTTTTTTTTTTTTTTTTTTT
>NC_048893.1:27593254-27610182 GCF_011077185.1 Oxyura jamaicensis
TTTTTTTTTTTTTTTTTTTTTTTTTCATTATTAGACATCTTTCATGTTCTCAAACTGCAACTACTCCTAAACTACTCCTAAATCAATCATTTCAATAATTCATGGACCCTGATTCCAGCAATTCAAGGCAGGAATGACGCTAGCTCTGATATTCCATATTTCCAAAGATGAGGCTCTAGCCGAAGCCTACTTGGACATATGGAAAGCATGTTCCAGAGTCAGCTGCTCAAACCATATGCATCTTCTTACCTCAGCCCAACCATCCAGCAATTTTGTGTACATTCTCTGGAGTGCTTTGTTCCTGAAACTTGGTGGTGAGAATCTTAGGTTTGGACATCTCATTAAACAAATGACTCTTCTCCTCATGAGTGCCCTCTGTATTAGATTTTCAGAAGTCACCAGTCATCACTTTTTAAAGACATCAGATTATTGAATATAATCTTGACAATAATCTTGGAAATCTGACAATTTTGTCTTTAAGAGTACTTAAATCAATGTTGACTTCTTAAAAAATTGTTCTAATTATAGAATTATAGGTACTACACACATAAGTTCTGGTATTTTTATTTTGTTGAAAATCAATAAAAAAAATAATAAAAAAAATAAAACAGACACACTTTATTTTGGGCCCATATATATCTATGCTTAAGAAGGTAAAACATTAATTGTCTTTTTGAAGAATTACCTGTACTGCCCAAATGTCTGCATTCTTTTTACTGTAATTTATTTAATTTAATAGGACAGGTGAACTGGTGCTACTTGCTGTAATAAAGGTTTAAGAGGGGTTATTCTAGGAGATGATCTGCTAGTTTATCCATGGATTTTAATAGGGCCTGCTCTGGTCCTAACATAAACATTACATGAAAGCTTATCTGATGCAAGTATTACCTAAAACCTACAGAAAGACTGCTGGTTGCACCATGACTGACCAGATAACTACAAAGTGTATGGAGACTAAATAAATAAATATCAAGTTCTTTAATAAATAAGAGCAATAAATCAGCAAGATGCATCTTGTATTCTTTATTCTTATATAAAATTAAATTCATGTTACACTGCTACATGTTCAACTGTGTATCACTGATCATTTGCAATGTGTAGCTACAGTCTAGAAATGGAGAAAGAGTTGGTGCCTAAAAAAAATGTAAAAACATCAAGAATTTTATTGTTGTTTTTATTCTGAATTAAGTGTTGGATTCCCTTTGGACAAACAGGTCTGAAAGCACTTCAGAATATTGTGGAGAAACCTTAGAATACTGGTTAACCACCAAAACAATCCTGAGCTGTTTGTGCATTGTCCATTGCTAGCATCTCCCTCTGTCCACACTGATACCAATGGATATGTGAACAACTATGCTATGAAACTTCAGCAGTGAATTAACCCTCTATCAGAACAGAAATACTGAGTTTATATGAAATTCAGGCATTGAAAGCAAAGCAAAAGACCAACATCTTTAAGTGTCTGTACATCAGTGTCGGGAGCCTGAATGCTAAAGAACTGTTAATTTATGAGCTGAGTTTATCTTAGATGAGCTCAAACCTAACGGGAATGTATATGCGTGTTTGGATTATTAAAATGAATGTCCTAATCTGCCCAAGGAAGAGCAGAGAGAATTAGAAGTAAGGAGAGAGGTAACCAAACAACTGAATTTTAGACACCTCCTTAGATACTTATTTTATAAAAGACATGGTCTCTTTAGGCTTCTCCCATCTTAGAAGAGACAGGAGATTCACATAGATGCATTGAATCCCCTTAGTATCTTTCAGCTGAATGCAAGGAATAAGAGAAATTAGCCTTGTAAGTTAAATAGCCTTCTAAGTTATTTTGGATAATATGTGCTATAAATACCCCTGCTGAATAGAAGAATTACATCATCTGTTTCCAAGTCACAACACGTTGCAAACAAACACTCATGCATGAATGCCCTCATGGAGGAACAGGGGGTGTCCAGAGCAGAATATCGAACTGTATCATTTGGAAATACCTTAACTACCTATCTGAAATGACAGAGGAAGGAAAACTGTATTAAAATGAGGAAACTCAACCCAAACTTAATAAAATGGTTATTTAATATTGTCATTTCCTAACTCAAAGAGTTGCATCCACCAAAAAATGGAATTAGGTGGCAATGTCATATAAGGAAATGCTGACAGCAGAATTAAAAATTGTAAAGATAAAGCAGATTTTTTTGATCATAGACATAGTGAATAAATAGTTTTGAATTTTAGAGCAACAAAAGAGGACAATAAGCAGCAGTTACAAAAGCTAGAGTTTTTAAAATAAATAGTCACAAATAATTGACATTCAAGAGTCTTAAAAGAGTGGGATGCACTTCTTTCATTACCATTAATATGGATTTCCAATAAATCTCAGAAAACAAAGAAAGCTCCAAAAAGAATGGAAGAATGCAAATGCTTTAACTGTATTTCTAAGTGGTAAACAAGACAGTGTGGATGGGCTTGTCAATCTGATATCAATCCCAAACAATGAATGAAATACATGCTAAAATGATACAAGGGAAAAAGGAATGCAAAATGTTCACTGGATACTTGTGCTGGGAGGGGCGGGAGGGGCTGAGAGTGAGACAAAGGGCCTGTGTTGGAAAAAAAAAAAATAAAAAAAATAAAAAAAGTTCTAAAAACCCACAGGGATCATGACAATCAACTGAGCAAAATCTTTGCTCAGTTTTCAGTGCAATGATCAGAAGAAATGTATGTCCACAGTTCAAGAGAGATGATTAAAACTTGGAAAAGGTTAATGGGAGAGTAACAATTCAAACACATTTTAAAGCATGTATCACAATACCCACAAAGCAGTATATTTTGGTAACAGAGGGGTCCTCACTGTTACAGACAAAGTATAACAGATTCCAGAGGAACATTTTTAACAATAAGACCATTCTCATATAATTTCTTACATACTGTCATGGGTTCCTCATCACAAGAGTGAATATTTTCCTATGCATATACTATCATTAAAATAAAAATTAACTCAGGAAATAATCATAGCATGTGCTGTATACAAGTTAAGGTTCCATAATCACAACAGCCAGGTCTGGCTATAAGCCAGCCGTGTTGAGGTCAGAATTGTCATCATGAAGTTTTTAACACTCCATGAAGACAAATGGGACCAACCATACCATTCCTTACAAGCTGCTGTTTCAGGCAGTTTAAAAATTTGGGAACACCACTGTATGGGATGGCATGTGGGAGGATGTATCCATAAACAGAAAGGAAATGTCACTAAAGGAAATGTCTTATAATTATTAATATTTAATATTTCAGTTTCAATTGTAGCTAACACCTGCACATTGAGGACAGTGTTGTACCATGCATTGTAAAAAAAAATCTATTTCAGTTAGTTTGCAATGGATCTTGCAGCCCAATTTGAAGACAACAGTAATTTGTAGCCAGGGAACAAGCATAGCCATAGCAGTTGACAGTATACACCCTATTACTCTGAAGCACTATTTGACTAATTCATGCAGGATGCACCACTTTATTATAGCATGGAAAAAAATATGGGTTCAAAGCTTAGCTGGCTTCTGTCTTATAAATATTGTTCCTTTTTTATCAGTGTGCTGAAGCAAGTGTTCAACACAAGTATGAAAGCACTGACAGCACATTTTCAGGTATATTGTGTTTTGTTTAGTTAAAAAATACTCTAAGATGAAAAATGTACAGTTTGATTGCCCACAAAATATCTCTGTAGCAGATAGAAATCTGTTCTTTTCTTATTTGACTTCTCCATAACATCATATATGAGAGGAAAATTTCACCATGAAACAAAGAATCTAGCCTCTTTTGTAAAGGAAATTACCTTCCCCACAAGCTAAAAGTATTAGTATTAAAGAAATGTACATCTCTTCTTTTTCCCATTCTTCTTTGATAAATTTTTGATTGAAAACTTGAGTACTTGGTGCAAAAATCTCAGTATGAAGAAATCTGAGCAATCTCTGTGTTCACTTAATTGCTTTTCACCATCTTGTCCAAAGCACAAGTTGTAAGGCATAGCTGCATGGACTATGATGTAATGAGATCTTGTTAGCTAAGCAAGACCAGACCTCAAGCTTAAGCAAAATAAATTCAGATAGACTCTCTGCCCCTTGACCCAGCTGTTTTGCAGTCTTTGAACAGTAAAGAAACTTGGAATCCGGTCACAGATGCCAGTATAGAAATTCCCCTGGCTGAAGTGAACTGTCAAATGGTGTACAACCAGAGAAGCTGGTTCCCACTGCTTTCTGTCTTGTCCAAAAAAGCATGTTAAGCAAAAGAAAGGTTGGGAAATTCAGAGGGAAGATGAACTGTGTCTTTATTGTGATGATTTCTGGCCAGCATATGGTCCCTTAGGGACCAAAGCCAGCTTCATAAATTAGAACCATATAGAGTTCACAAACTTATTTTATGTTCTAACTTCAGCTGAGGAGCAAAGCAAGACAGGACAGGGCAGGCTGAGAAAGAAGAAGCTGTAACTAGTTCTGACAACAATTCCTCCGAGCACATTTCAGAGAAGGGACAAATATGTCCTATTAAACTTTGTGCAAAACCAGAATTGTTTGTCCTAAATATCTACAATAATCAATCTAACCTCTGAATAATACATAGAAAAATGAGGACTACAAAATGGAATTAAAGAAGCACTTATCATATATGTAACATTTCTAACAAGAAGTGAAATTGACCTATCCTTTTCTACCCACTGAAAATTTCTCTCTCTTCTCATTACTTAATGCTTTTTGCTAACAATTTATTACTTGAAAAAAGCTGGAGGGACAATGACTCAGTGAAATCTTGAGATTATCTAGGTTTTCTAAAGTCTTCTTATTTTAAATAAGAGTATGCCTACTTATGCTGTAAAATCTGTAATTCTTTGTAAGACTTGTTTAAACTTTATCTTTGGCTTAATATTTGTCTCTTTCAATCAAACCTTGTAGCTTTTTTATTTTATTTTATTTTATTTTATTTTATTTTATTTTATTTTATTTTATTTTATTTTAATCATGTGACAGATCTGTAAATTTTAGAGGTATTTTTCAATTAAGACTCACCATATTATGCCATATTATGAATTTCTTTAGTTAAGAGGTGAGAAAGGATGTTCTAACCAGTAGCCTACCGTAGTCTATATGTAGTCTACTTTGCCAAAAAAAAAAAAAAAAAAAAAAAAAAAAAAAAGTTAGTTTAGGGAGATTTAACTGAAATTTTTAGCATTACAGAGATAATGTAAAAATACTTTACCCAGTCTTTGCATATGTTCTCATAGTACAAGAAAAATGTTAACACAGTATCAGTGCCAGGCTAATGTAAAACAAAGGAATGACAATTCATCTTCACTCAACAAGGTCTTCAACTGTGGTGGTATTCTATACCAAATGATGGTACTGAGCACCTTTATTTTAAAAGGTCTGGATAGTCTCTGTTCAAGAGTGCTGGATTCAGAAAAGCATCTTAGCAAGTCTCAGTGGAGAATTATACAGTTCTCACAGGATTACATTTTGAAAGAGTCTTCCTCCATCAACTGGAACTTTAATCGTTGACCATTGCTCCAGCTGGATTGCCAGACCTGAACCGTCAGAGCCTATGTTTGTTAACATAAAAATGACTGGAGGAATGGTCAACACAGAGGCTCATCACCAACAGAGTATAATCAAGACACTTCCAAATAGTATAAATATTAGTATGGTGAAATATATTTAAATAACTAAAAATCTAAGAAGTAGCATTTCAGCCTGTAATTAGATATTGGATGCTCTGTTCTCAGACGCAATACTTCTCAAAAGAGTTAGGGATCAGAGTTCATAGTCATCTGCATATAATTTCCCAATATGACACAGTGCACCAAATGTCTAATATGAGCTTAATAAATAGGCATCAGAGGAATAATGAATGAAGATAGGTGTCTAGAGTTATTACACTGTTGTTGTATTTAGCGCTGATGAAATCATTATTGAAATACTTTGACCAGTCCTGGGGTCCATGGTTCAGGAATATTGTTGAAGAAGTTCAGAGAAAAGTCACAAGCATGACTTGGGAACTGTTAATCATGCCTCAGGGTAAAAGACTCGAAGAGCTCAATCTGTTTATTTTATCAGTTGGGAATACTACAGATTGATTTGAAATAACTTCTAAGCTGTTACCATAGGGAATTTTGCAGGTTCTGTTATGGACTCTTAAATCTAGCAAATACATTAAATTAGCAATAATATGGTGAAATAGGAAAATCTGGACAAATTAATGCCAGAAATGAGGATACATATTTGTGCCAACTGGAGTGAGCTACTTCCTAACATCCTTAACGGCAATTGTAACATGCTTTTCTAAAAGACAGTTTGTAGCTCAAAGAAGAATTAGTTTAGGCAACTCTAACAGTCTGCTCCATACAAGAAGCCAAACCATATGATTGTGGTGGTATTTCTGTTTTTATGTTTTGCAAAGCTCTGAAATGACCAGGCTGAAATACTAGCAGCCATCAAAGCAACAGACTCCAAAAGCATCAGTACAAAACATTATGATCCTGAGTAACCAAAAGAGATCTTAGTAATGGCATATCTTTCTCTGAACCAGGCTTTTATTCTGAAGAAACCATAGGTATACCATTGGAAGTTGTTATACAAACACAACTAGTTAGTTAAGTGTACGCTAGTATATAGGATACTAATAAGTGCATGAATAAAACTTGGCACTTTTATATTGCTTTCCAGCAAAAAGACTTGTAGTGTTTTACAAAAATTAATAAGTAGAATCACTCAAAAATCCTGTGAAGTCAGTAAGTGTTATTATTTGCATTAAACAGAAGACAAATTGAAAGACTGGGAGTGCCCAGGTTCACAGAGGAATTCTATGACTTGTCTGGGAATGAAATAAAAGCCTTCAGAGAACTGTTCCTGTGCTTTAATCAATTTATTTATTTATTTATTTTAAACCAGGCACCCTGTAAAAATCCTGGCAGGTGACATTCCTGTTCTGGTGTCAGTATTGATCCAGCCCTCTGTCCTGTGCCAAAAGACACTGATGCTGAAAACGTTGTCTCTGTCCAATGACATATAGAAAGTAAAGTCTTACCCTGTGACTTATTCTTCATTGCATTGGTATAAGGAAGCGGTGATATTGATTTTAGTGTCTTGTCAAAATTCCAACTTGGGTAATTAGTTTATTCTTACCTTGATTTTCTGTATAGATGGTACTTTTCATATGCCTCCCCACAGAAAAGAGTGCCTGTGCTATTGGAACAGAAAAGTTTGTAGTATTAAATAAACCAAACCAAAGAACAATATAGCATGTCTGCCACTTTATGAAATTTTTGTAAAGGATTCTGCAGTAAAACCAGTTAGTGGTGCACAATGAATTTAAAGAGGTATAAATAATAAATAAATTTAAAAATATTATAAAAAGAATCTTAATAGAGAACTCTCATTTGTTCTAAAAGTAAGACTAAAAAAAACAAAAAACAAACAAAAAAAAAACAAACGTTTTTAGAAAGTTTAGGAATTGCCTTAGTGATATCAAATGTCCATTATTTGGATATGCTATGGGTGGAAGACATGATGAAGTTCAAGGAATAATGATGAAAATGGTACATATTAAGCAACAATTAGTTTACTGGACTTAAAGCAAGAAAAAAATGGACTTCTGAAAAAAAAAAAAAAAAAGTTCCATCTGTTACCAGCATTGAACAAAATCAACATAAAATGAGGCAATATTATTTTGGTCTTTGATCTCTTGGATGCTTTATGACAGAGGTCATAAATCATGTAATTATTATCTGATATCAAGACAGTTTGAATTAACCTCTTACATTCCTAAGGCAATGAGAGACGCAAGTCAAAGTCTGCTTGTGTGGAATAAGTAACGTTACTGGGGGAAACAAGTCCCTTTCCTTCCATTTTAGTCTAATCTGGACTTCTGAAAACTTTAGTGGGACAGAGATGGAAAATACCACAGTGAAAGTCACTGGATCATAGACATGTCCTGATTGTTTCTGAAAGCTGCATCTCTGATTTGTAAATCACATCATCACTTGGGTTCTGGCTTCTTTTAATTGTAGACTTCCTCTTTCCTTTTACTCCTCTTCATCAGGAGAGGTCAGCTCAAAATACCTCTATGTTCTGGCTGCTAAGATCCAGGAAAATACAAAAGGCCTTTAATTCTGACATTTCATTCCTGCCATTGATATGAAACAGCCTGCATTTGAGGAGCCTCAGAAAACATAGCAATGAATAGTATGCATTTGGATTTTTTTTCCAGTTGGCAGTATTGAATGAGATTAGTTTTTTTTTTTTGTTATTTTATTTTATTTTATTTTATTTTATTTTCCTCCTGTAATAGAAAATTTCCAGGAACACCAGTACTTTTTTTTTTTTTTTTTTTTTTTTTTTTAAGTTGTAAGTTGGCCAGCAGGAATGATGGGCATATTATGATTAAAACACCTTATTTTTATGTATACAGCAGATAATCATTTGCAGTAGGCTCCACACATATATATTGTGAAAAACAGGCACACAATAGAAGGTCTTTCACAAAAGAAATGTACTGTTCCAAAAGAGTGATATACCTGAAATACTGTATAACAAAAATGCAGCAGCTAGACTAATAACATCAGAACCAGGTCACACAGAACCATGAGCAATAATTCAGCATTTCAAGTACCAGAAGAAGAAAAGAAGACAATATGTAAGCTTCACAATGAAAAACAGCAGAATAAACAGAGAAGAATCTTTTACTAGCAACACTTGGAGCTGAAAGGGAGATGGGCTGAGTTACATGCACATCCTCACAGGAAGGGCACTGGATTAGGTAGCCCATAAAATGATGTACTTGAAAAACAGGTATGTACTGCTTTGGCTCAGCCAGATGGCAGGTCCTGTTTTCAGGCAGCTCTTGCACTGGATTCCCCACTGCTGAAATGAAAAGTGCAAATCTGAGATTTTTTATTTTATTTATTTATTTATTTATTTATTTATTTTCCCTAGAAACATGCCACTTTCAGTATGTCAGTGGCTTCTTGAAAGATTTAACCAATGTTGCTATCAAGTGTGGTCACCCACTTTGCTCCACTCCAAGGAAAATGCTTGCTTTTCACTATGCATTTATGGTGCATCGTTATTATTTTTCTACTCTTTTTATTTTTTGACTTATGGTAATAAAGATGACTATTCAAATTTCTGAGTACTTAGCTGGGATTTTACACAGATACAGCCATCATGAAAATGATAGGCTCCCTGGGCTTCTGTCTGGTCAGATGCTACAAACAACCCAAACCAACATGTAAGCTGTGCAGGCTGATCTCCCACAGGGAACAAAGCCTTGACTTAATATTTCACTGTAGGTATAACCAGAATCTGAGGTGCTTTGCAGTAAAAGCCTGAAAGAAACCTTTTCTGCAAATACTGTATTTGTCATTGCAAGGGACTTGTAAGATCTGAGGAAGGCTCCTTTTGCCTTTTTGTCCTGCAAACACATGCAAAAGATAGGGACAGACACATTCAGTTTGCAAAGCATCCGGACTGCAAGGCATTGTGTAAGAATAATACATTTGATTACTTGCCTAGTGTATGTACAAACAAAGACTTGAGCTACTGAGCAGGCACAGTTCAGTATTTTGATAACAGAGATAGCAAAAGGTTTGAAAATTTTCCATGTTATCGAAGTTTTTTTGTTTGTTTGTTTGTTTTTGTTTGTTTGTTTGTTTTCACTGATTTAAAAGGATGATTCTGAAATGAAATTTGGAATCTTTGCTACTTCCTGACTTCCTAACAAAGGAAAGGCAAGCCAAGGTGCAGTATGGCATAGGATCAGGCATCAATCCTATACAGAGCTATTTCTCTGAGGATAAAGTTATATAAGGACAAACTTTGCAAATTATACTATACTATATAGTTTAAGAGAACTAGTACTTAAATGGACTCACAGAAATACTAAAATATTTTAACAGGAATGAATGAAAAGATTCTTGAAAAATCCTACCAGCACCATTGTCTAGACAAGACTTAGCTCTTTTGAGCTAAGTCCACATTCAACATATCACTATAAATTAGGGTGAAATCCCCTGAAATCAGGAGAAAGATCCTTAAAATCTTCTGTAAAAGGCAGGAAAATCCTATTTAGGAGTAGAGCCATGAGAGAATGTAGTAATAGCCATTTTGCCATACCTATTAAATGTTCCAATCAGGCTAACATTTATTGGTGTTACATCTTCCTAAGTTCCCACAAATCTTCAGAGGGTTGTTTGAAAGTTCTTAATTTTACTATGCAGTCTATGATAGAAAAAAAGAAAAAAAAATGCTTAGGCACTGTGTATTTGAGTCTGTGTAATGATAGACCTCACTGTGGAGTGTGATGCATGAGAAGCACATGGCTTTATGCCAGATTTATGTTCTCTTGAAATTGGGGTTGACCTGAGCTTCAAGTCAAAATAACTTATCCTTTATGTAAGTCGCATTTGGTATAGCTGTGAGTAAAAATGAGACTGAGAACAGCATTGCTTTCTGAAGAAAATAGTTTAGACTGTTATCTATCTACTCAGTAAATATATATGTATTTATATTGTGTAAACTAAGTTGCAAATATGCACGAATTTCAAATCACTGCATGCTCTTCTAAAGAAGATAAACCCAGGGCAGTCACTGTCTCATGATTAGAAGAAATAATTACCTGAAAGCACAGTGTAAGGTCCATAGAAATCAACAGGAATCTATTGACTTTGTGGAATTTTAGACCAGACTCTTGAAGAAGTTGGGTAAATCACTCCTCCTGCACATCACTTCATTCATCTGCTCAGTGACTACAACATGCCTACACACTCTATGACAAGTGAGAGTCTGTTAAGTGACTCCCACAGCATTTTCTGCTTTCATCTGGGAAACTCCTTTATTAGTGATAAGCCTCTACACCCTGGCATCCATGTACCAGTCGAGGGGAGGAACATGTTTGTAAACCAGATGCTTTGACGTAGCTGGAACTTAGAAGGGAGGCAGCAGTACTTGGCAAACAAACTTGTAATAAGTGCACTTTGCTCAAAATGTTTATAATTTGTTCTTGAAAAATATGCTGAGAAGATGGGCACTAGACAGTACTCGACTTTGAAGTTCAAGTTTGAAGGTGGGGAACCTAAATACCTCCCAAGGAACATTTGAAAAAAAACATCCTGGTGCTCCATAAAGTAAAGAATTTTCTTGAGGAGAGCGGATAGGGAGACTTAACAAGTCCTACTATCCTTTCATCTGCAAAGAAATTATCAAGATCTGGAGAAAGACAGCTTCATTGTAAGCAGCAATAAGTTCATGTGAAATCTTAATCTGCTGGTAGATTTTTAAAGAAAAGCACACAGGTTTACCAAATACCTCCTCCAAACTGTGTTGATACTCTCAGTTTAGCAGCATAGTAAAAGAAAAAAAAAAAAAAGCCAAATACCTAAGCACAAAAAGGGGTCTTACTGACTACTTGATATTTTCTTAAAATAGCTCATAAAGGAATTACTTTGCTCAGTTACGATGTGTTTGATGCCTACTAACGATCCACAAAATACTACTCCCAAGAAACCCACAGACACTAGAGTTCCTTCTGGAGACAGTCGGATCAGACAGTTAAAAAAACAAGACCTCAAGTGCTCAAAATGTGAGGACTAACCTAACAGTTTCCTTCCTGTGACATTCCCATTGCATGACAGGGGAGAACTGCATGTAGAATTGTTGAACAGGGATGGAGGGTAAACAGAATGATTTTCAGAAATGAAGCTCAGCAATTTATCGACATTTAGAATTTCACTGAATAAAAAGGGAGAAGTTTTATGGCTTACATTTTTACAATCAAATAAATTCATCTCTGTTTTGATCTCAGGCTGGGAGGGATGCCATAACATGAAGGGGAGCTGAGGGTGATTCAAAAGCCTCAGGATTTTTCCTTCAATTTTTTATCCTGTCTCCCCCATTTCTTTTCCCTCTCTGTGTCCCTTTTCTGCCTTGCTCTTCTCTCATCTTAAATGAAATTTCTTTACTGTAAGACTGCCACAGTTGGTGGTGATCACTGGGGACAAGACGGTAAGTAGTGTTTGCATGGAACTTGCATCTAGGCAGGAGCTACCTGCTTGGCAGGGAACTAAGTTGTTTGTAAAAGCTCTGGGCTGGGAACGGAACTTTATAGAATAGTTCAATTGGAAAGGACCTTCAAAGATCATATGGTACAACTGCCTGACCACTTCAGGGCTAACCAAAAGTTAAAGCATATTACTGAGGGTGTTATCCAAATGCCTCTTGAACACTTATAAGAATAGGGCATCAACCACCTCCCTAGGAAGCCTGTTCCAGTGATTGACTGCCCTCACAGTAAAGAAAATTTTCCAAATACCCAGTCTGAACTGGCACAGCTTTGTACATTTCCTGTGCATCCTGTCATCCATTACCAGGGAGCAGAGACCAGCACCTCCCTCTCCACTTCTCTTCCTCGGGACATTGCAGAGAGCAATGAGTTCACCTCTGAGCCTTCTTATCTCTAGATTAGACAACCCAAGTGTCCTCAGCCTCTCCTCATAGGACATGCCCTACATCCCTTTTACCAGCTTTGTGCTGGGGGAAGATCAATCTTTGGGGGATGCTGTGAAAATCTGTGGCCAGTGGAAGTCAGGAACCTGCCACGAGCAAGGTAGTCTGGCTAAAGCTTGCTTGGTGAGCAGAGCAATAAAGGACTCCAGGGGGTTTCTGCTGGAAGGTTGGTGGAAGAATCTGGGGGAACTCAGGGACTGGGGCAGGTTACCTGTGTCTTGGAATGGAGTTTTGGTGAGGAGAAATAAGCAGTACAGACACTTGTACTTGGGATGGTTGACATGGCTGAAGGTTGGGGACCTGAGATCCCACAGAAAAGATGGAAGGCAGAACTTAAATATCTTGGAACTGCTGACTGAGAGCCTATGTCAAAAGAAAGGTAAAATGGGAAGAGCTAAGTAAAATAATACCCAGGGATTAATTGTTGCATGAAAATCAGTCATAATCTTACCATTTTTTTTCTGTGCTTAATTAAGCATGTGAATAGTTTCATTGATACCTAGAGGGAATACACATGAGTAAAGATAAACACACAAGACAGAAACCTGAAATACGAAATGATGCATAAAACCAGGAATAATTAATACAGACTGGCAAGTGCCAAGAAAGAAAAGAAAAAAAAAGTGGAGAGAAGGGTAAATATTTTTTTGTTTTTTTTTGAAAAGAACGAAGTAGATGAGAAGAAAACTACTTGATACTTTATTATTTTCTGTTGATGGTTTAGATATATGAAAGCACATTGAATATTGATATTGCTCTTAAAAGCTCAACGTAGAATATATTAAATATGTTCAGCTTTCGCAGATTAGTAAACAGGCAAGATTTGCATTTAAAATAAGAGTCCGGATCGTTCACCCTCTCAGACAGCGTTAAACCAGACCAGAAAAAATTGCAGGGTAAGGGCCAAGGGAGCTGCCTGCATGCCTGTTATGTCTGTCATTGTTTGTTTTGTCTTTTTGGACTTGTAAGCTCTTCAGGCTAGGAGCACTCACCATGGGGCCTGACCAACCAGCACTGGCTTCAGTGGGCACTGGGTAAGGCTTTGTTTGTCCGGCATTTAGTGCAGAGGTGTCAGGGCTTGACTGGGACTTAGTTATATATGTAATACAAGCCAGCCATCTCTCAGGATCTACATAGGCACTTAGATATGGCAGTGCTTGAATATTTTTCTTCTTACACTGGGACTGTGCAGACACGAAGTTGTGCCCAGATAGAGCCAGTCAGAGGTTTCAGGTCTTAGAAATTGTTATGATCAATGAAGGCAGTGTAAGAAGAAGAAAAAAAAAAAAAAAAAAAAAAAAAAAGATGGAAAGACAGCTTAAAAGCATTTCTTAAAAGCATCTATGTCTATTTTCATAGCAGTTGTGACACAAATGGATCAGCGCTCATAGACGGAGGGTTCCGGTGACTTTTTGGCGGATGCAGAAGACTTGCCGTCATATTTCCACGTTCCGGGAACAACAGCTATTACCGAGGCAGGGAAGAGCTGACCAGGTGCGAGCCGCGTCCTGGTAGCGCAGCGGGGCGCGCAGCGGGGCGCGCAGCGGGGGAAGAGCGGCGCTCTGGTGCCACCGCGTGGCTCACGGAGGAGCAGGGCGGGGGGGGGGGGGGGCGGTCCCCCTTCCCGGCCCGTTCCCGGTGTTTATTTACTCCTCGCTGTATTAAGGCAGCGGAGCGAGGCCGTGTTGTTTCCAGGATGAGCCTGTGCGAGACGCACGGGGAGAGCTTCCAGAATTCAATAGCACTTAGCAAGAAAATTCTTTGTTTTTTTCGTGTAGAATTACATGAAACTTTGAAGAGCTGGGCTTGATAATGCCAGAGGAGGAGATGTGCTGGCTGCTGGTAATTGGATTTCAGCTTTACTTCAGCTGTAGCTGAAGTGCAGATTGGGTCATTGTGCAGCCTGTAGATAATGCGCTGCTCTCTATCCGCACGCAGATGAGCCACTACCAGCAGTCACAGTTTCGAGTGGAGTCTGGGGTGGTTCATGATCCCTGGAACACTGCACGTTGAAGTCTTATCTCCTTCCTCCCCCCTGTTCCCCTCCCACCCCTCTTATTCCAAAATCCATCTGCTTCTTTTTTGCATGTCAGATATTTGCAGGGTGCACTTTCCAGAATCATTGGGTGCTGCATTTCTTGTAACTTTTTCACAGACATAACAGGCACCTTACACAACCAGAGAACCCAGAGCAAATTCAGGGTAAACTTTTTGACTTATGGAATTGGAAGAGTCTTGAGGTTAATCAGGTGTGTGACACCTCAAAAATGGTGTATTTTGGACTCTTTCTCTCCACTCCTAGGAAATCTACTATTTCAATTAAAAAATGTCCAAATGAATTTCAATGGAGAAACTAGGAGCAAACATAATGTTTGCTGGGGAAGGAAGAGTGACCAATGATTTTATGAAGCCTTTCTACAAATAGTAGCAAAAGCTTATCATTTACCTATTTGGTTTAGATCTTTCCTGTCCTTCCTGGCAATTCATGTCAAGGAGTAACATCAACCATCTCTTCATGGTTAGGGTTTGCAGAAAATCCTGTTGGCAACTGGTTAAAGGGCTATGGGGCCCTGAATACTCTTTCTTACAGAATCTATTCTTGGACCTTCAGGGTTGAAATATAAAATCTGAGTTCCTGCAGCTGAAAATATCCTTCAAGTGTTGCTTAGTGTGTGCAAATATTTACAATCAATGCTACCTGTGACTCCAGGCTGCCTTGCTGCCTTTCCTAGTGATTTGTTAAGTTCTTGTTAGGTTCTTTTTTGTTATATATATATATATATATATATATATATATATATATATATATTTTTGGGGTGGGGGTGGGAGTGGGGTCGTGGGAAACAGAATTCTTAAGGCTAAATCCAACAGTGCTTAGAAAAACTTGCAGCGAGTTCAGTGGCAAATTCCATTTGTGGCCAGGAAATTCTGATTGCATTGAACTCAATGGCAAAAGTTCTAGTGTTTTCAAGAGTGTAAGAGTTCCTCTCTATCCTTTGTTTATACAAAACTGCTCAGAGAGAGTGATAAATGTTATAACATTTCAAAGTTGCTTCTGGAAATAAATTGACCAGAAATTCACAGGTGTTACATATGTTTAGTATGTTCCTGTGTATAATTTCAACATACAAATCACTTTTGAGACTAAAGAAAAGGTCTCTACATCATCCTAAGGTTAAAATATGTGGTAGTATAAAGATTATGTTTTCTCAATCCATGTGTACATTTCTAGTTTATGAACAAAGCCACTTATATATATATATATAAATAGAAAAATGCATTAAAAGATTTGTATTGAAAACAAAATGCAAACACTGCAAGCCAAGCAAGAAAGACACTGATACCATGTATTTCCTCCAAGTGAGAAGTGAGGATCCATAGTATTTTGGAATTCAGTGATGACCCATCTTGTATATCAGTACATCTCCACAGTACTTAGAGTTGGCATTAGCTGAGTTACTTGCTACTTTCAGTTACAGCTCCCTCATGGAGAAGATATATTAGAAAAATCAATAGAGAAATCAATACATTTTACCCAAGTTATCAGATGTGCCCCAGATGCTTAAGTTGTTAAATAGCATTTGATTCAAATAAAATGTATCTCACACTCTTTGTATTGAAGTGAGAGTTGGCATACATTTCTCTTCCCTCCCCTCTCCATTCCCAGTTGAGTAGCATTTGCACTCTGGCACCAATTTATGTGGAATTTCAATGTGTGTTTGAAATAAAATTGATTAGCATTTTCTCTCCTGAAGAACTGTCTTAAGATCATCCCCAAAATTATAGGAAATTAGATTGTATAAAAAAGGTTTTTAGTTTTATTTCCCAGATAAAGAAGTAACACAATATAATGAAAGGCTGTGCAAGAGACAGCCCTAGGAGTACTTTAAAAAAGCAACAGTCAGTGAAGTGGAAAAATGAGGGAACAAAGACTGGATTTCACAGTAAACTGTTTCCATTGGATTTCATCTCTAGATATTACATTGATATTTTATGTGCATACAAATTATATTCCAAGGGAACACTACAGGGTAAATTAACAGTGCATTGCACATAGATTAGACATGCAAATGACAAAAATAGGAGAAAATGTATCCCTAAATCAGCATGTACTTAACTCATTGACAAACAGGAACGCCAGGGAAGCATTTTAAGACATAGTACATATTTTAAGACATACTACATTTTCCAGGAACACATATAGCTTTGGGTAAAGATGGTGGTAGTATTCTTCTCAAATTCCCTCACAACAACATTATCTTTAATATGAACATTACTTGCAAGCTAATTCTTAAAGTAATATGTGAGAAAAGAAAAAAAAAGAAAGGAAAGGAAAGGAAAGGAAAGGAGAGGAAAGGAAAGGAAAGGAAAGGAAAGGAAAGGAAAGGAAAG
>NC_048893.1:27610582-27697321 GCF_011077185.1 Oxyura jamaicensis
AAAAGGAAAGGAAAGGAAAGGAAAGGAAAGAAAAGAAAAGAAAAGAAAAGAAAAGAAAAGAAAAGAAAAGAAAAGAAAAGAAAAGAAAAGAAAAGAAAAGAAAAGAAAAGAAAAGAAAAGAAAAGAAAAGAAAAGAAAAGAAAAGAAAAGAAAAGAAAAGAAAAGAAAAAATCAGGGGCTGCATGGTTTCTTGGTGTTAGCAGAACCCAGTGGTTCTTATTTGCAGGTTAGAATAACACTTCAGTACCATACCACTTCCAGTGGGATGGGAGATTCAGCTGTTTCCAAAGCTTAACAACTACCAAAGAAACCTACTGCAAAATGCAACGTTGGTAAACTTTGCTGACAGATTGTAGTGACTAAGATTTGAAGAAATGAGAATCATGACAAAATGCAAGTCTGGGTGGAAAGAAGGAGGTTATCCACATGGATACTTTATTAGTGCAGTATAGATTGCATCTATTTAAGCAAACTTGCATTCACCCAGTGTAATTGCAGTGATGTAGCTAGCAGATAAGCCTGGTATTTTTACTCCATTGGAGTAATCAGAAATTTCATCTTGAGTAAGTTAACTAGCACTGATGACTTTTGAGGTCTTGTATTCAACATAAACTACTAGCCTATCTTAACCAGTTTACCGGAATGATCTTCACTGCTCCGCGATAATGGTTGCTAGAAGATCTCATTAAGTGCTGGCTCATATCTGTGTACCACATCTGTATCTGTCCTTCCTGTAAGAGCTCTTTGGGCATCTTGCAGCTCCTCACTTACTTTTAAAAGTAAAGATAAAGATGTCATTCAGTTCAGAAGTCAAACATTTTGGAGGAAGAGGCTAAGAAAATGGCAGTGCAAAATCTTCACTGCAGTGTGAAGCTGCAGTGTGCAGCTCTGTGATAGTATATAACTACCTTTTCAGCTGTACTGAAACAAAGGGTGAAAAGATATTCTGAGAGAAAGCTAAGGGCTCGTCATGTCTGAGCTGTTAGACTGCTGTTGACAGAGAATGGCAGCATCATCCAGTATCTTGTTTCAGACATAGTCAATACATAAGAGGATTGTGTCCCCTGTTTCAGTCTTTTCTGTTGGTCTTGTGTAACTTGCCTCCATCATGGACACCAATATTAGGCACAATTTTGGATACCAGAATACTATTGATTCACTCAGACCCAACCAGGACCTCAGAAAGATTGACCTAGCACCCCCTTCCTTCAAAACAGTTGCCAACCAGCCTCCTGCCTCTGAAAACATCTCATGTTGAGATGGACATCACTGCTGAGAGGTCTAAAGAGCATGCTTGCACATGCTTTAATTAAAGGTTTTGGGTCTGACAGGCTGTGACGTTATCTAATATATAGTTTTTCCTTCAGAGCTGCAGATTGTTGTTCTGTGAATTCGTACTTTTTCTGAGCACTGTCTCCAGTTTCCCAACTCACACCATTGACATGATGGACCCAAAATAGTGAAAAAACTTCAGAGGAGCAATCAGTATCATTTGGTGTCATTTCAAGATTCTGTCCAGACCCAAAACATCTCCAAGATGCTGGGACAAGAAAAAACTGTGAGCTGATCTTCACTGAAACAAGGCTAAAGCATTTTGAAGCCTTTAATTCAAAGTAATTGTGTTGGCACTTTTGGAGATGGGTTGTTTCAAGTGTCAGATCATATATTTTGCCACAAAGCCAAGTATGTTGAATAAATCTCTCCCATACTGTTAAGAAAGTATACAGTTCTACACAGTGGGTACTTCAAGCCCTTTATTTAGTCTGCTTCTCCTATGAGTCACAGAACATAAAAATTCATAAAAGAATATTTGAAATAAATGTCTTCACTCACATAGCCACCAAGGACCAGACTTCATGTCATCATTCACATAAACCCTTCAGTAAAATCTTGGACACTTATATTTTGCAAAGAATGAAGATTTGCATATGCACTTTGCTTGGAAGAGTCAATCCCTAATGTAAACATGTCTTAGGTATTTTTTAAGATACTATGGAGAAGTTTGCCATCCTGCAGTCAAATGGGTAATTTTTCTTCTCAGAGAAGTTGATGTAATAGTAATTTTCAGGGGAATGTAATTTACTTTTAAAAAGCATTTTTTTTTTTTTTTTAGTAGAATTAAAATCTTGTTTCTTCTTTCAGTATTTGTCCCCTGTAATGTAGTATTTAAAGCACAGCATAAATTCACAGCAACATCCACTGGTCGTGCTAGGCAATATTTCTTCTTTGGTCTTTCAAGTGAGAGGATTCTATTGAAGCACAGTTAGAAAAATTAACCTTTCCAATTGCTTTTCACACGTATACATCAAACTGCCATTCTAGGGAACAATTCATTGGCCTGGTTTGTTGGATCTTGGAAACTTGTCTCTGCTTTTGTTTGCTAACAGATTACTTTGTTAATTCCAAAGGTTTAGCAAGCACCTTGTTTTTCCAACAGAATTTCATTCATCTGTTCTTGTTGTATATGAATAGATTTCTTCTGGTCACTGAGAGATAGGACTTTGCTTTCACATTCATACGTTTTCCCCTGGCTAATTATTTGAAATGTTTGACACCCCAGATGTACAAACAGTCATTGGCCTCTGTGGAGTTTGTTGGGCTGCACATTGGTGATGGATTTAAAAAATGCGCTTGGACATGTATTGAATCCATAAAAGAATGTATTCACATTGCATATAGTTGGGCCTGTACTCTACTGCCCTTCATAGTCATTCACTTTGGCACAAAAATCTGAACTGACTTCCAAAAGTTAAAGATCAATCTGTTAAAGATCATGCTACTAAAGAAAAAAAAAAATAATTATAATTTGACAAATGGAATTCCAGATTGTATTTTCAGACTTATCATTATTTTTTTTGGGGGGGGAAGGTGGGGGGGAGGGAGGGGAAGGAGAGGGAGGAGTGGGGAGGGACGAGGATTGGTGACGGTGGGGTTTTAATTTTCTGTTCTTAGATTCAGGTCCCTGGAAGATTAGAAGATTGTCTTCAAAGTGGTCTATTTTGATTGCAGTCTGAAACAATCAAAGAGGGAAGAGAATCAGAAAATGGACAAGAATGAGTGAGCATCTGGCTTTGTGAGTACATTTGTGAAACTCCTCTGAGAGGCAGAGGAAGATCTCTTCTTCAGTCCCTGATATACTGTGTATTCAGAGTTAACAGTGAAGGACATGCTGCAGCAGAGACTGCATTTCAAATTTCTGTCCATACAGGAAACTGCTCCTTGCCTCTGGAGAATGTAAGAACATACAATATCTGGCTGAGCTCTTTGTTGCATAGCTTGGCAATGGGAGAAGGAACAACTTCCGAAGGGAGATCAGCATGCCTGAGGAATATCCCATTACCTGTTGGGTAGAGCATGTTACTCTAAACTGAGGTTCAAATCTTCTAGAAATAGGAGGAATGCAGTTAAAGGCTTTGAAATCAGTAGAACCCAAAATTTGACTTCACATTTAAATAAATATACACTAAAAATTATACAGTTTTCCCAGCTTTAAGATACATCAGGTTTACCTAAGTCTCTTTGCTTCTTATGCAGAGTAGTCATCAAGCTGGCTGCTGAATTATTTCCTTATAAGATCATTTAACTTCAAAACTTCATACTATACAGGTCACATGTTCTGGTGATATTCAGAAGGGAATTGTCACTTTCAGACAACTAATATCAGTCATTCTTCTATCTATATTTGGATTGCAGGCTCAGGAAAGTGTGATGGCAGTTATTAACTGCTCTCAAGAAATCCACTTGCAAGATGGATTTATTTCTTGATTAATGATGGAGATTATTCAAGTATTAATTCCAGTTTTTTATATCACAAACTTGATATCATCCTTGTTCTCTCCACCCTTAAAATTACTATGATTACTCTAATTGTTAGAAAGCTATTATTTGATTCAGATTTGCAAAGTAATTATCAGCTAGTAGCACATCTGCCATTTCTTACTAAATTTTGGTATGTATTGTTGTATCTCAATTAACAAAAGATCTACTAACTGAAGCATTGCTACATGAATTCTAGTAAGGCTTTCAAGCATGACATAAATTTTGTACTGATTGATTCTGACTTACTGTGTGCTGTTTAATTTGTTGCTTTGCATTTCAGAACTGTTCTGTGAACCCTGTGCTTGATGGTTTTTACAATGATTTTCTAGTCTGCAGCAATCAGATGTACATGTAAAGGTTTTAACTGATGGAGCATCCTTTATGACATTGTTTTTACTCTTGCTTTGTGAGATGTATTCTCATTACCTTCTTTCTTCAATTATGTCATAGGCTACAGGGATTAAATAGAATTATAGTTTTTAATCTCATCTTTGAGATGGTACTACTAACACAATGGGATAATTATCTCCACATGTCTAGCTTCTCTTTCATGAATATGAGGAACAGTAGAGGCAGCAAACATACCAGCTATTAATACTGCAGCATCATTGCTCCAATACTGGAGCTTTTTACTCCAACCATACTTATATGAAGTTATTCAACTTGTTGCAAAATTATAAACCACTTAAGAATTACAAGATTTTGAGCATTTGTAAATATACAAACATGCTTGTGTGCACACAAACATACATGTATACCGCAAATGTCTATTAGTGTTTCTATATTAAACAATTTCAATAACTCACTACTACACTCTTTAAGAAGCATCTTGTACTGAAAAAAGTACAATATACCAACAGTATACTATATAGTATACAAGTACACAAGTATATAAGTATACTGAAGTTCAGATTATTATTATTATTATTATTATTATTTGTGAAAATTCTTTCACGATATTTTTTAGAAACTATTATCAGACAAAACCCATTTCAAAACATCTGCAAGCTTTTCTCAAACTCCTTCTACAGTCTCCAGATTTAGAACAATCTCTGCTTACAATGGTTTCCCTTTGCAACTTCTTCTAATTTCAGTAATTTATTTTACTGGTGGTACAAATAACTATAGCCATGAAAATATTATTAGAAAGTTAGAAAGAAAATTAGTTTAATTTGGGGAACCATATCTAGGCTGGGAAGACTGGAGTATATGTTGCTTCGTTTGTATGTAATGGCTGCTTATTTAGATAGTTTTACTGTACTTGGTATTTACGTGTACCATTATACCAGGAATCTTAGCATTCTGTATTAGAATTTCTAAATAATTCTAAAAGTCTTGAACAAAGGATGATTTTTTTTTTTTTTTTTTTCCCCATAGTGGAACTGTATATACTAGCCTATAGAGATATTGTTTTATTTTAATTGATATATAGACTTTTAATAATTTTTAAAGTACAATAGACTATACTAGTTATATATTTTGATTTTTAATATGCATGTTTAGAAAGACTGAACCATATTTTATTTTTAATAGTTCTGGTCTGAGCACATGCAGTTAATTCTAATATGTTTACAGTAAAAAATGCATACATATCTGTCAACATCAACACTAGAAGACCAGAGTATTGCTCAGAGTAGAATGCTGTAGCACTAATTATTCCCTTTTAGACTTGCTGTGGAATTGGCTTCTACAACAGCAAATTGCAAGCTGCTTGAATTACATGTTAAATCACTTTATTTGGGGTAAAATTCAGTTGTTATTTCTATTTCTCATGTCCAAAATTCTGGTATCAATAGAGTAATTCTGTGAAAGAGAATTGCTTTCCTGCACATAGAGACCTGGACTTCCCTAAGCCAGCATGGGGAAAGCTCTTGGACATCAGGAATCTTTAATTTCATAGAACTGCACAACATTCAAGATCTGCAGCTTCTGTTACAAGTTGGGTGGCCTTGGGGGTCCCTTCCTTCCCTCAAGCTGTAAAGTCAAATATATACAAGCTGTTACCTAGGGATTTACTTCTTCTTGTGACTGTGACTTTATTAAGAGTTGTATCTTTACTAAAGCTTTCTCTTGCACACACTTGGACTGTGTGGAAGCATGAAAACACTTTCCCAGCGGGCAGATTAATGCCTTTTATCTTACTAATGAAAATGGGGAAGCAGTTCTGTTGCCATTCACTGCTTAAAAGAGCAAATGTCTCCTTCTCCAAAATGAACCTAGTACTCTGTAAAAGAAGCTCATTCAACTGTTTGTTGATGAGTTTCTAGCCTCAGTCTGAAGCATAGTTACCGGGATATTTTTCACTATAACTTCAGACTTATTGAATGTTTTTTCCTGATGCTGAGGATGCCCCCATTCCCTTTCAATTCTTTCACTTACAGAGAGGCAGCCATTAAAAAACAAAACAAAACAAACAAACAAACAAACAAAAAACAGCTGGCCAGGCACTTTGGCTTGTTTCTACCTGTTAAGACGGTCCTTCTCAGCTCCAGACATGCCAGACCTTAGAAAGACTAATACATCACAAGTGTGATCACACATAGTCTTGAAAGAACCCAAGTAGGTAAGCTCTATGTGCTGAAAGCACCATATTAAATCAAATGTTAAAACTGCCTAAAATGCTGCAGAAACTGTTGAAACCTCCAAGAGGTTTTCTGAAGAGCTGATGGCTCTATCTGAAGACATGATTTAACAGAACTTCTAAAGGAAGTCCTTTAACTGAGGCTTTGTTTGCTGAGCTATCAGACTGACTCAAGTCTACTACATACTCTACTGAGAAGTCTGTTAGGCACACAGGAGAACTGGTACAGTATGGTTTTATGATAGAAATAAAGTCTGCAAGCATATCTCTGGAGCTTGGATGCACCTGGTCCAAGCAAGTCCGTGTTGGCAAAAAGGTTCAAAGCTCAATTTATGGTACAAAAATTATGAATTTTAAGCCATGTCCACATGAACCATTTGGCAAAAACCCATACCTGAATAACATGGATGGAATTACATTTGTCAGCAATTATCACTGTTTGGCATATAATACAGATAATTGTTGCATAATACAATACAATTGCAAATATAATTGTTGCATATTGGTAACATACCCAGGCCAGATAACATAAAATCAGGAAGGTTCTACTTAAAGTTACACTTCAGGGAAATTCAACGATTTACGTACAGGAGAGCACTTTTAAATGACACCAAGCTGGGGGGAAAGTGTTGATCTGAGGGAGGGTAGGAAGGCCCTGCAGAGGGACCTGGACAGGATGGGTTGATTGGCAGAGGCCAATGGGATGAAGTTCAATATAGCTTAGTGTTGGTTCCGGCACTTTGGCCACAACACCCCCATGCAGCGCTACAGGCTTGGGGCAGCGTGGCTTGAAATCTGTGCAGAGGAAAAGGATCTGGGGGCGCTAATAAATGCTTGCCTGAACATGAGCTGGAAGTGTACCCAGGTGGCCAAGAAGGCCAAAGGCATCCTGGCTTGAATCAGGAATAGTGTAGCCAGCAGGGCCAGGGGGGTGATCTCCCCCCTGTACTCTGCTCTGGTGAGGCTGGCACATAGTGTATTGTGTTCAGCTTTGAGCCCCTCACTACAAGAAGGACATCAAGGCCCTGGAACATGTCCAGAGAAGGGCTACGAAGCTGGTGAAGGGCCTGGAACACAAGTCCTATGAGGAACAGCTGAGGGAACTGGGGTTGTTTAGTTTGGAGAATAGGAGGCTCAGGGGAGACCTTATTGCTCTCTCCAACAAGGAAGGTGTGGGGAGCTGGGGGTTGGCCTCTTCTCAGAGGTTACTAGTGACAGGACTAGAGAGAAAAGCCTCAAGTTGCGCCAGGGGACATTCAGGTTGGAAATTAGGAGACATTTCCTCTGAGAAAGAATAGCCAGGCATTGGAACGGGTTACCCAGGGAGGTGGTGGATTCACCATCTCTGGGGGTGTTTAAAGAAAAGTTGGACAAAGGTTGCTTAGGGATATGTTCTAGTGGGTGACATTAGTAGTAGGGTGATGGTTGGACCAGATGATCTTGAAAGCCTTTTCCAGCCGTAATGGTTCTATGATTCTATGGATTCTATGAATCTACGAATTAACCACAGCTGTGTCCTATACTGTGATACTGTGATACTGTGATACTGAGGCTATTCTCACAATTTGTGCTTACACTGACTCTCCAGGAGACTTTCAATATTTCCTTTTTTTTTTTTTTTTTTCTTCCCTCATGGTGTCCCTACAGGCCAAGCCTGACATGTATCCAAGCCCCACCAGGATGGAAGAAGTGTTTGTGCTTTGCAGCCTCCAAAGGGGAATTGTCTTCCATAAACTGTGTCAGGGAATGCAAGAAATGGATAACTGCTGGGTGAGCATAAATTACTGTGCATAGGTGTGAGTGGCTATACAGTTTAGAAGTTTCTTTTTCTACAGAGCTTTTGTTTGTGCCTCTGGGCAGGTTATGGTTATTTTCCATATGAAAGAAGATAAGCCTAAGAGTCAGAAGTTGTGCTGCACAGCAAATGTATCAGAAATTAAACTGTATGCTAACTTTCCAGGCTTTATAGGCTTAGATATATTACTGAACTTTTAAAATAAATATTTGTATAAACTGGTGAAGATCAACTGCAAAATGAATGTTATTATTTGCCTTGATATGACTACCCATAAACTGTTGTTAATAAAAGGTTCTTGTGCTCAGGCCTAGTTTTCTTACCACTCATCATTAAGATACAGTTTATTGAAAATGTTAGGAAATGTATGATTCAAACATAACTCCATTATGTAGAAGTCATTTTCTTTAGTGCAAAAAAGAGGAGAACAATTGCACTATTTATTTATGAGAGCGTATGTGACCTCCATTCCAGCTATTTATGTCATATACTGGCATTTCATCTGTGTACTCTCAAAGTAGATCAGCTTTAAAAAGATGACCTCTGTCTTATTTATGGGCAGAACAGAGGTGACAATGGTCAAAATGCTGAGATTATGATTTTCTGACATTTTTATCAACCTCAGTAATGCATTTCAGCTGGAAAATGCTGAAGTTGGCGATATGTAATTTTTGGATACTGTGCTAATATCATATTTTCTGTAATTCAGCATTTGTAACTGTTGTTTTCACTTCTAAGGGAGTCTTTTACACCACATGTACTGCTGCAGACATTCCTGCACAAACGTATAATTCATCTGTTTAATTTTCAAGAACATTTCTGTCTTCTCATTAAATGGTAATTTCCTGTATCAGAAATTTAATGTCCTCTCTAATTGTAGGGTGATCAAAATCAGAAAATTATGTATTTTTATATGCTAAGTGGATTTGGGGTTTTTGAATTCATGTAAAATATATAACTTGATTTGTTTCTCATGGCTTTTAAATTTTGAATTCAGGTTGTTTGCAAATTAGTACTTTGACATTTTCATCACAAAATGACACACTAACCCTACCCCTTCAGCTGTGATGAAAAACATTACTAAGATTGCAATGTCAGGCTTTCACAGGCTAGGGAAAGAAATTGGCATCTTGTCTAAATCGTGCTTTCCTAACTTGGCCCTTACCTCAGTTGAAGGCATTACAGTATGGTCTTTAATTATATGAAAAGTCTATTTTTTTTCTTGCCTTATTTAATATCCAAAGTAGATCTATTTTGTAGATGAATTAGAATTGCATAATAAAGAAATACTAGGTTTTGCTGAGGAACTTGGAAGGTATTTAGCAAACTGGAAGAAAAATGATTGTCTATATTATAGCAGTTGAAGTTTACCTTGAAGAGATGAATTCCTCTCTTTCATCTGTTACAATATTTCTGGACAAGTTAAATCAAACTTTTCACAGATGGTCACTGGTTTCCTTGTTGCTTGAGTTCGTTACACATGTTCTGAACACTCAGAGCTAAAAAACAGGGCACTGGGAGCTGGGCTTTGAGCACATAAAGTGCTATACAATGATTTCACAAATGTGATGTCCAAAGTGAGCATGTACATTTAACCTCAGTCTTTTTAAGTCTATGTTTCAAGACACTCCTCATCTCTCAGGATATTTAAAAGTAGATTGTGTTATGGCTTTGAAAGATAATAAGAAATAGTGAATGGGTATTTTGTCTCTAGGTCAGTGTTTAAACTATGCACAGAATGTAAGCCACAGATACATATTGAATGATGAGGAGAAAAATAGTTGTTTGTTACATGAGTAGAATACTCCTCCACTGGGGCATGCAGGTGCTATACAAATAAGCAAAAGTTAAAACACATAGGAAAAAACAACAACAACAACAACAACAACAACAACAAAAAAACATAAGAAAATATACTGACAGCTACATAATCAGACTGGAAATATCTAAGATGGGAGTTCCCAGGCTACGGTATGTGTACTACTAGTGGTATGAAAACTATTTCAAAGTGATTTTCAAATAAGATCTGAGCATCTAGGCAGAAGAATGTCTCCTCCTGCACATAAATTCCTTGTATTGCATTTCCACAGGAAACTGGGGCATAGATCTGGAATCATGTGTATGGTTTAATACATGCTTCAGTTCCAATGTGGTAAATTGCAGTTCTCTTTCCAAAGCAAACTAATAAGGTTATTCTAAGCTTAAAGGATGTCCTGTTAAGCAACAGGTCACATTAGTGTGGTGGTTTTACCGTGCTAGGCAGTTGAACACCACAACCGTTCTCTCACTCCCCCTCCTCAGATGAGGAGGGGAAGAAGTAAAGGAAAGAACAACTCACGGGTTGAGATAAGGATGATTTAATTAAAGATATATATATATATATATATATATATATAAATTAAGGAAATATTATTATTAATTAAACAATTCAACTAAAGGGAAAAAAGGGAAAGGGGAAGAGGGAGGGGGAAAGGGAATAACTAAACAAAAAAAGCAAAGGTTATATGGAAGTGCAGAGGAAAGAAATTACTCTCTACTTCCCACAAATGAGCGATGCTTGACCATGTCCTTGAAGCAGGGCCTCAACGCACGTAGCCGGTGTTCGGGAGGAGGACAGACGTTTTTGCAACGAGAGCCCACCCCTCCTCTCTTCTTCCTTTTTCCACCTTTTATTGCTGAGTGTGACATCATATGGTATGGAATATCCCTTTGGTTGGTTTAGGTCAGCTGCCCTGCTGATGTTTCTTTCTCACTTTTTGCCCACCCCCTAGAAGGGTTAGAGAAAGTCCTGATGCTGTGCCAGCACTGCTCAGCAGCAGACACAACACTGGTGTGATACCACTGCTGTTCTAGCTACAAGTGCAGAGCGCAGCACTGTATGGGCTGCTGCAGGGAAAGTTAACATCCCAGCCAGACCCAGTACAATTAGCTCAAGCAAATTACTATGTTATATGCTCATTCCTCTCCTCCAACTGTTGTTTAGCATGGAAGATTGTGTCCTTCTAGGAATATCCTCAGGTGCACTTCACAAGCTTTTGCCAAGTAAGCTAATGGAGCAAGTGAGAACAGGAGTAGCTTGTTGTCTTGTGTAATTTTAAAGTAATTTGCTGACAGCTAAAGAATTGAGTATTATGTTCCGTCCCAGGCATCCTAGCATATGAACTAGTAGGCAAAGACTTTTCACCTGCTACTCATTAAACCTGCCCTGACTTTTCTTATCCCTGACTTTCATTTTCATGTGATTAAAATTGCCTGGCATTCACAGTTTGTATTCCTCAGACTTCTCAGAGGTCCTGCCTCCCTGCTCAGTGAGTCTTGGCTCATTGTCTCAACACCAGTTATCTCCTTCCTTTCCTCAGTCCAGTCTTGCTAGCTGGTCATCCCTGAACTCCACCTTCCCAAGTCTCAAGTTTTGTACACGTGTTAGGGCTCTTTATGACTTCCTCACAACAGAGTTTTTAGAGATTTACTACTCAAATTCACATTTTCAGTGAACAAATATTTCAAAGCAAAATTTTTGTAAAGTTTATAACTTAGCAAAAGCTGGATATTTTCACTGGAATGATTGTTACACTTTCCTGATTAAAAAGTTCTCCATCAGCAGATGTTGTGTGCTGCTTCTATAATACATGCCCATGAGTCTGCTCATTTCCACTCTCATTGCCCATGTAGTTCTCAGAGTTGAAACATTTCAGATGAAATTTAGAAAAGAAAATAAAGAAAAAATGAAACAGAAATAAAATCAGTTGAAGGCAAATGTTTTAAAGTACAGCTATATGTTAAGCAACTGAAAATAAACCATCCATAAAACTAGAAGAACCTTTAATATAATATAGGATAAGTCCTTTCAACATGCATCTCAAGCAGCCTTAAGTATAAAACTACTTTCTGTGTTTTAAAATGTCCAGTTTAATATAATTTTCCTGTTACAATGAGGTTGCTGGGTAAGTATATACATAAAACAAATATATTTAAGTGAGTACTTTATGTCATCGTATACTCTACAACCATGTAAGCACCCATGTCAATATATATGACTACGTAAACTAAAAGCATAGATATAAGCTCGAGCAATTTCACATAGTTGACATTATCTGAAGAGTGAAAATTTCTTAAATGGATTGTACCCAACTAATGGGCAAAGTAGTAATTAGTCATGTTGTCATTAACTAATCATTTAAGCAGGTTAATTGACATGCGGCCATGCATTTGAGAACCAGACTTAAACTTAAATAAATATTAAAAATAATATTGCAATCCTATTTCACTTGAAATATTTATTGATTTGAACATTTATTCAAACAGAAGTAAGTATACATTTAATTTTTAAAATATATTAATGTACATTGATTCTTGGATCAATACAATATGTTGGAAATAATAGTGACGAGTGAGTCCCAACCAATGTAGAAAATTAAAAGATTAGAAGAATAACTCACTTAGTATTTCCAACCGTGTGATAGGTGACAGGTAGCATTTCCAAGACATTCACAATTGACAAAGGAAAAATCTATTAGTGCTTCCTATTCAATATGATATAAATGTAATGTATGGGTGTGCATGTTTGAGTATATAGTTATACATATGCATGCATACAATCTAATTGGAAACTAATAGAGCTGCAGTATACAACAATATGATTAATACAGGACAATTAAAAATAATTTTATTGGGCAATGAGTGCTAATGGATTTATTCATACTTCATAATATATGCCCTGTCATTGACTAGTAGAATTCTTAAAACCGGTATTAATTGTTATCATTTCAAAGCTAATATTCTTAGGTAGCCATCATTGGTAATCACTGGCTTACATGACTAAGTAAGCTCATTTGCTATCTTAAACATATACAAACATTCAAAACGGTGCAATATATATTAATATATTGTATCTTGACAGGGTCCCAGACAGAGCTGCCCATGAAATTACTGCACTTCAAGTACTTTCTAGTACTTACAGATGTGTCTGAATGCTTAACTTCGCTGCAACTTCTACGAAGAGAAGAAAACAGAATTAGGCAATGCCTGTTGAATATTTAGGAAAATATTCTGCTGCATTGCTGAAGTAGCAGGAGATCCATAAAACCAGTCCACAGAAACGCTCTGTAGTTTATTAGGCTGTAGTGGAGGTAAAAACTTTCCCATGATTAAATCACTGTTTGCATTCCATTTTTGGTATTCAAGCATAAACTGCCATCTGTCAGCATACAATATTTTCCACAGAGGATCCAGGAAATAATGTGTTTGGTAAAAGAAACTCGGTGCTGGGTAGGAGGGATAGTGTCCCCATGGCATGAAATTATTCATAGTAAGGCAATGCTCTAGCTCCTTTTGACGTCCTCGCTTTCGTGACCGTCGATGTTGCCTGAAGTCCCCATGAACAAAGTCATTTAAGTTTGATGGGTGGATGCTCCAGTAGTTCCCCTTCCCATCCTCACATCTCCCCACTTTGATGAAACAATCATTTAGTGAAAGGTTGTGCCTTACACTGTTTCTCCAGCCTTGACTTTTGTTCCTGTAGAAAGGAAAGTTATCTTCAATATATCTGTAGATAGCAGCTAAATTCAATTTATTTGTAGGGGAAGAAAGAATTGCCTTTGCAATTAAGGCTATGTAAGATAGGGGTGGTTTTTCCAGAAATCTTCCTTCATCGTCATGCACAGAAAGACCATTTTTGGTGCATATATGAGAGCTGGAAATTTGTGGTGGAATCCGCTGAACCACTTTTCTTTCTTCTCCTCCTACAGTATGGATGAATGGACTTCCTTCATTGTTTTGAGAAAGGTCTTCAGTCATTATAGCATGAAGTCTAGCATTTATTTTATTTCAAATTTTCTGATATTTTACTGCAAGTAGTCAGTTGAATATTGGTCTGCTGCAGGAGAAAAGGAAGCAGGACTTTAAATATGTTGCTCTCACATACCCAGATTCCTATTTTATACTTTGTTAAGTCAACATCCTTAACAATGAAAACAGAACTGCCAATGTTTAAAAAAGTCAAGGTACGAGTCCTAGCTGAATGAAAAAAATATAAAATAATTATGCTATGTTAAGTATGAAGATAAACAGACCATGACGTTAGCCTTTTACTTCAGTATAATCTGAGAAAACACCCTTCAGTGTTCCCCATTGAAACGTAATGATTAATGAAAAAATGGTTGTGGCTAGATAGCGTTGTGAAAGGATTAGACCCTCCACTGATATGCAGAACAAATTGAAATCAACATGTTGGTTCCTGTGTTGTACACCTAGTCAAGCATGTTGTATTTAGTACAATAAACATTTGCTTTACGCCCTAAAAGAAAGTACTGCGTGACACTTGCTATCAAATTTGGTAGCTGCAGGGTACCTATTCTTGGTGAAATTGAATTAAATACACACACACACAAAACCAAATTACTTACCATTTATTTTCTTAACTCTCTGGTCCCAATTGTGCAACGAGTTTTCAAGTTGAGTATGCATGTGACTGGTCCTACTGACCCAAGAAACCACTTGGGGGAGCAAGTACCACTCAGAGCAAATGAGTACTGTGCACTGGGACTCCCAACGCTTGAACTATCACTTGAACTTTGACATAGCCCTCAGAGCTCTGAGCTCTGACACTATTAAGGACAAGATAATCATCTCATGTGATTAGTCAAGGAAATTAATTAAACATGTTTAAATATGTTATAAAGCAAAACAAAACAAAATGGTAAAAGCCTTGAAAGAAAAACTTGCTCCTCAAATGAATTTTTCTCTCTGGTATTGTATTATTTTGGGTCACTTTTGGTGTACAAGATATGTATTCCCAAATGAGATCAGAGTTTCAAGGCATCAAGAGCAGCCTTGAAGATTCAGTCTTATGAAGATGAAGGTGATGTTATTCAGAATCATCAGAGTCTGAAGGAAGAAACCCTTGGTTGTTTCCTTAAAGTGTTTATTCTGGCAAAAAGGAGACAGAGGGATTAGACCACACATGAAACCAATCCTTAGACCTCAGCATTCACATCTTAGTTGATTATCTTGATTGTGCACTTGCAAGCTTTTTCTGAGGTTCTCAAATCCACGAGCCTATGATCCAGCTGGTAGCCACAATCTTTTTAGATCAGGAAACAAGACGCAAAATGTAATGCTATTGTTCACACTGGTCTCAGTAATGCCTTCTTCTTAAGGCATTCGTTTGCCCCATTAGAATGGGGGAAGAAATTTTCTTGCTAGAAATTTTCTGCCTGGCACATCCCTAAGTTGCCAACATCTTTCCACCATACTGGTGGCTTTTCATAACCTTTTTGTAGGCTTTTTATCCATTTTGTTCTCCTCCTCTCTTATTTGCATCTGAACAGTTGCCAGCTCATGGCAGAAGCTGTTGAGGCTAATTAGCCCTGGAGCGTGTGACCTGGCACTTTTGACTGTTTGATCACCCAGTTTCTGTTGCTTCAACTGTAATCAGATTAGGCCTGAAGGGGTTCCTACAATAATAACATCAAATGTTTGATTTCATTCAATTCAAAATACTGTATTTCCTATAGATTATTTTGTGATTTCTGCTGAGATATGGGTCTTTATGGAACAGTTTCAGACTGAGGAACAAATGCCTCACTGTGACAAGGACTATGTATTCCTTCCCCTACATTTCTAACAAAGAAGCACAAAAGCAAATGTGTTCTGCTACTTTAGTACCCACTTTGTAAATTGAGAGAATTTTAGAGAAGGATTAGACATGAAGAGCAGACATTGACAGCTTACAAATGCTCTAATTACATCAAGAATAAGCAAAACTATCTTATTAAGGTTTTCAGATTTAAAGACAAGCTTTCAGAAACTGAGGAAACTGAGTTTATTAAAGGGAAACAGACTGAAGTGTTCAGGAATTCAAGTGCAGTAAAGACTCAAAAATCAAAAGCACAGAAGCTGAACTCAATCCTAAGCAAGAAGAAAAAATATGTGGGAAAGGGCTCTGTACACAAACAGATGAACAGTCCTTTCAGTAAATAATATAAGGAAAGAACAAATCTACAGGGAATGAAAAATAAAAAGGTGAACAAAAGAGAGATATTTTGAGGGGCTGAAATCCCTAATCTCCAATGTAAATATTTTATTTTATTTTTTGTATATGCCTGCAACGAAAATATTCATCCCATTCTTCTGGGCATATAGTTTGTTTCTCCTTTCTCTGTGTTATTTCTGGAATTAATTTTGTTTTCCTCTGAGTTCTATCTTTAAAAGTGAAAGGGTGAAAATCTCTCTCCCAAAATCAAGGTTTCTTATACAAAATGTAAGGCAAATTCCCTGTTTTATCCTTATCCTTTGCGGGAGTCTTATCACTGCCTGAAATATCTCCAAAGCTTTGACATTAGAGTGAGAACTACATTCAGTTGCTCAATATCCAGTTTTATCTGAAAAAAAAGAATCAAAGACAGAGAAAACATACTGTCTACTCTTCCTAAACAGACTTTCTCCAACCTGGTGAAGCAGATTCTTCTTCAAACGTTGACACATACCTTATTAAAGTAGTATTTTTGTTACTGCATTCTTTACAATGTTAATAAAACACTGCATTCTTAGAAATCTGAGATTTCCTACAAAACAGTATAAAAATATCAAATTGCTTTATCAAATTGCTTTTCATTATGTTTTGTCATAAACTATATGTTCTTGAAAAGATGAACCTGGAAACCAGTGTATCTGGAAATTCTGTTACAGTAATATAATCTGTTCTGAATTTTCCTCTGTTGGTGTTTTGTTCTCTGCCATCAGTCTACGTTAACAAGAGTTTTGTCAGTGATTTAGCTGTAATTGTATGAATGGAAGCTATCCCCTTAAATATAATAGAATATATATTCTTTATATATACATATATTTATATTTATATTCTTACAAAGACTCCAATTTTTACACTTGACGCTGTGAAAATAACACAAATTTAAAAGAGTGAGCTGGTTTCTTCTCTGGGCCACAAATTAATAAAGTTGATACCAGCTGCAGTCAGTTCAAAGTCATAGGACAAAGTTTTGTAAAAATATTCTGAAGGCCCATACAATCCATAGCAGAGATCAGAAAACAACTGAGGGCAGCATTTGTCTTCACTCAGCCTTTATTACTGATATTTAGCTTCAATTGTGGAATTTAGACAGAATATCTTTCTTAAATGACATGTTCTTTTTTCCTTAGTTCTACGTACTTTGAGAATGAATTGCTTTTTCAAAATACCTCTCACAGCAATGCAGCATTTTTTTTTATTTTTTTTTTTCCTAAAGGAAATTTTTCTTTTTTTCTTCTACCTCTTCTATCTCTTGTTCAGCACTTTTGACCATTCAACAGTCAGCTGGAATAGAGTTCTCTGCAAGGAGAAAATGTTTTTATGCCTCATCCTAATAGATTTATTTAATAGAAGAGAAGTAAGTAAGTAATACATCTCATACTCTCAGCTGAAGAAGTGCAGTTTCCTAGGGCACTAGGGAATACACTGTTAGGAAGCCAAGTGGAACCAGATTTTATACTGCTCGTCTTTAGCTGATGCTTAAGACATACTTGTTTTTCAGTTGACACAGAAAGGTATATTCTTTCTCCTTCCAGATAAGGCCAAGAAAGATCAGCTGGCCAGTTCTAATAATAGACATGCCAAAAACATAGGCAGGAGCAACAATTTTTTAATTAAAAGTTTATTTGGCTATTGCTTTTAGTGCTTTGCTGTTTGTTTAATTAAGTCCCAAGCCTGCTGCCTCTGTGATGGTGTCCCTTAAAACATTTACTATGCTGTTAACTAAAGTTACCCCTCTTTAAGTATTTAGTATTAAGCCACATTATTTCTACACATTCTTACTCTATTCTACTTGCTATTTCCATTGTTACTTAAACAGTATTTAACAACACCTGGAAGACACTTGTTTTGATTCAACATTTAAATATGGTGTGTAGAAAAACAGTGAGGAAGATGAGGCTTTAAAAAAGAAATGATTGTAGAAGTTATCCCATGAAGACATTTTGAATTTACCTGTTGGTAGTATAGTATGAAAGGAAATACTCTGTTGTCTGATTAAGGGATTTTTGGACACCGTATTGTAAGATGCAGAGAACAAAAGAGATACTATTTTTCATTACAATTATTTTTAGAATGTTAATGCAATTCCTATAAATGTAATTATACTGGCTTTGGTGTACCTGGTTGAAACCATGTAACCTGTACATGGTTGAAACCCTCATAAAAAGTCTAACCCATTACAAACTGTCCAGGCAAACCCTAGATCAGGTGGAAGAAGAGCCATAAATCTCCACCCCTCTGCACTGAAGAAGATGAGGCTTATGGATAGGAAATTGCTTTCCACAAAATTGTGGCTTTCTTCCATTCTCAGCTATGTTTCTTGACCTCCATCCTTATAACCACTGAGATTTCTTTCTGGTACAAGGAAAAAATATTTATCTTCTTTTATTTATTTATTTATTTATTTTTATTTCTTATACAATATTTTTTCCTTTTTTTTTTTTTTTTTTTTTTTTTTTTTAAATGACCTTACTGAATACATGTTCCTTCTCTCACTAGATAAGGGCACAAGACTGAAGATTTTGTGACTCAGTGTGACCACTTAGGCCAAAATGTTAAATTACACTTTGATTCCCAGCTACCTTGTTTCCTTACATCTAGAACAGAAGTAAGGGAGTTGAACTCAATGCAAGGCAGTTACAGGTTCACAGACTTCTCTGTGCTGATTAAAGTCACCAGCACTTCTTGTTTTAAAAAATAAATTAATAAAAAAAAAAAAGTAACTGAGTCATAGAATAGCTTGGGTTGGAAGGGATCTTAAAAATCTCCCAGTTCCAACCCCCCTGCCATGGGCAGAGACACCTTTCACTAGACCAGGTTGCTCAAAACCCCAGCCTGGCCTTGAACATCTCCAGGGATAGGAATCCACAGTTTCTCTGGGCAACATGTTCTAGTACCTCACAAACCTCTGAGTGAAGAATTTCCTCCTAAAATCTAATCTAAACCTCCCCTCTTTTAATTTAAATCTGTTCACCTTTTCATATCACTATTTGCCTGTGTAAAAAGTCACTCTTCTATTTCAAAACCCCCCTTTAAGTACTGAAAGACTGCAATGAGGTCTCCATGGAGCCTTCTCTTCTTCATGCTGAGCAACCCCAGCTCTCTCTGCCTGTCTTCACAGGAGAGGTGCTCCAGCCCCTGATCATCTTTGTAGCCCTCCTCTGGACAGGATCTAACAGCCCCACATCCTTCTTGTGCTGGCAGCCCCAGACCTGGAAGCAGCACTCCAAGTGGGGCGTCAAAGGGCAGAGCAGAGGGGCACAATCACCTCCCTTGCCCTGCTGGCCATGCCTCTGTTGATGCAGCCCAGGATGCAGTTGTCCTTCTGGGCTGCAAGTGCACACTGCTGGCTCACGTCGAGCTTTTTGTACACGAGAACCCCCAAGTCCTTCTCTGCAGGGCTGCTCTCAATAAGTTATGTATTCCTGCCTGGGATTGCCCTGACACAGGTGCAGCACCTTAGACTTGAACCTGTTGGTTCACATGGGCCTACTTCTCAAGCTTGTCCAAGTCCCTTTGGATGGCATCCCTTTCTTCTGTCACATCAGATGGACCACTCAGCTTGGTGTTCTTGAAACAGAAATAGGTGTATCTATTAGGAGTAATAAATAAGTTCTTGTTTGCGTAATTGCTACTGTAGTATTTACTTAGACAAAGAAATAGAGTTACCATTAAAGCATGAAGCCTCATTTTCCAAACTGCACCTTATTTGCATGGTGCAAAGCCAAAATATGCATACATCAAGTCAGCTGTGCAGCTGTGTGCAAGGCAGTACACAGGAACAGGTAGAAGCGATGCTTCTGGGGTTTCAGTGAGTGAAAGTCTGGACTCCTCCATGAGAGGAGCTCTGGAGATCTCACTCCTTTCTTAGGCCCTCACGAATACATGGCTGGAAAGCACTACCATCTGTCTTCAAAATATAAGTCTTCAATGCTTTCACTTTTAGCTCTTGTTGAAAAACACAGCGTTGTAAAGTGCTGGTTCAATATCAATAACATTCCAGAAATTTACAGGTGGTGGTAGGAGTTATTTAGTTTATGGAAAGCTATTTTGTGAATCTCTCATTTGTGTCTTGTGGAACAGCTGTCCAGAGATTAAGGCAGAGAAGCATTAGAAAGACCTGGAGATTCTCTCATGGTGTAGGAGAAAAATTACCTGTAACAACAGGAGAAAGGATTCAAGACAGCCAGGAAGACCCGAGCCATTTGAAAGTGCAAATGATGAGCTAGGTTTCTGGCCTGTTCCAAGATCAAGGATGATGCCACTAACGCTGTCAGTCTCTGAACTGGTTAATTCAAAGCAAGCCCTGTCATATTTATTAGCTTGTACTACACCATTAGATTATAGTGTAGGTTTGCCCTTTGAGAGAATCTCAAGGAAAATAGGTTAAGCAATATGAAGCAAAAATGTGTCATTTTGATTTAATGATCTTTGTCCCACAAACACTGCATTTTTCCATACATGGCATGCCATAAAAGTAGAAGCCAAATGTTAACTGATTAAGTTGATTGAGAGTTTCATTTAATATCATGGGAAGGTACCCTGTACAAAGGTTGAAAACTGTTTAAACAGTGAAGTGTGTTTTTTCTTCCTGTTTATAGCTGTGTGGCACAGGGTTTGTGTTTCAGGGTTGGCTGCACAAGTTAATTTTGTGACGTGCTGTTCTCTCCATTTGGCTGGATGATACTATATGCAGTCTAGCACTAGATAATTTCATAATATAATTAGTCACGAATTCAGTTATATTTACAATGGTGTATTACAAGTTCATCTCCAGTGTACTCACTTCAATGTTTTATAGCATTCCTGGTTCATTTAAGTTTTGATGTCTAATCCTTAGCTAGAAATAGCTGATATAGTCCTAGGATCTGGCCCACTGATTTATCATGTTTTGAGGTCAAGGAAGAATGTGGCATTGTACTTATATGCCTTAAAACATTGTAAAAAAAAAAAAAAAAAGAGGCCTTGAAGCAATCAATATACAGGAATAACTGAAAATATAGAAACTATTTACCTGATACATGCTAATCAGAGATTAATAGTTCCTTATTTGTGGAACTTTTGTTGTGCAACATAAGATGATCACCTAAAGATAGTTGTTTGTGCAGTTAGATATTAAGTATTATTTTTCTTCATAGCACACAGAACCATATAAAAATAGGGAATGCAATATTTTAAATGTATCATTGAAATTATAACACCTAATACTATCAGATGGAGAACAGACGAACATAGCTAACACACCATAGCATCTATTAATAGGCCTGACTCCCTTTTGCAATGTCAACTGTAACATTAATCCTTGTTTTAAATCACAGTGTCTCAAATATCAGCTGTTACTAGTTGTACAGTTGTCTTTCAGTTTACATCAGAGAGCCCAATGGAGTCTTTTGAAGGACCTAGTAGGGTTAGCAAGGCTAACTTATTAGAAGTCCCTACTGTGAATGATTTCTCTTCTGAAGATGAAGATGTTAAACCTGACATTAAACATCGTTTCTCTCCACTTCCCCGAAGGCGGAATTCTGCTTCTTCAGAGGAAGAGGAGGCAGATACCCCCACCACCATTGCAAGAAAAGTTTCGTTTGCTGATGCATTTGGGTTTGATCTTGTGTCTGTTAAAGAGTTTGACACATGGGAAGTTCCAAATACAGCACAAAATAATGACTTAGAAGATGAAGTGTTCCCTCAGGAGGAATTTTTTTTATCTCAGCTGTTTACATTACCTGCTTCCCAAGAAGAACTTTTGCAAAAAGTGCGAGAGCAGAAAGTACTGCTAGAGTCAATTGTGTTCCTGCCTGGGATTACCTGTATGAACGGTATTATAAGAGTTCTCAACATATCTTTTGAAAAGCTGGTATATGTTCGAATGACACTGGATGACTGGGTCAGCTATTATGATATCCTAGCAGAATTCATGCCTAATTCTTGTGGCAGTGAAACTGACCAGTTTTGCTTTAAGATTTCTTTAGTTCCTCCTTATCAGAGAGATGGAGCCAAAGTGGAGTTCTGTATACGATATGAGACATCGATTGGTACTTTCTGGGCAAACAACGATGACAAAAACTACACTCTGATTTGTCACAAGAAAGAAAATGTGTCCAAGCTGGATAATAAACCACACAGAGAAGCTACTGATAGACATCTTAAAGGCTGCTTAAAGACAACACCAAGCAGGTGAGGTTACATCTTCCTTTTTGTTAACTTACAAAATAGCTGGCTGAATCTAACTTTCTTACTTTCTGAAGCCAAGATTCCCATGTTGATAGTTGTTGTTGCTCTTTAAATAATAAATCAGACCAAAACTTGTTTTTAATAAAGCTTTTGCATACATTAGACAGTAGTTTTCTGCAGATGGTTGGAATCTAACATCGTAGTTTTAATATATGGCATGCATGCCACTCAGATGAAAAGTAATGTGAGGGTCTACAAATTATGTGCTGTATAAAGATTTTAATCTCTGTAGCATATAAACTGAGCTGACATCAATGATCTGGTGAGCCTACTTTGCTCTAGACTGAAGTAGCTGTACAGTTAAAGCACTTCACATTCAGTCTCTTGGTAAGTCAACAAGAATTAAAAAGAAAAAAAATCCTAGATTTTCACATAATTTATTTCATATTTCATTCTCTGCATGTAGCTACTAAAACAGAAATAGCAACACTGGGTCAAGAAGCTGGTAACTCAGGGAGGGGTCCTGTTGCAATTAGAATAGCTAGTACAAACTTTTCTGCAATTGGCTGGGCTGTTCTGCAAGATGCATCTTAGAGTAACAAATCCTTCTTCCTGCCATTGCCTGATGTTTTGTTTCACAACTGGTGAAATAAATAATGATTTATAAGGCAGAGTTGGTAACATATTAAAAACAATAAAATGTTTTCAATATACATTGTTCTGATTAAACTTAGGCTAGTATTCTGTTGATTATATAGTGGCAGTAGTTAACTTATAGCTTAATCCCATATGAAGAGAAAAACTCAGGAACAGTAACTTTCAGCTTCCTACTCTGTTTTTAACTCCCCTTTTTCTGTAAGTAAAACAATGTTGCCCATGTAAATCTAATTCTCAGGTTTTAGATTAGTAAACTTCCTCCAAATCCATAGAAATTCTGCAGAACCAAATCTATATTTTACCTGCAGCATCCTCTGCGATACTTAGATCCCTGAACTAAATTAATCTTGAGTTTTTAATTCCTGTTTCCTTGCCAAGCAAGATGGTGCAGTTTGATTTCCCAGGTTTTAAGTACCTGCACTCTTCCACTGAACAGGACTGGTGGGGAAGCGGGAACAAACGTGGCAGTGGCTGGAGCTTAAAGAGAAGGGAATTCTCCAAGGCTTCCCCTAGCAGAGCCTTTCTGTTCTGTCTCCTCCTGTAGCCCAGGCTCACTGTGCTGAGAGCCTCTGGCAGCTGTAAGTGCATGAGTCCTGTGAGGGGATGTGTGAAATACAACTTAGTGCCTGCATCACCAACATGGTGTAAGAGCAGTCCCCAGTGATAACCCAAGGTCCAGTTCATAGACAGTCCAGAGAGCCCTCCCTGGCCAGCCCTGGGTAAGCTCACTGGTGCTTCCACAGGGAATGTTCTTGTACGTAAGAGCAGAGGGTTCAACGCATTTACCTGCCGTGGAGTCACATCCTGACCTTTGCGCCTGGTTCTGTACGTCGTATCTGTCCTTCAAGAAGTGTCACATGACTCATTCTGGGTAAATAAGGTAGCCTGAGGTATTCTGTAGAAGGGTCTTGGTATCAGATAGCACAGGCATATGCAGGCAGTGTGATTTCAGGCTGAGTTCAGGTAGCCTACATGGAGGAGATGGACACTGAGAGCTGAGTCTTAATTTAGAGAGCCCTGGGCTTCCAGCTGTGTTTGGGAGTGCAAATTTAGATACAATTGGGCAGTTGAGGTTATGTGACAAAAAACAGTTTAATTCCCTGAAAAACCTGAAGTGATATATCTGGTGTTAGTCTAAATCATAGAAACATTTAATCTGGGGAATGCTCATTTGCATGTATATGCTGAATATATTATAGATACCTCAGCCACAAACATATATTAAAAATGGAAAGAAGATAACATCAAATTACCTTGTCTCTTATCGGAGATGTAAAGTTGTATCCCTCCATATCAGTACATACCAGAATGCATATCTGTATATATATGTGTGTGTCTGTGTGCACATATAAATGTGTATATATATACCTATGTAAGCATACATATGTATGCACACATATATGTTTGATCATGTATACTCGAACACACATAACAATTTCTGATATTAAAAACAAAGTGATCAGGTTCTTGTTTACATTAAGATCTGTTACACATTTTTGGCAAAGAGTTACCTACATGCACTTTCAAGACTCTTTTTAGCGGCAGAAGGATGTAAAGAGTCCTTACATTAAATGAAAAAAATGTGCTACAAGTATTTCTGGAATACAGTTTCAGTGGTCTCTATGGCTTCTGAAAGAGCACTGGCAGATTGTAATCCAGGACCAATTTTATGCTACAGGGACTTCATTGACTTCACAGGAGTTGCAGCTTTCACCAGTGTAAATGAGGTCAGCATCAGGGCCTTTCGTTTCAAAAGAACTAAGATGCCAACCTCCATTGCTCACTTGTTTTTCAAAGTGTCTTTGTACATGTTGCCCCTTTGAGTGAGGAGGAACACCCTGCAGACATCTGCAAAAGTACCTCATTATTCTCCTTCAGACCCTCATTAAAACTCCTTTGCTTTGATGTCTATAAAAAATCGCAAGAAAAACAAACCCCCCAAAATTGGCAAAGTGAGGCTGATGATGTGCTGTGACTACTTCTTATCATGTTGAACAGTGCTGTCTGTTTTCCTGTTCTCCTCCACAAGCCCCCTCCCCCCTTTTTCTTTCTTTCTCCTCTTGTTTTATACTCAAATTATAAACTCTACAGAGTGTATATTTGCTGTGCTCTATGTATATAGAGCATTTAGCAAAGTGGGGTCCTGGACCATAACTAGGTTGTCCTAGAAGCTGCAGAAATGCAAACAGATATACAGAGAATTAGTAACAATTTTACCTATGGATCACACAGGTAAGTAATATTGTTATTTATGTCCACAAACTGGACATCTTAAATTAATGATTTATTTATAGCAAACTAAATATAATGATATTTTAAAAGGGCACTTATTTAAGCCCCTAGTTCAAATTTAGAAACCTGTTACCATTTTATTTTTTAAATCTTGGCTCTAAGATATTTATACTTTCTCTTAAAATGTGCAATTTACCTTTCCAGTTAAAAAATAGGACTGTTAAAGAATTATGTTTTTTTAGCAGGTAATCTGATCCACTCTAGGGCATACTTGTGTGGCTCATTAAATGTCATTATCAAGGATTATTTGCGTTAGTTAAGTGAAAGGAATAATATGCACTTTCAGAGGAAGTTACTGAGGAAACACAATATGACTGTATCATGTTACCCTTAAGAATATGAACCAGGACAAAGTAGTGTGAATAAGGCCAATGAAATGGCTTCCAACATATATTTTATTTTATTTTTAAATCAAAATGGACTCAACCCTCAAAAATCACACCTGAAAAATATTGTAGCAAAAGGCAAAGCTGCATGAAATAATTAATGTTGAAAACTATCTAGATTCAAAACCACGTGCCTATTAATTCCATGTTTTATATGCTTTTGCCTAGACAAGAAAAAATAGTCTTCTCCCAAACTTTTATAAAATATTTGCTTCCAACTGTATTTTTCCATGCAATAATTCTCTCTAATATAAATTTTAACAATTTTTATTGTTTTTCAAAAAACTTGAAGATTCATAGGAACAAAGTATAATTTGAAACAATAGTCTCTGGATTAATTACTTTATCTTTTAGTCTATCTGAAAGCGTGCATTTAACTTGTACATACTCATATTTTTGGGGGAAAAATTGACTACTAAAAATGTGAAGGTTGCCACTGGAAAAAAAATAAAAAATAATAAAAAATAAAGAGCTCCTGAGCTCCTGTCAGAAAACAGTCCTCATTTCTATCATATACACAAACATCTAAACATCAAGAAAAATGTAACTGAATTGTATCAGCTCCAGTTTTTCCTCTTTTTGTTTGACTTTTGATTTTGGGACATGGATAATAATTCTGAACACAAATTTCTCCTGGTCCTCAGGTTTGGACCACGTGATTTTGTTGTGGATCCCAGGCTCCTGCATTGGTCTGATGAGACAGGGACTGGTTGTGTGTTGCATGAGGCAAAATCCTGTAGATCATGGTGCATGGCGCAGTGATGACCTGCAAACCTTCACCCAGCTCCTCCCCCCCCCCCCAGTGGCCAGTCACTGGTGAGGCTGCACCTTATTTCTGTGTTTGGCCCTGATTTGCCATCTGTCAAGAGAGCAATTGGAACAGCAACACAAGGAAAATGGCTAATAAGAATGAGAAAAGTTTCTGAAAAGGCTAAAATGTATTTGGACTTCCGTCCTCTGACAAGGAAAGGGAAGCTAATATGTTAGTTATCCCACTCTTAGCTCTCTAAGCCCACAAATGTATCACTCTGAAATGATGTTGGTCCTGTGTTTTCTGGTTATTGCTGGACGTACTTTTCTCTGAATCAATTTATTGTACATCAATTTATTAGTACATCAATTTATTTCCCTCCATGATGCCTCTTTAAAATAGAAGACAAAATAGGTGATGTCTCATGCAAGACCTGCTCTATGTAAAATGTGTGATGAGAAGGAAGAGATTAAAAAAAATCTGGTCTGTGGGTCACCAATGCCAATTTTCATCAGCATAAATACCGAATAATCTTAATGAAACTGTCAGTGAATTTCTTCTGTGCATGAATACTCTCTCCTGTCTTCAGCTCCAGTTTCATCCACTTTCTGATAGATGGTAAAGGAAGTACATTGCTGAAGACATGTGAACCAAAAATGTCCCCTTGCCACAAAGAAGGCCAGTGTGTGTTCTGGGGTGTGTTAAGCTCAGTATTGCCAACAGGTTGAGGGAGGTGTTCCTTCCCTTTACTCAGTACTAGTGAGGCCACACCTGTGTCCAGTTCTGGGCTTCCCAGTTGTACTGGGTCTGGCTGGGATGTTAACTTTCCCTGCAGCAGCCCATACAGTGCTGCGCTCTGCACTTGTAGCTAGAACAGCAGTGGTATCACACCAGTGTTGTGTCTGCTGCTGAGAAGTGCTGGCACAGCATCAGGACTTTCTCTAACCCTTCTAGGGGGTGGGCAAAAAAAGTGAGAAAGAAACATCACCAGGGCAACTGACCTAAACCAACCAAAGGGATATTCCATGCCACATGATGTCACACTCAGCAATAAAAGGTGGAAAAAGGAAGAAGAGAGGAGGGGTGGGCTCTCGTTGCAAAAAGTCTGTCCTCCTCCCGAACACCGGCTACGTGCGTTGAGGCCCTGCTTCAAGGACATGGTCAAGCATTGCTCATTTGTGGGAAGTAGAGAGTAATTTCTTTCCTCTGCACTTCCACATAGCCTTTGCTTTTTTTGTTTAGTTATTTCCTTCCCCCTCCCTCTTCCCCTTTCCCTTTTTTCCCTCTAGTTGAATTGTTTAATTAATAATAATATTTCCTTAATAATATTTTTTCTCTTTAATTAAATTATCCTTATCTCAACCTGTGAGTTGTTCTTTCCTTTACTTCTTCCCCTCGTCATCTGAGGAGGGGGAGTGAGAGAGCGGTTGTGGTGTTCAACTGCCTAGCACGGTAAAACCACCACACCAGTACAAGAATGACATGAACATACTGAAGAGACCAAAGAAGAGCTGTGAAGATGATAATGGGATTGGAGCATTTCTCCTGATAAGAAAAGGCTGGGAGAAGCTGGGAAAGGCTGGTTCATCCTGAAGAAGATGTGTCTTATCTGTGTGTATAATTACCTGAAAGTAGAGAGCAAAGAGAATGGAGCCAGGCTTGTTTCAGTAGTGCCCAGTGAAAGAACAAGAGGCAATGGGCACAAACTGGAACACAGTATGTTCTCTCTGAGCATCAGGAAGAACTTCTTTCCTCTGTGGGTGACTGAGCACTGCACATGTTGTCCAGAGAGGCTGCGGAGTCTCCATCCTTGAGATCTTCACAAGCTGTTCTGGGCAACCTGCTCTAGGTGGCCCTGACTGAGAAGGAGTGTTGGACCAGATGACCTCCAGAGGTCCCTTCCAACTTCAGTAGTTCTGTGATTCTGTGGTACATCCTGGCAGGACTGCAGTGTGTTCAGTCTTTCACAGGTGAATGGCAAACCTGAGCCTAGTTGTGTTGATAAATGCAGTTCTGCATCACCTCCTCTTAGTCTTTCCCAAAAACCTTTTTAAAAATGAGGACTTCTGAGGAAGATGTTTAGTTTTGCATATTCTTTGCTAGGAGGAAAAACTGTATTATTCTCAGATGGTCCATTTAAAATACGACATTTAAATTATATTCCCTTTTAATCCTTGTTCTTTTGATTATTTCACATCATAATCAGAAAGGGAAAAGGAGAGCCGGAAAGGTGTTAAAACATACTTCTTTGTGTACTACTATTTAATCTCAAGGTTGTTTCTGGCATCTCAAGTCACAAGTTACACCTTGATCAGCATACAGATATGGGATTTGACTAAAGTTTATTACTATTATTAGCAAGTGACTGCAGTCACTGTTTTTACCAGCAGAGCAGCTGCTAGAGAAGCTATCCATTCACAGGGAGCCAGCTAAAAGCAGCACTCCTCTGCTGCTGACTCTAATCTGGTATTCCCAGCCCTTCTCCTGCCTCCTGGTCAATGCCGGTCTTTGCCAATTGTAGAAGTAGGTAGGCATCAAAATAACACTTCTCCAGGTGTTGCTCTTGTTCTTCAAGAGTGTGGTTATTGGGGAGACAATTTAAGGTGGTCTAAAATATAATTTTCAGACAAGTGGGGTAAAAACAAGCGGTGGAACTAAGGCTGAATGTTAAATGTTTCTTAATAGTGATGGTAGAGTTATCTTCTGAGGAAATTGCTATAGCCTTACTCTCCAAAGTCAATTAAAATAAGCTAAGATAAACCACTTAAAAATATTCTGCAGGGAACAATCCTACTTGGACAGGTACTACACTCAATAGTTTAATTTGGCTTTTTTTCTATTTGTCTAATCACAATATTTCAAAATCCAGACACACTTAATATTTTAAATATGAAATATCTTAAAGACCCTAAGGATAGATATCTAAGCTAATGGCATAAGGCTTTGAAAGCAATCACAGAAATGCCAAAAAAACAGATGGAATTTATGGATGAGAATGGCATGCACACATCAAATAGACACTTGCTAACCATACTTGTGACATACTTTTGGACAAATAGAAATACATTACTCCTGTATTCTATTGTTTAATGACTCTAATGACTCTTTTGTTTAGTTAGATACCTGTTTAGCAAATTGACCTGAGCTGGTAAGGAATATTTCAATATTCTGTCTCCTGTCCACTGTCCAGTTATTGCAGTTTATAAATGTTCATTTAGAAAAAAAAAAAAAAAAAAAAAAAAAAAGTTCTATTACATTCATCTTGATTTGGCTAAATGTTAGTTCTGAAAAGATATTTAAAGTCAGTGAGACGTTAACTGAGAGCACTAGAGGCATTTTTAATCAATGCATTCACTACCTGTGTCATCTGAGCTGTTTATTCTGATTAGGAACTTTAAGCTATGATCCAGCCACAGCTCTGCAGCTCTGAAAATTGAAGCAATTGACTCAATGACAGTGTAACTCCAGAGAACCAATTGTCTATCATATTTTTAACATAAACTGTGGATGGTTTATTTTCTCAGTTACATAAAATAGAAAAATATGTCCAAACAAATATTTTTTCAAGCTAAATGCAGTCCCTACCTCAGGGCAAAGGAAGAGCTAAGACCTTTTAAACACTGAGGGAATATGTTAGAAGTGGCTATTTGATCCCTAGGCTTTCAGTGACACACACAAAAATATTAGTTGATATGCCAAGGCATAATGGGGGGCTTGGTTTTCTGGCTGTCTCTCCGCTCTCCTTCTCCTGATCTGTAGAGCCAGCTGATACTCTGACACTAAACCCAAAGATTTATTACTGCTAGTTACTAATAACAGCCCTAAAGAGCAATGAAGAGCACTGAAATATGCAATTGAATGTAGTGCTACTGTGAGGAGTCCATGTGAACTAGGTAAAGCTGGCAGTTTTTTTATCTTGCACTTGGGTGCACCAAGTGAATTTGCCTTTAAATTTTTCATTGACATATAGTAGTTGTTCCTGCAATAACATTTATGGCTCCTAGTAGTGTAAGATTATCAAGCCTTTCATGCTGTAATAGTTGTGGAGTTTGTCAGTCTTTCTCTCTCCCCAGTTACTCTGGTAAACTTGCACCAATATCCCTGAGGTTATTTTTTAGGTTAGATTTTCTTCATAGAAATATTCATTTACATAATCAGATGTTATTCACAGTGTTCAAATCGCTAAATCATAGGTGCAACCATTTTGAACATTGACAAACCAAGCGAAAAATAATGATATGTATCACAAAGTGACCTTCTTGCTATGTAAGAGTAAGATAATGTATGGGCGAAAAAGTTATAAATGTCTCTTCTCATGGTGATGAACACCTGGAAATTTCAGCCTGTTAAGCTATTTACTGAGTTTAGAAGTGCTTTCCAAATTTTAGACTAGATCTGTCCTCTCTTGAGAAAGACTGCCTAGGGATTTTTGTGGTCACCCATTCTGTTCTTCTGGTATCTGTGCTTTAGTCTCACCTGACTGCCATCTGTCTATCTCTGAGGCATCTGTCATCTTCCTGTGTACGTGCCTCAGCATACTGCAGTCAGCCTCTAGGAAACGACTGTCCCCGACGTGCTGGTAGAGGACGGTTCCTTTTTTTTTTTTTTTTTTTTTTTTTTCCTCCAGCTAAGTTCCAAGGAAAGACCAGGTGCCACAGAGCCTAATGACTTTTTCTTCTCAGATCTACCCAAAATAGGTCCAGCTTGGAAGACCTGTTGATGGTACTTGCTATGTTCTCCTTATGTCTTTTAAAACAATGGGAGAAAAAAGCAAGAGAAAAATAAAAGCCCTCCACCCCCAGCTCCTTTCTACAACATCATTTTGATATTTGACCATGTCCCTTCCAGACAAAATATCAACCAAAGAAAGTTCTCCTCTGACCTCAGACTGAGCTTAGTCCTTCGGAAAATTGACTCCTGGAGATAGGCACCCCAGCAGTAAGGTGTTGCACCACTAATTCACAATGGAGTGTCGATAGATCTTCTAGCCTTTCTGAAAGGAATCTTTCCCTAAAAAACTTCCTTGTTGCTGAATTAGGTAGACCAGTCTGTCAAGGGACTTAAGCAGATAGTACACTTCCATGTAAAAAAACAGTGGTGTAGCAAGACTTCTGACCTGTTTTTTTTTTCAACATCTTTATGTAGATATCATAACAAGGCACCACAATCATGACAGGACTATAAGAAAGCCTGTCAAAAGTTGCAGTCTGTCTTTTCATAGTTAGTTCATGGTTCATAGTTTCAGATTAATTTGAGATATTTTTTTTTTCTTTTTTTTGTGTGTGTGTGTTCTTCATATCTATAATAATGAGATCTGGGGATACACAAGGCTATGTTAAAGGTTAGAACCTGGCATCAAATTGGATTGTGCTCCCATTTCAGACACACAGGCACTAAAATCTTCAAAAGGACAGATATGCATCTGTATTAAAAAAAAAAAAAAAATGTATGAATGTTTTGGCATTAAAACTCAAGGTCTCTTTTAATGAGCTAGAAAATAAAGACTAATTTCTTGGGACTCTGTTTGCTTTGAGGCAGTGATTATTCTCATCCCAAACCAGGCCAATGCATTTTGTTCTGTGCCACCTATGTCCCTGTTTCAATCATAAACGAGGACTGAAAAATGAAAATATTAGTAATTGGAAAATATAATCCCCTGGATAGCACCAATCCAATAATCTTAATAAAAATAGGTTTATTACAAACATTGCCTGAACCCTGCTGGGAATTATCTTTTCAGAAAAAAACACTCAAATTCCCTCACAGCTGCTCTCTTGATCAATTGTTCCCCTTGATACTATTAATCATCATACTATATACTGCTTATTCTTAACATCTTTTTCCACTCCACTTTCCAAACTTCCTTTCCAATTTCTCCTTGTTTAGAAGCTACTGACAGTCTTTTATTTGTCCTTTTGCAGGCCCACCTTTTGCTCTTTTCTGGTTTCAGCCCCTTTTTGGGTCATGAGATGACCCAAACTAACAGGTATTTCCTGTATTTTCCAGGTAGGGGAATACCACAAGTTAATATTCTCTTTCTCAGATTTCAAACATTTAAATAGAGGTTCTTTTAGACTCTATTTTTGTGCAAACTACTTGTGAAAGTCTCTAAACTGACTCTCCTGATAACACAGTCTTCTGTTCACAGCATAGTTTCAAAATGATAGCTTCGGTGCAAACCTTCATTGCTGTGCCACTGTGCAAAAATCCTCACCTACCACTCTAATGATGAGCGGTCACTGTCTCCATGCCTCTTCCTGTGTCCTGACTATCAACAAGGGAGCTAATTAGTGTCAGTCCCATTTGTTTGGTGACACCTATTTACTGAGGACTAGTTGGAGCCTTCTCTAACGCTTCTGGTAGTTGAAGGTCGTATAAGAAAATCAATGCCACCTGGATTTGTAATAAAGGTTCTGATTTTACATACAGCTGCATTCTAATAGGATCACTTGTAACAGCATAATATCTTTTAAAAACTATTCAGTATTTTCTACTTAATGTTCACATGGCCATTCATTTTTGTCTGTTGATATCTTTTTTTTTTTTTACTTTTTTTTTTTTTTCCCCCAGTTTTTGCTTTAATTTCTGTAACTTTTTCTGTGTGGTCTCAATTATTTAGAATCTAACAATGTAATTTAAACAATTGTTTTCCACATTGTTCAAATTATTTTCCTGTTGTGCTTCTGTTTTTCAAATACCTTGTTAAAAAATGTAAACACAAATAAAAAGCAATGATACTGCCACAGGTGGCACATGCACATTGCACTGATATGAAAGAGAAACTTTGTGGTTCTGTCACACATACCATCTCTGTAACGTGGAATCATCTGAAGCTAAAAATCTTAGGTAGGAATCAGCCATATTTTCAAGTGGAGTAGTCGTGTAAGTAGAAATTCAGATATGTGTTCGGAGTGTAAACTTAAAAGACCAGAAATAAAAAATGGTGTTAGCTGAGCTTCAGTATCATTTGATCACTGTATGACATGGCTGTGATGCTCCTAACTCAAGCACAACCATTAAGATCAGCCCTTCTTAACAATAAGTAAAAGCCTTAAAATTACTTAGAACATTTCCCTGAAAGGTGGTACAGCTGAGCACTTAGTTTCCTGCAACTTTCTTCCAGAGCCACTTTAACTGATTTTTTTCCCCTACTAATGGATTTGGTACTTCAGAGATCATATATGCTGCAGCATTGATCATATATGCTGCATTTTGCTGTTTGCTGTCTTTTTTTTGTGCTGCTCACTTTGTCCTCTTCTCAGAAACCACGGACAGACATTCTGCCCATTTTTGATCGTGCATGCCCATGTTTTCTGCCTTCTTGGTCAATCATAATTGTCCAGTTGGCTAGCACTCTCCATAGGGTCCAATATTTGAATTTTATCCCTATGTCCTCTCTTAAAAAAGCAGAGGACCCTTGAATTTTCTCAGGGAGCAATGTTTCTTTTCTTATATTTTCTTCACATCTACCAATGTGTATTGCAATGTGTCTTCTCGTACAGTGCACATCTTTTTTACTGCACCCTAATCTTTATTTGATGCAAATCTTGTTTGAATGATTGAAATTCTTTAGTAATCATAGAAAAAAAAAAAATCTTATTCTGTATTTAGATGATTCCTCAGGAAAAATGTATTCCCTTAATTTCTAGCAAATTCTTATCAATACCTTTATATACAAATTGTTACAAAGATAAGCTATTCTTATCTAATGGTTTTTAGGAGTTTGAGACAGTCTCAGCAGGATTTGCTGAGGGATGAAACTTCTAATGATGATTTAAAGCAGTGAAGTGTGTAGGCTGAAACTGAAATAATTATTGCTGTAACCCTCTAAGCACTCTAAGTTCCTCAAGAGAAAATACTTTGTTCAGAACAGACCCCAAATAACAAAATGCTAAAAAAGTAAAAAAAAAAAAAAAAGTTTTTTTAAAAAAAAAAAAAAAAAAAAAAAAGAAAAAAAAAAGAAAACCCTTGGAGCAGGATGATAATTTAGAACTAGGATCAGTATAATGTGAGGATGTTCTCAACAACTACTCACAAATGCATCAGACATCACAATTAAAAAGGAATAATAATTACGGTCCCATTCTAAAGTATGTAATATTCTATTCCATTCAATAAGCCATGAACACTTTAAAACCATCAGTGTAATCCACAAACCTATATTTACAACATTAAACTGGATGTTCTGCCTTTTCAATAACTGTCATCTCATCTCTATTATTTTCACCTCAGACTCTAATTGTTTCTTTTATAGGAGCTAACCTACCAGTGTCCTTGGCAGTACAGTTTATGGCTCATGCATTTACAGTAATTGTTTGGGCAATTTGCCACACAGTATAACAATCTTCACATCACAATCAGTTTTTATAATAAACAGCATTAGTTGTGAAAAATACAAGTGATGCATGATTCTTATGGTAGATAAAGGGCACTGAAGATGCCCTTTAGAAAAAGAAAGGAAAATGCTCAAGCCTTGAACTGCTTGAGAAAAATACTGATGTCACAATAGAGCTAATTAATTTGATGGTACAAACAAGAGGGGGAAACGGCTTTGCATTCATTAGTGTCTATTCCAAATGAGAGCATACCGTTCATAAAAATAATATTCTGCCTTCATTTAGATAAAACGTGCAGGTAAACAAATGAGATATAAGCACCAGTTCCTGCAATAACAATGATTTCTCTCCTTAGCTTATCAAGACTCTTTCTGTTTAGCTGCAGGGAGCTCAAGTCCTGGGTAGGTACACCTTGCAGGCAGACCTGGAGAATTAGGCCAGATCCTGCTGCCCACCAGCCTGGCTGGCTCCAATGTGGCCAGCATTGCCAGGTACAGCTACCAGGCATGGTATGGTCTGCTCCTGGGAAGCAGAGCACTTCAGGACTCCTCTCCACCACAGAGAGGTTGTTGCACATGAGGATAACCTGCCACGTGTAGCTCTGCTGCAGGCATTTTGTGGCCTCTTGACTTTCAGGTGCCTGGAAATAACAGGTGAAGCACTGTGCTATGGGAAGGCTGTTTGGCAGACCTCCAACAGGCACAGCCTCCTGGGTTAGAAATTCTCTGGAGTAGAAATAAAGTAAATACCCTCTTACGCTGGTGTAGGAACAGGCATGGGAAGGTAATCCTCAGCCTCCCTGTCATTTCCATGCCATCTGATAGCCTCAGCTTGTGCTCGGGAACAGTGAAGCCAGGCCCCAGGGAGCACAAAGGTGGCTTCAAGCCAAGGTGGTGCCTCCCCTGCCTGAGCTATGCTGTGAATTCTCTGGCAGCACCAGAGCTTGGGACAGGTATTTATAGGGTGTTGGAAATACGTGTGATAAGAAATCCTCGAGAGGTTGTATTATAAGACTATAACTTCAACAATTGATAACACGGTCATCAATCTTAAGCAGTAGGAGACTTATCCCTATGGTGAATTTTGGACTGAGTCTTATGGAAACAAGGAATGAGTTTATCTTTACTCATTAAATACTCGTTTCATATAGTCAGTGAGGGAAATAGAATTTAAATAATTATGGAGAGCCCACCACTCGAAAGTGCACACTTCAGAGATCCACATACTGGCATTCTTGGTGGATCTGAAACCCCTTTCACGAGTTGTAAATAGACAGACAGGCCAGGACATGATTTTCATCTAGATTCCAAACGGTGGTTGGGATGTACCTTCAGTGGTAGTCTCACCGTAATGAGACCAGAATCAAGCTTATGTTTTTACTTACAAATAAAACATTTTATTCTCTGTGTGATTTGGTTTTGTTAGTATTTTCTCCTCTGCTGCACTGGTATTTTAAGGCCAATAGTAGAGGAAGGTTTTAAATGTAAATTTTACAGGGTTTATATCAGTTAAAAAAAAAAAAAAAAAAAAAAAAAGGAGAGAATTTTTACTCTACTGTATCATACAAAAAATTAATAGAATATTAAAGCTCTGTTAAGAACCTCATGCATACTTAGTCTTCCTACTTCTTTCCCAAATTCTTTCTTCCTTAGAAATCTGTTTTAGTTATATGCTTGTGGGTTTTGAATGACATTGCCTATGATACTACCGATGTTCAGAACTACATGTGAAAAATCCTAATGTAAAGAAACTATTCGGTTTTTCAAAACTGCTATTTTAATCTAACTCCTCCAAGCATTTTGCAGTCTTTCTGCTTTCTACGCACACATAAAATTTTTAAAACAATTTTTATTTTTATTGCTGTTTGATTTTTTTTTTAAATATAAATGTAGCTATTTCATTTTCTACTTAATTCTGCTTCTAATACAACACAACATAACCAAACCAAACCAACAGACCTTCCCTCCTCAATCTTTCCTCTTCTCCTTAGCTCTGAGGGATTACAGTTTTGCAGGATCACTGTTGGTCTCCAATGACATCTAAAACCTAACCACTTACTTGCATAGATTTGCTTTTTCCTCTCCTGGTTCTCAATAAAATATTACCAACTACATTTAACTACTTCTTTTCAAGAATCTCGTATGTTGTTTACAGCACAGTAGAATAATTCAAAGCAAGCCTGGCTATTTTCAGCACTAGGTACAAAAGGACCAATTGCATAGAATATTGATAGTACATTAGGGTTCTCTTAGGTTTAGAAATTAGACCTGATATTAAAACAGAATTACTGTATAGTTAACTCTTATTTTAGCTTCAGCTCAGCTTCAGAAGATGGATCATTTTGATTTTGAGTACACCTTGAAGTAAAATCCAGAAGCATGAAAGATTCTGTGATGGTCTAATCTTATCTGGATTTTAAAATAAAATAATATCCCCATTTTTTCTCTCTTATACATATTTTTAACTAATTATTTGAGAAATGTATGTATTTAAATATCTTAACATCACCATACCTCCTTAAATTTCAGACTGAATAAAATATTTCCACATATAAATATAAGATACTATAAAAATATTCATGTTGAATTAATTTAAAGACATTGACAGGTAACCTTTTATCTTTCCATACTCTATATTCTGACAATGTTAGTTTTCTCTCATATTCTCTAAAATAAATATCTTGTAATTTAAGCATAAAAGTACAACATAAATGGATATAACAGAATAATATAAACTGTGTGGCAGGTTATACAAACGTACAGACACAATTTCTGCCAAATATTAGTGTGAATTAAAACCATGACAAGCTATAACAACTCCACCCATTATGAAGAGATTAGTAGCTCCTGGCTATAGGCCCAATCCTAGTGTAGCCTAGACCAAAGCACCTGCTATTTTGATGAAATGAGCACTAACTCTCAGGGCATATAGCTATGAAGGAGTGTATAACATGGGGCTGGACTGGGACTAGGGGACCATGTAGTCTTATCCCCTGGGAAACATGTTGTATAAGCCCATTCACAAAAGTGTGTTTCCTTACTGAGATTTTCTCAGTTGCTTACATCTGGCAGTTGTACTGAAAAATTGGTCCAGGGTGTGCTTTTTTAATGCTTACAAATCTTTTATGTTTCCACAACAAATGTTTTGGCAACTCTTTCTATTAATACATTAACAGAGTCTTGCTGTTTAATATCTTTTCTGCCCTCTCAGTATTTACCTCTCTGCTATTTAAATAGAGGACATTTATTTCTCCTCTCCTTTCTATATTTTGCTAAACTGAAAATAGTAATACTGTTTGCCTCCTTGGTTATGATTTTCATCCCTCTTGTCTTCTTGTAGTTCTCTTCTGCACCTATTCCAGTCTGAAATAATCTTTCTTGAAATTCTTGAACTGGTAAGGAGTTCTTACCAGTGCCTGGTGCTGGGACATGAGCATTTCCCGGAAATCTTTCGTTACTGGGACATATTACTCTCTGACATATTACTGCAGAACCCTACTTACTGTGTTACCACAGCCTACTCACACTTGTTGGCTTGGAAACATTATCTGACAAAAACAAGCTTAGATTTTTCATTTGTCTCTTTCTTCCAATTTGTGAACCCTCATTTTGTAGCAGAAACTCTTTCTAGTCCCTAAATGTATAACCAAACACTTTATAATTTTGAATTGCATCCCTTCTCTATTATTCTTATCCTCCAGTCCACCCATTTCTTTCAGTCCTCCTCTGTGTTGGTGATGTCTCCCAATTTCCTATCTGCCACAGATTTAATTTAACTTTGACTTTTTGTGCCGTGGTCTGTAATAAAATGACTGAGTGATCACATGGCTGGTCCTCTCGAATTCCAGGGTGATGTCTGCCAGCTCGGCACAGCCTTTCTTGCAGGGCCCTACTTGGCATCAAGCCTCTCTCCCACCTCTGAGCTCCTGCTCTGATCTCCCTCCTCTCCAGTTTAATTAATAAATTTCCCATGTGGCTGCATAAGAAATGCTTTAATGAAGTCCAGATAGATCAGATAACTGATTTTTAGACAAGGGAAATACAGTAATCTTATCAAAGACAGATATTATCAGGTGAGTCTGGCATTTTTATGTTATTTGCCATTTATCTGCATTTATTATCTCCTTTTTAAGTCTACAGTGAAAGTTTTTGGAGATACCTGGGTCTGTAGTTGTCTAGACACTACTTCTCTCCTTTTTCTTTAATATAGCTAATAATTTTCCTAGTCTTCCAATACTGTTACAATAGTATCAGTACCAATCTGACGGATTTGAATAGCAAAGAATTTCAACTTCTGTGCTTTTTCCTCTTTTGGGTCTGTCAATATTTGGGGTTGGAGATGATCTGCTTCTCTTGATTGGAGCATATCTAAACAAGTTCTGCTCCCAGACTGAATTAAATAATATCATTTTCTAAGTCTGTGTTCCTATTAATTATACCTTAATCATCATGTTCTTCTGAATGAAGTTCTGCCCCATTAGCAGCAGTGGGGTAGAAAATTTTCAGAGAAGTCTTTTGATTGGGGAGTTATACATAGATTATCTGAAATCTTGATCAAAACTTACTTCTAAAAAAAATCCTATTTGACTCAAAAAGGCTGATTCCAAATCCTTGATTTATCCTACTGTATCCCAACCCTTTCTGAAGTAAAACAATACTTTTTATTAACTATTTTTTTTTTTTTTCCCATTCACTCATACATTCTCTACGTAATCTTCACATCTTTAGGTGATCGTCTTTATGGTTCAATTTTATTTTTTTGTCTGTTTGGAATGCAAACAGAGCAACTTTGAGACTTCTGAACTCCACATAATGTCCATCAACTTTTCAGTCCTCTCAGACCTACTAAATAGTCCCTGATCTTTTAATTTGTTCTCTCTAAATGCGAAATTATAGTGATAACCTATTCTCATTCCTGCTTTCTTTTTATCACTCAGTCCAAGTGAATGGTAGTTCCATCAAGAATGAATCATATGAGCATAAGTATTTTTTGAAGCTGGTAGAAATTCTTAAGTTCCTGATACACTTTATGAAGATGTATTCCATTCACCTGAAGGAGAAAAAGCAACTGAGCTTCTACAGGTACAAAGGTATTTATTTTGGAGGGGAACTGCATTGGCTGATATCATTATTTTTTCTAGCTTGAATTTTTATCTGAATATCTGATTTCACTTAAAAATAAAAATAAAAATTTTAAAACTGAATGCAAATTTTGGGACTCTCAATACACAATGTATGTATATTTAGATCTTCCTAAACCACAGTGAAATAATTAACTTAGAAAATAAAAGATGAATTATTACAATTAAGAAAAAAAAAATCTGTTCATGGAATTCTAATAGTGAGCTAGGTGCTTTTCAAAAAATACAAAGAAAAAACTGTAACTAGACAAACATCTTCCATAAAAAAAAAAAGGGGGGGGGAAAGGATATTCTTGAAAAGCATTATTGTCAAATGGTTAAATATTTGGTAGTAGAGATTTTATCCCATCTAACTGTCACTGCTTGTTAAAGGGCCTAATATTTATGGGCTTTGGGGAAATATTTATCTCTTTAAGGTGTACATATATTTCTGAGATTGTTCTGTGGTTGTACCAACCTATAGACTCAACATCTTCATACAACTTCTTAAAGAAGTGCTGTTGAACTGCAATTGTTTTATGTGCATTGTGATCCTCAAAGACAGTAGTATTAATATCCTCAGTTGAGGATAATTTCAGATTTCCCACTAGAATAATTACCTAAAGATAGATATTTCTGTTCTAGAAGTAAAATAAGAAGAATATTGAATTTCCTCCACTGAATTTCCCTTCAGCCAGGCATTGACAGGACAGCGGTGTACAAATTATGGGCTACAAACCTACAATCTTTATAAAATTCAATGCAAAAAGCAGGTTAGTTAGAAACAAGTCATGTTAGAAGTCCTGAAGTGGTGTACTATTGTCTTTTGCTGTGGATCCAGGTTGTAAGGCTGTATTATTGTTGATATTTATTACCTTTGTTGCAGCTATGAAAAGAAACCTGTGGGCCAGGGCTCTATATGCTACCAGACTAAGAGTTAAAGACAAGCACAGCTATAATCACAACAGAAGAAAAACTGGGTTGTTCAGGTCACACATGGTATGGTACAGCCACAGCTGCTAAAACTCATTAGCTATGTTCCAGTTTGAATTTGAAGTCATATTGTGGGATTCATTTCAGCTAATTTTTACTACCTAAAACACATGGTTCCAGCCTAAGGCAGTCACTGTAGTTTTTTCCAGAGGCAGAAAAGCTCCTTCAAAGGATATTTTTCTTCATCTTGTGAGAAAAATCTCAATATTTTTTTCATACAGGGTCTTCTGTGAAGCTATTTTATTAATGATTGCAATGGTGGGTGTCCTGCAAGCAGGAGCGCACAGTAAAAGTTTATCATAACCTTATATTCCCTATTACCTGATACCTGATTTCTCCCCTATTTCCTCATTGGCTGAGTACTACTGGTTCACAACATACTCAACACCCATACCATATATGTACAATTTTATTTGACCAACCATTATTTTCTCCTTTCCCTCTTTTGTTCCTTCTTCTCTCGTGACTTGAGGGCCTGTGATTTTTGTTTTTACTGATTTTGCACTTCTCATCCTGTTTTTCTTAGCTATCCTCCTTATTTTGGGGCAGCAGGACCTTCCCCTTATCTTTTGAACATACTCCCCACTGCTATGCTACTGTCATGCCTGCACAATCACTTTTGAATATGCAAGTTAGTGGAATTTTACACTGCAAAAAGACCTTCTATTGCTAAAACACAACTTTATTTCTCACAATCTCACTGGTGATGTCCAAGACAGAGGGAAAGAATCTCTCCTCAGAAGTGCTAGTCTCTCATCAGTGATGATATGGGTAAAGTACACAATTGCCTGAACACAGGTGCTTAGAAAACTAAGGCTAGATGAGGTAAAACCCATTCTAGCATATGTCTATAAGCATACAGCTTAAAGCAGCTTTATTCTTATACATTTAAATGTTCAGAAAAGACCTTATTCAAAGACTATGTCTATATTTACACAGTTTTTTTTAAAAACAAAACCAAACAAACAAAACCAAACACATTACTGGAAAAGGAATGCATGAGGCCAGGAATACAATTCAGCTTCCTTTTTTTTTTTTTTCTTTTTTTTTTTTCTTTTTTTTTTTCCCTATTTTCTTTTTTTCCGTGTAATGAAAAATATGCTAAGGAGTCAGGATAGTACATCCAACTTCAAGAGAAGTTGGTAAATCTGTCCTCCAGTTTCTCACAAAGCGGTCTACACCCTGGTAGTCTGGGTACTTTCTGGATGTGTGTGCAGCGTGTTTTTTAATCTCCTTAGGCTGTGATAGAAGCTGAATGTGCCACCGCATCTTGTATGTAAGCTCAAGCTGCCAGTAGACTATTAAAGCAGATAGGGGAATCCCTTCTTCTGGGAGTGCCTCTTGAAGGACAAGAGTGGGTCAAACTCCACTTCTTTAAGGAGCAAGTGAGGGCCCTTTCTAGCAGAAAAAGATGCAATCCCTGCTTCTTGAGAGTTATGTCTACATAGCTGAAAGTCACGAGGCCAGTTGTATTCAAATAAAGACTTTGAAAACCTTTTTTTTTATTTTTTTATTATTATTATTATTATTTTTATCACCAGACAATAATAAGTGGTTCTCTGCTGAGTCCTTGTGGTTCAGGATCATTATTTTTGGGTGACTAACTCAGCTCACATGTTATACAGAGTTTTGGCTCCTAATTTTGCTTTTGTAGATACCCCATTATTATCTAAGCTCTTGTATGAATCTATCTCATGGTCAACCCCCAACTTACTCACTGTCTAGGCTTATGGAGACAGGTGGCTGAAAAAGATGCAAAGAGGCAGCATGAAACTGGGGACTAAGTATAGCACTAAGAGAAGCATTTGAATATCACAAAAAAATAATGATGAATAAATAATAAGGAGTGATGCTTTACCTTAAAAACCCCACAGATTTCCTGAAAATAAAGGCCTTGCTCTGCCAGCCTTCTCAGGAAGAAATGCAGATTATTCTGATTATAGCAACTGTTGTCAGAGAAAAGTACAACTTGGTGTGAGTAGGAGAATGAGAAATATGCGGAGGCTATGCATATAGCAGAACTCAAAAATGACATGACATTCATATGAATATCAAGAATATTCAGTATTATCACAATTAATGGTGAAAAAGAACTGTTGAAAGAGTGTTAAATCTTGTGCCTCAAGGACAACCTCTAACAACAAAACCCAGGAGGACGTTTAATAGGGCAATGCAGATTATCCCATGTCTTTTCCTAAAAGAACTTTACTTCTTTCCCTGAAGTACCTGATGGTGGTCAGTATCAGAGATCAGATGCTAAACTGGAAGGATCTTCTGTCTGTAATCCCTGGAAAGGCTGTATTTTAAAAAGTTGGTACATCTGATGTCTAGGTTCTTTTAATGAAGTATAAATTTAGAAACCTCCTTCTGAATTAAGCATTTTAGGTGGCAGAGTTAATGTTATATCAATTTGAATGAAAGAACCTAGAATAAAATAGAAAGGGAAAAGATTAATATTTGAAAATTAGAAAGTAATTTTCAGTAACACAGGTGGACGGGTGGTTGAAAAATGTATAAATTAAGACCTACAGGAAAAAAAAATCTACCTCATAAAGAAAGCATTAGGAGTGATATAATAATTTACATTTTACATAAGTGACATTCTTTTTACATTTTCCCCACATTTTACTAAAGGTTACATCCCTATAAGCACACAATTCCAACTGCTATCACTTTGCATTGATATTGATGAGGACTGCAGGCACTCAGCATCTCTCTGTAGGTGTTTGTCGTGTTAGACCTGGCCTTTGTTTTCACAGCCAGCAAAGCAACAGCAAAAATTGCATGGGCTGCAGGGAAGCAGAATTCATTCCTATCGGCCAGCCATAGCTTAGCAACAGGATTTATACTTCATGCATGCAGGGAGAATCTTTTGATTTATTTCAGGTAAAAAAAAAAAAAAAAAAAAAAAAAGTCTTTTTTTTTCAGAAATCTCTGTATACAAATATTTGAAAAAATATAAGCAAGAGAGAGGCCCAGTCTCCTAAGCACATACATCCTTCCAGACCCTTGTCTGACCCCAAAGTTTCTCTCTCCTGTCACTGACCCATCTAATCACCTTTGTGCTGCTTTCTCAGGAACAGCTTGGGAAAACCCATCAGCTTTGCAATGTAATCTGAAGGTCAACACATTTTCATTTTCTTGGCCAATTCTTTCTTTGACCAAGACTTAATATCAGGTCATTCAAAAAAGCTACATTTGATAAAGCAGTTGTCTTCAGAATTTCAAACAGCTTTCAAAATGTTGTGTAATTAACCACATGTCTTTATATCTAAGTCTAAGAGGAATTAGAACTTTTTTTTTTTTTTTTTTTTTTTGTACAGAATAACACAAGAAGTTTATTTTTGTTTAACAGCAAAGAAGAAATATTGGCAACGTCTGATGATGACACGTGGAATAATTCAAGGACTTCAGGTAAAACACCTGGCTTAATTAGTTTTCCTTACTGCTCTTGTTAATTAAAAACATACTGTAACAAACAATCCCATGGAAGTTATTCAAGTATGTTTTTGTTAACTCTTCAGACAAAAACATCCCAGAGATTGTTTATTCACAAGCAGAAGACAAAGAGACTGAACCAGCTAATGAAAATATAAAAGATAAAAATGCAGAATACAACCAGGGTGATCACGAAGATGATGAAAAAGAATTAGAGTTGCTGGTAAGTGTTATACAATTATATCTATGGTTTTAAATGATATGAATCCATTTACTCTTCAAAGCTGGTGAAATGTCCCCTTTTAACAGAGCTGACTGATGTACTAATTTACAAATGTAAAGCTTTGGTCTGTACTTTCATTGAATCTCTAACTGATTCAACAATAGAAGGTGCTTTGATTTCAGCATAGTGCATCAACTTTTTCTGGTCTTAAATTAATGATTTCTCCCTTTTACTTCTTTACCAGAGGCTCTAAGTGACAGTTTGAAGGAATTAGATAACTAATATTTCAAAGATCTCTCATCCTAGTCTCTAGGAGGGATATATTCTTACATAAATGCTTTATATTTGGTATAATTCTTTTATTTATGGTACCGTTATCCTTTTATTTTTTTTCAACAGATATCTTTGTAATGTGCTATATGTAAAAAATACATATATCTATTATATAACAGTTTTTTCTATATCAGTATTTGGCATTAAATTTGTTATAATAAATTTCACACTCAGTGAACATTCAATCTATTTGGATTTGTGTGTGTGCATGTGTGTGGTTTGGCTTGCATTTTTCAGTATGAAAAAAATGGCAATAAATGAGACATGCAGCAATCTATTATTCTCAGTGTCTGTTCTCAGCTCATATCATTTAGGTGCATAGATTCATAATAATAGATTATAATAACTATCACCTGTGAAAATGTGAATGTTGAATCAGGAGAGGAAGATGAGAACCATTTTTTTCCCTTATTGATATATAGAGAATAAATTTGTCTTATATGAATATTTTTTTCTTGCCTTTTCTCAAAAAAAAAGTTCCAAATTGTTGCTTATTGTGGGACATTTCACTGCCTGAAAGTCAATCTCTCTCTTTCTCTCTCTTTTTCTTTTATGATGAAACATAAAAAAAGGAGGACCTCTAAAATCTCTTGTTCTCAGTCCACTCCGTTACAAAAAGCAGGATCAAATATAACCGTTTGTTTATCAATTGCCAGGATTGTCTGTACAATAAATGAAGGGGGAGCTATAATTTAGATGTTAATTTGCACTATGCACTCTTTAATGAATTAAACAATGAAGGCTTATAATAGATGGAAATACAACCAAATCTTTGAAACGCATAGGCATTGGCTCACAAGACAGCTGTGCAGTTGACAAGTAACATGAGCCTTATGTGAGAAGAAGGGGAAATCGTAAGATTTGCATATAATTATTGAGATCATGCAAATGTCAGTTATGAGGAGGGGAAAAAAACACAGGCATCTCACTGTTAAATCCTGACAGTTGGCATCACCGAAGAACTCAAATACACTTGAGCACCGGTTGGCAGAGGGTCATTAAAACAGAATTTGCAGAGACATTAGCTCCCTCACTTTTCTTTGAGTGACGTTTTACTATTAATAGTTTGCAGAGGCTTTGCAGAAAACATATTAATAAGAGAAACTGTAATGGGGGTATCTACAGCAAGTGCAAATGCATAAAGGGGTACCCAAGAAGCTAGCCTCTAATTGATCAGCTAGTGTTATCACTGTGACTATGCTAAAGTGAGAAGAGAGTGCAATGACAAGCAGGCATAGCTGAATAATACAATATAGTATTTGGAAGCTGTGAGGGAGAGTGATTAGTTTCTGGCCTTTTACTTTGCTAATCTAATTTCCAACTCATGTCTTACTAGATTGTCTAAAAACAGTCTGGTTGAAGCCTATAAAATGGTCCCTGAGAGAAATGAAGCAAAGATAATCCTTACAGTATTTGTCAGTGTGAAATATGTCTTTGTTTTACTGGACAATACTGTACATTATCAGGCTTTGATGTACTGTATCAATGCCCTCATTTAAGCACCAGTCCTCCCCCCTCCAATGCCTCCCTCTCTCCAAACCTAGAACCAAATGTGCAGAGAATGAATTAGCTTCCCTTTAAGGGAATATTCTCTTCAGATTTAATTTGTATAAAATGCACTAGCAGCTTACTGAACTCATGAATAAAGAGAGAGGGTTCTGAATTCTATTTTATTTCCTGCTCCTTTCAACACCACCATAAAGCTCATTACCTATGTTAAAAAATACATACAATGCAAATTTTGCAAATAGTTTGGAACACGATTCCATAAAAGCTTTGTTACTGAAAACATAACTTTCAATAACAAAATCCTGCCTCATTCATTTGGCATATTTTTGTAAAGGGCTTTTTGATCATTCTTTTCTATTCTATTGTTTCAGCTAAATCAGCACTTCACAGGAGCTAAAGGTACCTCTACCAGAGATGAAAAGAATTTAGACACAACAGAACCAGTTAATTTTCCAAGTGAAACTGAAAGATTGGAGAAAAAGCTAACCTGTAGAGAAGGAAGCAGTGACTTGCTGAGGCACCCTGTGCCTACTGGTTCCTCATCTGAAAATACTTCACAAGAGATAGGAAAAGAATTAAAAGATAATGCTATGTATTCCATAAGAGATTATAATAATCAGCCATTAGGAAAGGAAGTCACTGCTGGCTCGGCAAACAGAAGCAAGCAATCTTGGGATCGTACTGGTACCAGTGATAGCCTTTCATCAACAAAATATTTTCCTGGAACAAAGCAGAATGAGGCTATTGATATTGTGGCTACTATCTCAAGCCAAAAAGGAGAGAGCCACATAGATATTTCAAGAGGTGAAACAGATAGTGCCTCAGGAAGTAAGATGATGGAGAGGTTATTCGTCAGTGAGGATGCTGCTGATACCTCAAAAGAGTCCTGTGAAATGAGACCAAAAACCATTTCTTCAGTGCATGATGAATCCATGCAATTAAATACGTGCATAACAGAAATGCTGGATGGCAATGCTAATCCAGATCCAGAGCATCAGGCGCCGCAAACGACTCACCAAACTCTGGATTCATTGTTGTCAGCCACTGACAAAAATGAAGGAAAAATCAAGATGATTGAAAGCAAAGTTCTGGTACATTTAAAAGGAGATTTATATGCCGACACTTTTGCAAATGCTGATGTCTCAGTAGATTCCACAAAAAGCCAATACACACACACAAAAGGAGCTGGTGAAATGTCAGAAAAGAACTATAGCACTGATAAAGAGAAGGAAAAGAAAGTCATCGAAGTAGCAGACTTAGCACTAATTGGAGAGGAGGAAGCACCCAAGTTTTTCAAATCACAGAGAAAACATACTACTAAAACCTTCAACACATCATCCCTGCCTGCTGAAGGCAACAAGTATGCACCTGGGCCTGAGCAAGCAGATCCCAGGGCTTGCTCCCCAGGGCATGAAAGCAGAGCTGAAGACACTCAGGAACACAGAGGATTCACAAGGTTAGAAGACAGAGGAAAGTCAGACAACAGAAATAAGGGAAAACTGATAGGGAAGGAAAGTGAAGCAAATGCCACAGAACAGGCATGGATACAAGAAGATAGTGGGGTTCGGTGGGAACCGCGGGGTGATGCAAGGTCTCAAAGTACGGTTTACACAAAAGAGCTGTTTACCTGCCAAGAGATAGAGAGCTGTGAAAAGTCTCCTGTCTCTGAGCATGGTATTACAGGGAAAGCAGAGGCAGGTACAGCTTATATAATTAAAACAACATCAGAAAGTGCTCCAGAAAAAATGTCTGCCAGTGAAAAAGCAGTAATTGCTAAGCTACCTCAAGAGACTGCACTAAGTGACAGGCCCACAGAGGAAAAGGAAACAGCGTTTGATACACATGAAGGGAGAAATGATGGTTCACATTATGCTCTTTGTCAACTCAACACAGTGGGTGTATTATATGACACCGAATTTGAAAAGGAATCAGTTTTAGATATTTATAATGCACGCGTACATGAAACACTGCAAAGAGAAATGATGTCTGTATGCAATAGCAGGGAAAAACGTGCCAAAGCAAAATCAGACATTGGTAATATTCTACCTGTAGGAGAAGCCATAAAGGCTTCTGCTATGGGAAAGAAAGATGGCTTGGGGCAGGGTTTATATTCAGAAGAAGTATCTAAATGTTCCTTGAGCACCCAAAAGCACCTATACAGTGAGGAAGTGGAAGAGCTCTATAGGGAAGAAAGCTACCTTGGAACGCCTTCCTATCTGCATGCTAAAGCTGAAACAAAAATGTCATCCTCTGGTACAAACACTATGCCCAGTTACCACTATAAAAGCTCTTCAGTGGCATCTTCTGAAGGGTTCACTGTGGCAGGAGACATGGACCATCCATATATTCACGCTGATTTCAAAGTCGTTGAAAAGGTTTTTGCTGAGTCAGGATGTGATTTAAGTCTACCAAATGAAATGATATGTATTAACAAAAACCTCTTTCCTGAAGCTGGAAGAAAAGAAGTACCTTCCACTTCAGACACAGCCATTTCTAGAGAAGAAAGAAGAAAGAATATAGGTCAATGTTTCCATCAAGCAGAATTCAAACCAGAGAAGTCACTGAGGCCAGAAATTTCAATTAGTGAGCCTACCAAAGAAGTTGGCAGGAGGGGCTCTGATTCTGACCGTTTAATAACTGAGGGGAAAACACTAAATTGGCTTGATGACTCACAGAATGAAAAGCAGCATATTTCTCATTCTGCAGATATTTCTGACCAGAAAAGTGAAGCACATATGCTGCCCAGTGAATCTCCAGGTTTAAAACATATTGGTTGCAAAATCTTTTATTTCTTCTTCTTTCTTGTGTTTGCTGCAACACTCTATCACTATGATTTGATGGTTTGTCTTGCACTCTACCTGTTCTCCTTGTATTGGTTATACTGGGAAGGAGGAAGAAGCAAGGAGTCTGTCAAGAAGGAATAACATTCTTTGATTGTCAGCTGTGCTCAGGATCCATGGTCAATAGTCTCCAACTCCTCCAAAATATTTTCACTGTTAAAGAGCTTATTCATTGTTAGAACCAAAGGAAGGTTTCCACTGAAGCATCTTTTTAAAAATATTACATATGAAGTTGAGCCTTCATATAAGTAATTATACTATATAGGACCATTATGTTTGGATCATTAAATACCTATATGAATATGAGATCTGAAGCACATCAAGTTAAAATGGAGTACAGCTGTTGCTCCTTAGCAGGCTATGAAGAGGCAATGCTTCATATCTCTTTAGTACTTAAAAACACCATTTTCTTGCATTAATTTCTTTTGCAGTAAAGCTTCATATTTTTTTCTGGGAGTTTTTTTTTTTTTTTTTTCATAATGTTTTGTGTAGTACATAACCAAGGGAAAGGTGTAATAACTAACTCAGTATTTTGGTACTGACATTGCAGTTGAAAATCTGTTAGTGTAATTAAGCAATACTCTAAAAATATGACATCTGCTGATAGGTTTTTTCTTCTCCCAGTTTTTTATTTCATTGTTTTGACTTAGTGCTACAGTGATACGCCCGTTTGAAAAATGTAAATTTAGACTCAAATTACATCATGCAACTTTCTGGATATACCCGTGTAGAAGAATGGACATGTTTCCACCCTGAAGAGATAGAAGGTCACAACCAGAGGCCTCTTACCATTCATGCACCTGCATAAACATTTTTGTTTTATTTGTAAATGAAGATTGTGTAACATGATTGAGAATTTCACTGAACTGAGTGTTATTCCAGGCAAATGCTTTGAACGATATTTTTTTCACCAGTGTTGTTTGAGCATATCTAAAAAGCATTAAATAAATTTTACAAAGGAGTGCTATGACTGTGTTGAGCATGTCTGAATTAGGCTTATTGATTTTTTCTATGGCTTGTTACCTAAGGATAATCATGCACCAAGAGAAAATTCAGGGAACAGCCCTGGTGTTTAGTGTGATTTAGGTGAGACATAAAAGCCTGGTGTCTGCCCTAAGGAGAGCCCAGAGAGACAGACCTCACACAGCAGGCATTCTGTAGGCTCCTGTTTACTGCAGGTATGCCAGAGGCTCCACTGCTCCAACATCACTGGTCTCTCATGCAGGGTCATGCCCAAAGTTTGTCTGGAAGGAAAGGATGGACAGGGTATGTTGCACTACAGCCATTTTCCATATGATGGCCACCAATACAATGACAGGCTTTATATTAAAACAAGCACCAAGGTTGTATAATGTTACTGGAACCCTAGAATTTATGACTGTGAAAGGCTTGGTTGTAATACATGGCTGAAGCTCCATAATAATCAAGTTATTTAGTTGTTAGCTTAGCTCTGAAACAAATCATTTAAAGTTGGTTTAAAACTTATTCAGGATGTTAGGAGACTCTGTTACAGGAGGGTCTGTGACATTCTTGTCCTCAAGGCAGGTAAAATTTTGGAGCATTGTGGGAATGATGCATTCAGTGGGAGTGAGCAAATGTGCGGGTGATATATTGCTGATGTGCATGCTGACATCTGGATGCCTTGACAATTTTTGATAGCAATCCATAAATGAGTTTTAGTGATGGCCTGGAGGCACTGAGGGGGTATGCAGAAGTCTGTAATACTAGTCTAGATCTTCAGAGGCATATAGAAGCCAAATGCTCATTGAGATAAAGAAATTAATTCAATAGGCATTAGGAGCTAGATCCAATAAAAAGCTTAGGCTTAGATTTAAAGCAGGATTGAGACTGAATCTGTGTAAGTCCAAAATAATGATCTCAAACTCTTCTTTACCTGGAGACCACAAACATTGAAAGAATCTAGCCTTTTTTATGACACTTTTTAAAAAAGCATGATGTTCCCTTACTTTTGGCGGTTGCTCTCTGCAGTTTGACAGGTACCTGGTCTGAGAGGTTCAGCATTTAAACCTCACTGGGGTAGAGAACTCTGGTATTACTTCACTTCCCAGTACATTAGGAACTCTCAGGTAGTGCCTAATATATTCTGACAGGATCAAGGTTCTCAGTTGGAGGGTTAAAAAGGTGAAGAAAGCACCCTGCATCTGTCATGCTGAAATTGTCACTTTGCAGTCGAGTACCAGACCCCTGGGTCCTGAGAGACCAAGAACACAAGAAAAATCATAGTCTCAGAGTTAAAACAACTAGACCAGAAGAAAGAATCTTTAGTTTCAGTTCCGAGTTCAAAGCCTTTCTCAAACTAATTTACCCTATAACATTTTAAAGAAAATTCAGAAAATTCAGAGTGAGGACCAGAACTCAGGTTCCTGTCCTGTTAGGTAAATGTAGTCTACTAAACAGCAGGATTCAAATTCATGTTTGAATATCTTTAGTTTTACCAAATTTATGCTTTCCACCTATCAGGACATACTTTGACAATGAGACTACTATTGTTTTCAAGAGGAGTCTGGTCCCCAGGGCTTGGAAGTATCCATATGCATAGGTGGGCTCTTACTTTTTCAAATGAATTAGCTCACAGTGATTCCCTGGTCAAAATTATAGCTACCATTGGCTTTTGGTTTGAGGCTAGAGACTTTGCAGCCCACATTCTGAGAGAGTTTTCTTCTCTCAGATCTTTGGTCCTAAAAGAGATCTGTAATATGTGAAAGATCTGATTTTTAGAAAAATCTAAATCGGACCTACAAATGCCTGAGAGATAAATAACTTTGAACACCTTGGACACAGGCCTTATTGCAAGCAGAGCTGAGCAGCCCAGCTGTCATGGAAGTGGACAAGCCTGCTTGTGATTTTTGTTGAATCTTGGGGAATCCAAGGAGTGCATATTTGGGGAATCTTGTGCACTTTGACCTGGGAGCCAAGATATCCTGGAGCCATGGGAACCTTTGTGTGGTAGTCTTTGTAGTATGGAAGTTGAAAGTGGTTTCTCATTTATTTCAGCCCATACTATTTGGTTGTTTGTCAAAGATTCGGCTCAGCTGATTGGATAGAAAAAAAAAAAAAAAAAAAAAGCGGTCAAAGATAATTGATAGGTCCAGGAGTATGGGTAGAGGAAAGTTGTTTGATTGAATCAGTTTATACAGAACAGCAGAAAAATATTCTGCAGAGCCCAGGAAAATCAGGAAAACCAGGAAAGTTAGTCTGGGTCTGCCATTTTAACATATACAGTCATTCAGATTTGGAATTTAGGGTAAATATTTGAATGTTAGAATAAGCATATTTCACCTACATACAAGTGGAATATTGTTAGCATTTCTCAGATTTGGAATGGGATTTTTATGTTCTATATTTAAGATATTTAGTCAACATATCTTACTTTATGATTGCAAAACAGGACTCTAGACTGATCTGTGAACACAGGTGCCTGAACTTTTAAGTACTTATGTACTTAAAACAACAAAGCAAGTAATTTTATCTTTTTAAAGTTATTATTATTATTTGTCATTTGATAAGATATCTTTTAAAAATCCTCTTACTTTTGTTTGTAGTACGAAAAAACACCTTTATGACTGGCAAAATATTCATCTTTTACTTATTTCAGGGAAGAAGTGATGTGTATTTTTTTTTTTTTTTTTTTTTTTTTTTTTTGCTGTGATTCATTTTGCTTGCCTACGAGGCCTCAGTAACATATTTATAGTCAATAATTTCATTTTTGGTAGTTTCTAGTTATTTCTTCAGGCTACACTACAGAAAGAAATGATGATTCCATGTGACAGGCCCATGGCCATGAAAGGTTCAACCCTGATACAATATAATGGAAAATGGCTTGCTTGCATTGCTACAGGTATATGAGGTATATACATCCCATACCATGGGAATTATGTCCCATGACTATTATCTGAACTGTACATGTAACAAATAAATACATTTTCATATTGTGGCATCTATAATTTATTGAATTTACTTAAACAGAAATATGGGGCAGCAGGGAAAAGAGTGGGAAGAATGTCTATATCCACATACCTTGCCAGAAGATAGTGAGAACAAACTACATCATTAACTTCAAAAATATTTGATGTTAATTGCTTGCTGTTTCTTATCCATCAGTAATTTTTGTCTTGACACTAGATAGGCTACACAAACAAGCTATAGCCTCTATAGCCTTCTAAAGGTCAATGTAATATTGAAAATGAAAACTAAGATGGAAAAAATATGAACTAGATCCATAAAGTAAGGTCAGTATGGTAATTTTCTATGTCACTATACTATTTTTTTGGTACATGAGTGGTATATACACTGCTGAAGTAAACACCTAAGCTCTCTAGTCATCAAACCTAGAGTATGAGAATCAAAATAGATATTGTGTTGGAAAGGAAGCAGCCAAAGTTATCTAAGAGGAGAACCTGATAGCTGGGCTGGGTCTTACTTCCTTGCCCTGTCAGAGGGATTAGATACTTAATTCTGGGCTGCAGGGAAATGTTTATACCAGATCAGGTTTCATATCCTGCAGCCTTCTTGTGCAGTGAGGTACCTAAACTTCCACTTTCATACAGAACACTTTGCAGAAAACAATCCCAGAGACTTGGGACTGGAGATAGGAAAAATTTAACTCCTTAAAGCATGCGCTAGGACATTCATCTAAGAGGGAATATATGGATAAAATCCTTGTTCCAAGAAAAACTCATTTTATGTGAAATTCGAGTAAGATAAGTACAAAACCAACACCAAGACTTTCACATAAAAGAAAGAAAGGAGGAAGACAGGTCAGCTTCTTCCTCAGATTATAAAATCACTCTTCCAGGCCTACACCAGTGCTTCATGAATCAGTGCTGGAGAATTGTTCTAGTCATGAAGATATCATAGAAAAAGGGGTAACCCCTTTTAAGGGGTGAACCCATTGTGATTTTTGAACACCTTGAGCTGGTATCTGTACTCTAAGGTTAGGCCTCTGATTGGACCAAGTAACTGGACTGGTAAAATGCTTAAATATCTCAAAAGATAAGTGGAATTTGTGGATTCCTCCTAAATCCCAACACAGGATTATAGCTTCAGGCAACTATGTCCTTTTGTGGCTCTCTGCTAAGCTTTCTAAAACTTGTATTTTTTTCTGAAAGTACTGTCTGCGAAGCAAACCATAGATAATGAGGGAACTCATGATGCTTTGCTGACCTAAGAGGTCTTGAAGCTGCTGAGGGTTCAGAATTGAGGTGGTAGTCCAGAGTTCTGGTCTTTGGGTAGAGGGGGGGAATTTTAGACAAAAACTAAAAGCTCAGATATACGTCTGAGTGAAGACAATATTTGTGAAACAGGTTGGGTAGGCTGAAGGGAACTGATAGTTTCTGAGTTCTGAACAGACATGAAGTAGGTGAGTTGAGTCATTTAATGAGTGAGGTATGTATAACTTGGTGGTACATACAAGGTATGTGTGTGCATATGCGTAGGTGGCACTAGGACAAGTGGGTGGAAAGGTGAGAACTAGATTTCATGGGTGAGTGAAGAAAAAATAATAAACAGAATGAGTAATTGTAAAGTTTCTGAACAGCCTCTAAAAACATGAGAGTTTAAATGTTCTGAGTAGCTTGGACAGATAAATATGGTATTAGCTATATAGATTAAAGTACTAAAAATGAAAGCATATGCTAACTTCTTTTGGTAACTGTTATCAGTTACTACTTAATAGCATTGCAGTGGAGTATATCTTGCCCTTGAAGTTAATATTAAGTGATTTAAGATCAAAGAATGGCTCTGAGGACCAGAAAAAAAGACTCCTTCTCAGGATGCTGTAGCCCTCCATGAAGGGACTGCTGCCAGTTGAGCTGGAGTGGGAAACCTGCATTGTAGCCTTTTTCTCAGCTCAGTCCCCAGTGACAGGAACCCATGGTTATTAGCAGGAGCACATGGTACACATCAGACTATAAGAATGTGAGGAAATTTAGTGAGGAAATAAAAAAAATTCTTAAATAATTAACCTTCTGTACTTCCCGTGTGGCCTTGTAAAGTTCTGAGCCACCTAGGATTTTCTTTTTTTCCCTTCTCTCTCTTTTTTTTTTTTTTTTGCTTCTTTGTTCGTTTTTGTTTTTTGTTTGTTTTGTTTTGTTCTTTGGCTGCAGGAGGACATTCAGATTCCCAGGGACCACAGGGCATGAACATGCCTTGCATATCCTCTTATCTCTGATAGCAAGTAGATCATAGAATGTATAGTCTCATATGAACCTCTATACTGGTTGTATTTTTGTGGAAATTTCTTCTCCTTTCCACCACTTCTCCTTTCTGGGCCTTCTCCTTTCCACCACTTCTCCTTTCTGGGCCTGAGCTTGCCAAATACTTGTGCTCCTGGCACTGTCTTCTCCAAGGCAGAAGAGTGCTCCATACTGCCATACTTCCCAAGAAACTCTGAAGGGGGAATGAGAACTGCCAAAGGATACTTAGTGAAGGAGCCCTTTTACTAATTAAAGTTCCTTTATTCCAGGGCAACCAGGTACAATAAGAAGCAAATTGAACTCTTTAAATACAGCAACAGTGATCTCTTTGGGGAAAAGTCCTGGTCAAGCTCCTTCATACAAGCTATATGCTTTTCTGCCCCTCTGTGTATTATGGATCAACCGAGATCCATGACTGACAGATGGCAAGAGTAGGAGGCCTCTTGTGTACGTTTCTTACCTCTTTGAATAGTCTAGGCTGTTGAATGGTTCAGGGACAGAGGGAATAAAGGAAGAGAGACAGAGAGAAAACAAGCAAGCTTGTCTGTACTCTTCCAGAGGAGGCAAGAGTTTCAGAAATAGGCAAATTATCTTCTGAGTTTGTTTGACTTTGTGATCAGTACATCACTGTTCTCAAAGACATGCTGCACTTTGGAAAAGGGTACAAAACCAGACATGCCTTTTCATTTTCACTTCCAGCATACTAGTAATAACAAAAACATAATTAAAAGACAGCTAATTGATGAAGGTTGTGATCCTGGCTGTAAAGGCAATGACTCTGTTAGCCTTGCAGGCGAAAGGGACAGGCTGCCATAAATGCAGAGCATTTGGATGGAGTGGCCAGGATGTGCTAATTGCCCACTTTGCTGGGATTCTGCTTCCATGCTTCATGTACACCCACTCATGTGACCATTATCAATCTCTTAAGTCACCTATGTCCTGGAGCACAGACGCTTGTCTTCAATCTTATGTTAATTTGCACAGTAAATTTCAGTAATACACTGTTTTATTCATTACATGATATATAATTTGATATAAAGAAATGTTTAAATAAGCTGTTCATTGTCTTGAAATTGTAAAACATTGCAAGATATAAAGTACAAGAAACTCAACACTACAAACTGCTACTGCGACCTTTTAGACTAGCTGATCTGGACAGACTTACACCTGTAGCTGTACATCATCTTTTAGCATAGATATATTGAGTGAGAAGCAAACATAATGATTTTTTAAGTGTGTTTTCTGAAATTGCATAAAGCAATAGCATGACTTGCCATGTAATAAATGTATTTTCCTTTTACTTCTACAAAAATAAAGAACTTACAAATTCATTAAATACAGGTTATAAATTAATGACTACTGTAATCCCGTTAATACTAATTTTAATAAACCAGTGCTAAACCATGTTCTATTTTGTGGATGCATAGCTACACATTTTACTATGTGCAAGACATCATAATTTTCATATTTCTTTGATTTGTGGAATATTTAAGTCATATTTTTATGGGCAAGTCTTATTCACTGGCCAAAGGGCTGGACTCAGGAAAGGGCTCATGTGGCTACCAACCAGGAGTGAAACCCCAAGCATCTGTATAAAACCTTTGTGTTCTCTATGCAATGCAATGAAAAACGAAGCACTTCTAAATGACGTCTTAGAAACCTGACTATAGTTTCGTTTCTAGTTTCATTTCTAGTTTTGAAAAGAAAGTCATCTGGTGAGTCTAGACAAATTCTGGAGCAGATAGAAGCCACAGTTCAGTGGACACAGTGGGGAAGATATCTTACCTACTGATACCTAGATATCAATACTCTGCTGTCTTACCCCCTGTGAACTCCCTGTTCTGAACTTCAGGTGGGGCACTGGACTGCCCCACCACTCCTTGCACATCTGTATTTCCTTCTCCAAGGTCACAGGGAGGAAGAGACATCAGGTACATGTCAGGTCTCCTAACCGGGTTGACCAGGGCAGACTGTGGATTCTGCTTCACAGTCAAAAGCTGCCATGAGCCATTAAATAATGATTTTGGATTAACATAACTAAACTGCACCTAATTCTTGTTTTGAGCACTTGAGATCTTTATAGAACATAAGCTAACATTATCCAGCCTTTTCAGTGCATGAGAAGAGATAGTATTTTGGAATGAAGCTTTGGAATCTTACTCTTAAATAAGTTAGTAATAAACAGTTGCTATTCCCCTTCAATATCTACCTTGTTTCTTTCCTGACAATATTTTGCCTCCTGTTTGGCATCAGAACTATAATTAGAGAACTTTCTTATTAAGTGCCCTGTTCTTTAATACTTATGTCCTTTTAAACTTTCATATTCCACTAGTACTCTCATTCAATTCAACCTTACGATTAGTGCATTTGTCTTTTTATACTTTTGATGAACACAAAGGCATATTTATTCAAAGATATAACAAATATTTTACTCAATGCAAAAAAAAATTAAAAAATTATTTAATTTATTACCTTTACATTACTGGTAAGCAAATTGTGACCCAAAGGAGACAGATGCCAAACAGGCTGGTGCTGACAGTCAGATAAAGCTCTGCCATGGAGAATCTGAAGAGAAGTGACTGCAAAAGCAGTGAAGTTGAACCCCTGGCCCTACAATTCTATTGAACAACTACTCTTCTAAAAGGACAGGAGCTCTTCTAGTACTACAGATGGTAAAATTTCAGGGAGAACCTGTCTAACCACATATATATATATATAAAACCCTTCAAGTGACTACCATGTTGTCTTCACAATATTTTTCACCTTATTTAGCATCCATGGCAAAGAATATTATTCCTGCTATAATTTTGGCATGAAGGATCCTGCAGAGGCTGTGCTGTGACTATAGGTATGTTTAAATAGTTCATTACTGATAGATGAAGGCTTGGTCAGCATGAGGCTGCTCACCTGCAGGGCAAAAATTGTTAAACACTGCCAGTGTGAGTAGTGAGACCTCCCTGTGAAGAATTACTCTGATCTACCAAGATGGGAAAGTGGTTTTTGGTTGTCTCAAAGTATGGGACAACTAACCCACATCTGTTTGGAGGGAAGGAAGAAATAGTTCATGCATTGACTGAGTAATGCTTAAGGTGGCTGGAGAAACTTAAAGTCACTGGAGGGATTTAAAGTCATCCAAACTAAATTATTTCACAGATCTCAGTCTGGAATATATAAACTTTAAACAAATTCACTTGGTTTTGCTTATAAAATCGTATTGAATTCATATAAATAATAAAAAAGTATGAATTATAAGTTGCATTGTGTCATTCTGTAGCTCAGAAAGTTGATGAAAATTTCATACTGATACTTAATTCCTTTAAAGTATTAGTGGAAAAAACTTTCCCATAAAAATGCATACATTGGACAGTGCTGATGATAAAATTCTTAAAAAAACATGCCTAGGACATGACCAGTGGGGACTGTCTATGTTGCCCAATGTAGACTGGTAGGTCTGACAAATCACACTGCATTACTTTTTGGGTAACTTTGGCTACAGATTTCGTTACATTCTACAGTGATAATATATTTCATTACACAGTATTGACAGTACCTCCTTGTTATTATCACTGGTGCTCTATATGCATATTTTGGGCTATTTTCCCATAACAAGATACTTAAAAACACAGCTGGATGTTCATCCCTTGAAAATTAACTGAAATTAAAAACACCAAGCAAAATCACAGACACAACAAGAACATTTTTTGAGGATCCTGGCTGCTTGCTGGGAGCTGCAGACACCTCCTTTGAGCTATGAAATGAGAAAAAAGCAGCAGATGAGAGGGCAGAGGAAAAGCAGAAAGAAACCATTGTAGCACAATCCCCTTGAGAAGGGGTGAATTTCCAGACAGAAATCCCTACCTGTCCTGCAAGCACTGATTAGGCTGGCAATAGCTCCCCTACATTATGATCTATCCTCCTGAAGTGCCTGGAGAATGGGACTAGAGTGGGTTGGATTTGTGTTTCAAATCCTCAGGTGGCTGGCTCTATCCTTTAGCGTGGGGATCCCCTGGGCTCCTAGGCCCTCTGGTTAAGACAGAGGAAGGTCCAGTTGGTACCCACAACCAGAGCTGCAGGGGGGAATACTGAGGGTAGAAATAGGGAAAAGTCTGCACTGGAGTGGAATCTGGCTCACTCTTTTGCAGTAGGTATGTTAGCTATTCATGCCTTGGACAGCTTTTAATTCAGTGTTTGAACAATGCTTGGCATAACAAAGCCCAAATTTTTGAGTCTAAGTAGTAACAGCTATGTTTTTAAAGGTATTAAGGTAGGGAAATCAATGAAAGGTGGTTAAATCACCTTTTAATTGGTCTCTTACCTCTTAATAAAAGATATTGGATACCTTTTTCTTTTGTAAAGTATTTTCAGAACATTTACTATATTATTTTTATTCTAACAAGTAAAGAGATTTTAAGGCCAGGTGGAAGTGTATAATAGGGGCAATGTGAGAGATGCTGGCCAAATAGGGAAAAATATCTCTAAAACTTGCTGGCTGTTTCATCTGCAGGAAAGAGGAATTGCAGGCTGATGGCAGCTGACAGGAGCCAGAGCTCAGGGATGTGGGATGTGAGTGTCCCAGGAGCCAAAATGTTCTTTGACATCTCTGGCAAAAAATGACCATCATTATTATGATCTCCTGCATAGCATAGATCTTGGCACTTCAAATAATGATCCCAGGATGAGACAGTGTCTTTTAAAAATGGACCAATTCTTGATTTAAGGAGGAAGAATGAGAATGTATTGTGTCCTTTGATAATCTGTTCCAGTGGTTAATTATTCTCACTGTCAAAAACGTGTCTTTTTTTTCTTGTTTGGATGTATGCTAATTTCAAACAGGTGTTTGGTTTTATTGTGCAATTAAAACACTGGAGAAATCTACAAGGCACTTTATACAAATGAAAATTCTGAAATGCTTTTTTATTATAAATTTTTTCAATAGTATAATTATTATAAAACAGTATTTCACCTCTCCCCCTAACTGGCTTGTAATGATTTTGGAAAGAATTTGGCACTTTAAAGTTATAATTAGGAGGTAAAGATGTAAGACATTTTTATTTTTATAAAATGAATTTAGCTTTTATTTTAATTGTGAGAAAAAAAAAAAAAAGTTACTGTTTTTTACCAGCTTAACTGTTATAAGAACACTCCTATAACATAAGGAATGTCTTCTGCAGTCAAAGTGGGACTGCACCAAGTGTGGGATAAACTACTCTGAACCAACCCCAAAATAAAATTATTCTCAGAGCTAAAGTGAACCTAACTTCTCAAAGAATGGGGAAAAAATTGAGCTACAATAGGATAAGACCCACGTGCTCTTGTTGCATGGCCATTGCATCCCATTTCACTGCCTGAACAGAGTCACTACACATGCCTAACCCCCCTCCCTGTGGCCCACAACACTGCTTTCTCCTACCACCTCTACCATTCTACAGCACATCAGCAGCCACCCCACAGTCTGCCTTCCTTCTCAGCAAGCGTTTGGCAGCGCTGCTGCTGCCTGCTCGTGCACACTGCCTGCAGAACCATGCGGCTGCATCCAGCACAGGGAAAAGAGGTAATTTACAGGGACATTGCCTAAGGGTCAGAAGCAGTTGTGGAGATCAGCCACACCTGGTGGTGATGGTGGCGGTAGTTCAGACTAGAACCTGCACAAAGCTAGAGTAATGTGAGCCCACATGATAGGAAATACATCTGCTGGCAGCAACGTGGCATGGTATACATTCCCCTGCATTCTGCATGCTGTGTCTGGGGAGAGACTCACATTTGGTGTGCTGTTTGGTGTTTGTTTAGTTCTATGGCTTTTCTTGCCAAAGCTCTGCCTTATGCCCTCATATAGATAACTAGCAAATCTCATGTGGAAGATCTTTGTGTATTTCCTCTCTTCTTCACATGCATTATTAGCAATGAGAGTTTGTAACATCTCAGGGAAGAGCAGAATTTTCTTCTCTGGATTACAACCAGATCTTGATATACGAGGCACAGAGTTTAAACTCAGTATGATTTGCATAGTTCACTTCTTTCCTTGCAGTTCAGGAGGTAGAAGGGAACCAGCAGAATGGGAAGCAATATATCCTGCTGGGCCAGACATATTTCTTTTGTGAATCTAAGCAGCTCCTGTGGCAGTTTAGATAAGCTGAAATGCAAGCTCTTCAAGCAAACCATCAGGTGAAGATGTGACTTTAAGCTGGCCAGTAGGAAAAAATGATCAGGGAGGTCGCAAGTGAAATGTCGCAAGTGAAAAAGGCATATCATTTGGCACGTTAGTGAAGGTGCCTTGTGATTTTGGGTGCTTGGTTGAAATAGAATATGGGCCAGGCATCTTTGGATGCGCACAGGAGCTGCTTTTGGAAATATTAGCTGTGATGTCTCACACATGATGTAGTCACACCGCACTCAACAGGGCACTGGGGTTCATGACACAGTACAGAATTTGCACCTACAGTGCATTCTCAGAAGTGCCCATTGCTGCTTTTACACCTGTGTCAAGTGAAATCCTTTCCTAGAGTTTGGATGTTGACTTGCATAAAATTAGGACAAATAAGATTACGTATTAAATAGTTGTCATAAAAATCTTCAATAATTATAGTTTACACTAAGATATAAAAACATGAATTGAAGTTTGTATCACTGATTTCAAAGTTTGATGTTAAATATTTGTAATTGCAACTAAATCTGTAATAAGTCAGGCTAAATGAGAATGAGATTTACAGAGGGTTAGTTTAAATGCTATTTTTTTCATTTATTGTTATTTTTATTTCCTAAAATATTGTTGCATCCTACATTGCTCAGAAATTTGTTTAATTTATTTTATAAAAGTATCTTCTTGTATTATCTTGTTACTGTGAGATGTGCTTGTGAGTCACACGGCAGTGAGACAAACAATGCTATATTCGGCAGCCCAGCAGCACTGCTGTAGCTATAGAAAGGAGCTGTGTCCCAGGCAGTGCATGAATCTTTAACAAGGCTTTCAGTACTCCACCTAGATGCTATAGTTATGGTCACATTAGGAATAACAGCTAAAACTGTGCAGATATGTGGTTTCCAAATCGTTACTGCTGATGCTTATGTACTAGATTTGGCAGAAAGAACACAAATTGAATTTCAAATGTCCAACGTAGCAAAGCTGAGCTGTCAATGGAAAAAAAAAAAAAAAAAAAAAAAAGTACTTTTTACTTTGTAAAGTGAGAACATTTTTTAAAACTGAATTTATTCAAATTCTGCATTTTAAAATATCATATGTACACCTATAGTTGCAAACTCTAAAAGTAAGAATGTAGGAGGAAACTAAGACTGCCTACTGTGTTAAATGGCACAAGTTTCTTAACATGCACAATCTCAGTACCATTAGTCTCAATCCTTTTTAGTCCACCACACCAGAGAAGTGAGCTAGACAAAGTAAGTAACTGAATTCTCCATCATTCACTTCTTTATGTTATTGTGAGGATCAATAAGTACCCATTCAAAGGAACCGAGGTTAAGCCACTCATTAATCCTGCCTCCCAGAGATTCTGAAATATGATTTTCTTTTCTTTGTGATCACCTTTAAAGCATGCAATATGAAGTTTATGAAAAGTGGGAATAATATGGAAAAGAAATTGATGGAAGATTAAGCAAGAATTTGTACTGGGAAAACTCAGTGTTCATTGAATAGGTCTTCTTTTAATCTGTTGTTTGGTCACTTGTAGCTCTTTTTTCTTAGTAATATTTTTGCTCTGGAAACTGTTTTCTATCAGTGTTTAGTTTTCTTTTTTCCAGTATACAAATGCTGCTTCACATTCAGAAAGCATGTTCTTGAATGTAAACAGCATTTGGACAACATTTTTGATATAATAAATTTGGAACGTAAACAAAGAAACTGTCAATTCATGAGACCAAATTCAATGAAAAGCTGCTTAGAACTGCCAGACAGCTCAGAATGGCTTTACTCATGCATCCCAATATTTTTTCACCCTATAATTTTTATCTTCTTTTGTCTGTCTTTTCAGTAAAGAAGGAATGATTGCCACTCAGGTTATACAGCAAGGTCCTCAAAACATCAAGGCATGTGACTGCTGCAGTTCTTCTCCTTTGATCCATGTAACCAGAATGTTTTACCTTGCAATGCACTTTGCCATGCATTTATCCTTTTCCACATGGACTTTCTAAGTTGGGACTCACAGCAGCAGGTGCTCCATCTGTTTGAACAGTACTGTACAGACTGGCTATCAGGAAGGTCTGCTTCTGTTTGATTTTGTGTTTATTTTGGCAAAACACCTTGAGCTAAAGTTTATTATTCTGAAACAACTTTAAAACTTGCTTGGGACTGAATGACACAGGGTTTGTACAAATAGCTGTATATTTGTGCTGAAATATACCTCTGGCTTGGAAACAGGATAATTGCATATGCCTGAGCTAATAACCTACTTTGGAATATGAATAAAGAAAACTTGATTTGGTTTGCATCCATCTGCTTAGACTTGACATAAATTGTCATTCAGATCAGTGTCTACCCAGAATGACAGAAAAAGTGATGTAACTAACTGAACCCAGTTCACTGTACAAAAGGATGTTCCAATACGAAGAGAGGAAGGAAACATGCAGATAGGGCTATGGGGACAAGGTGACCCACCTTTCCATCTGTCAGCATGTATCCCAACAATTTAATTTGAAAGACTTATTGTAATGTAACATTATAAACTAACATTTTAAAAATAAATGCATAACAGGCCTTAAAAAGAAATTTACTTTTTATTTATTTATTTATTTTAATAAATGTTCTGAATTCTAACTTTCCTAGAGAAAGAATTTACATTTTATTTCTGTGAAAAGCTAGTGAATTTGTGTGAAAGTCTAGTCACATACGCTGCATGAGTGATAGAGAAGTATATATAGAGCTTCTTGTCTAGATAATCCATTGCAGTACCAACCCTATTCTGCAACGTTAATGGGATACTGTACAAGATTCCACTGTATAGGAAACCACTCTTAAATCCATTCATCTCCTTTCCATCACAACCACAGGAAGAGAAAGACAATGGCAGGATGGATTTTATGTCTATTCAGTCACATTTTGTACACAAAGAGGGTACCAACATATGGTTAGTCTTGCTCTTTATTAATTGCTTCACTGGCTATTGACTCAAGCTCAAGTGGTATATTTTTTAAAAGAATTAATAATCTCTTTGTGTTCCAGGCCAGTTTTCCTCTATCTTTTCAGGATGATGGCTCTTATTTCAAGTCAATATTACAACCATCTTTCCTACATTTATTGTAGAGTTAGAATAAAAAATGTTTACATATGATAACAGTGATGATCTGCTTTAATCCAGTGTGTTTTGAAAGAATGACTCTGTCCATGTCTAAAAATAAACCATAAATAACATGTCTTAGGCTTCCACACTGGCTGCCCCAGTCTGGGGCATGACGCATTCCTGAGGAGGTGTCCAGCTTCACTATCCACATGGTAGGACAAAGCAAATACCATGCCCCCAGCTCTTATCCCTGCTGAGACAAAAGAATAGATTTGCACCCAGGATGGTGAGCTAGGAAGCACTATGCAGTTCAGCATTTTGATTCTAGCCCAAAGTCATTGGTCTTTTAAAGCTGAAGTCCTATAGGGACTGAAATAGCAGGGATCATATGTGGTGGTTGAACGGAGCAGGCCTCAGGTACCTTGAATGTTTTGACCCCCTGAGTTATTCTGGGACTCCTTTTCTTTGACATGGATGGTAGTCATACTTTCAGCTCTTTGCAACCCCCCTAATTTTGCAGTCAGTAATGAAAGGGTAATGATGATCCTGCTGCTCCTGGCAGATGGTGGCTGCTGGCTGAGGAGGAGTCTGATATCTGATTCTGCAGATCTCCCCCTACTCACAGAGCCCAGCATTTCCTTTGGAAACCACAAAAACATGTGGGCTCAGTCATGACCAGAGTACTTATTTCACTGCACCTTAGACTTCATGTGGCCTTTTTATTTTGTGGAATCCCATAAATTCTCTTTCTCCAAGCCAATACTTTTGGTACCAATTCACTGCAATCACCTTGGCAAATCAGGATGTTTTTCTGTAGTTGAATCCTTCTCTCTTTTAAGCCATTACAAGGCAATTCAGTCAGACTTTTAAAAGCACAGTAGCATTAATTCAGCACAAAAGCATATCAGAGTAGAAAAATCTTTCCATACTTGAAATAATGGGCAGCTAATGCTGCTGTGTTGTATGAAAACTCCGATTACAAAGCTGAAGAGACTATAGACACGGCTGTATGTGCAAGAAGGCTGTTGGGTCCAGCTAGGCTTTCCTATTCTGATTTGCAGAGGGACCTGAACAGGTTGGATTGAGGGGCAGAAGCCAATTGGATGAGGTTCAACAGGCTAAGTGCCAGGTTCTGCACTTTGGCCATAACAACCCCACAAAATGCTACAGGCTTGGGGCAGAGTGGCTGGAAATCTGTGCACAGGAAAAGGATCTGGGGATGTTGGTAGATGCTCACCTGAATAAGAGCCAGCAGTGTGCCCAGGTGGCCAAGAAGGCCAACTGCATCCTGACTTGTATCAGGAATAGTGTAGTCATCAGGACCAGGGAGGTGATCGCCCCCCTGTACTCTGCTCTGGTGAGGCTGCACGCTGCACCTCGAGTACTGTGTTCAGCTTTGGACCCCTCACTACAAGAAGGACATCAAGGCTCTGGAGTGTTTCCAGAGAAGAGCTGTGAAGCAGGTGAAGGGCCTGGAACACAAATCCTATGAGGAGTGGCTGAGTGAAGTGGGGTTGTTTAGTCTGGAGAAGAGGAGGCTCAGGGGAGACCTTTTTGCTCTCTACAGCTACCTGAAAGTAAGTTGTGGGGAGCTGGGGGTCGGCCCCTTCTCACAGATAACTAGTGATAGGACTAGAAGGAATGGCCTCAACTTGTGCCAGGGGAGGTTTAGGCTGGAAATGAGGAGACATTTCTTCCCAGAAAGAGCAGTCAGGCATTGGAATGGATTGCCGAGGTTAGTGGTGGAGTCACTGTCCCTGGGGATGTTCATGGAAAGGTTGACATGGTGCTTAGGGATATGGTCTAGTGGGTGATATTGGTGGTAGGGGGATGGTTGGACCAGATGATCTTGGAGGTCTTTTCCCACCCTAATGATTCTACGATTCTATGAAATTGAAGTTCTTGGAAATCTTCTGTTTATTATTTTTTCTTTCCTAGTCACAATCTAACTGGGAAAGAAACCTTTGCTAAAGGGGTTCTATGAATAAAAGGGGCATAGAATGAGCGACTAGTATATGTGATTTCCTCACTCACATGGAAACCACTATAACTCACTAATGAGATCACCACTTGTGAGTTACTAATGTCTCTTATTGGAAATAGGTTAGTCATATTTTATGGTGAATTTAATGTATCCTCAATTTATATATATTAGCATTTCATGTGTACATTACTGTGTATATGGTCCAGTTCTTTATTTTGTTGCATTACAATTTTAAATATTCTGAAGGTCTTTGGATACAGAAAATATGTCATCATAAGGTTACAATTTACTGATTAAATACCCTTAAAGATTACTTAAAAATAAAAATAATTATTTTCATTGTATTTTTTTTTCACCGTTACTTTCAAATGCTTTTAGCAGCTAATGTGAAGAGGCCTATCAAAAGGAAAAAAAAAAAATAATCATATATATAATTTTATTTTGCTTTTCTAAAATCCCCTAGAGATGTAATGCAAACTGCAGCTTGGCTGATGTTTTCCAGAATGTGTTATGCTGTGACATGGCAACTATGCAAACTCTGTTGAAGTAATACACTGCATACTGGTTTCAGACAAGCAATTTTCTGTAGCGTACAATTCTATTTTATTTTTTGGGACTCCATTTCTCAGTATGTACTTGTTACAGACAGTAAGAAATTAAATAAGGGATTTTTTTCAGTACTTTTTGCTTCATCTAATACAACACAATTTTCATGCAAAAACATAATAACAATGTAACATTATATCTTGAACTTTAGTTGGTGTTTCTGCACAGAAGATAACAATCATGAGGGAAATGTGACCTACCCACTTCAAGTGATTTTATCTGTCTTTTGACCCACTGCTATTTCATGGGCAGAAAATAAGTCTGAGTACAAATATTGCACATGAATCTGTACTTTCCCTTATCTTGGGAACACTGATATACTTTTTCACTGTATCTGAATTTGTTTTACACAGTACCATATTAGGTTTCCCTTACAGAGATTAATACAGTGCTAAACTAAACATCTGACTTGATAAAAACTGGAATCACCTCCAAAGTCACACCCTATGCATCATGTTTCCAATTTAAAGTAGACGTTTCAAGTATACTGATTCCTGGGTTAAATGTTCCTGAATACAAGTGAAACCTGTGTTACAGAATCTAAGACTATTTAAACACATTGTGAGCACAGCACTGCAAATGTACCTTTAGAGGCTTGCAAATTCTAACATTTCTGTCTGAGAGGCCATGATAAGGAGTACTTACTGAAGTTTCTAAAGGCAGTAGGGGGTAAATAAAGGCAAATACCCAGCAGTCAAAGATTGATTGCAATGGGTGTTTTGAAAGGTCAGAAACTTACCCTCCTGATGAGGAAGCACCTATTTTTGCCTAGGTGAAGGCCCACAGAGATAGAAGATTATATTCTACCCCACAGAAATGCCAACTGAAAAATAACAGCAGACTGATAGAAACAAGCGATACCATCACACCTGACTCCTTTAGATATATCAGGATGTAAACAGTAAGGGTCAACTTAGTAAAATATGTTGGTGTATAAATTGTTTTGAGATAGTTGGATCCATGATGATAGGATTTTGGATGTGGTTTGTCCATGCCCTAGATGCAGATGACAGGTTAGGTATGATATGTAAGAGCATCCTTTCCCAGCACTAGCTTGGGGGTCAGGAATGGTTTGACTCCTTTTCATGTGGCTCAGAGGTAGAATGAACAAACCTAGCCGAGTCCAAGGATAATGAGCTCATGCAAATCTGCTAAGCATTTTCATAGCTGGGAACATTAAGAAACATCATAGCAAAACCCAGCTGATACCCATGGAATCAAACTGGCTCCTGACAGATTTTTTTGCCTTGGTCTGGAAGAAGCTGAACTGATTCCATGTTGCTCCACTAATTCTTCTCTCTCTCTCCACAGCCCAAAACTGAACACAGTACTTGAGGTGCAGCCTCACCAGAGCTGAGTATAGGGAGTGATCACATCAGTCCTGCTGGCTACACTATTCCCGATACAAGCCAGGATGCCGTTGGCCTTCTTGGCCACCTAGTCACGCTGCCGGCTCATGTTGAGGGGAGCATTGACCAACATCCTTTTCCTCTGCACAACTTTTCAGCCACTCTTCCCCAGACACTTTGCCCTAAATTTCTTTGACTGTATAAGTTCATCTTACTATAATGAAGATTTGTCAATACTAAAGTAAGAAAACTGAACCACATCAACAACCAAACACTAACATCCCAAAATCCCAAACCCTTGTAATTTTTAAGTGACCATAGAATCATAGAATGGTCAGAGTTGGGAAGCACCTTGAAGATCATCTACTTCCAACTCCTTTACATGGGCAGGGACACTTTCCACTAGACCAGGTTGCTCGAAGCCCCATCCAATCTGACTTTGAACACTTCCAAGGAAGGGGTATCCACAACTTCTCTAGACAACCTGTTCCAGTGCCTCACCAACCTTATAGTGAAGAATGTCTTCCTTATATCTAATGCAAACCTGCCCTCTTTTTTCTTTTACTTACCCCTTCTCCTCTCAATAGGTAGATAAATAGAAAATATACTGATTTTAGAAATCACTTTGTAAGGAAAACTCTTTTGATGAGGATGAAAGCAACATGTCTACATAATGTCTCTGCAAGCTTTTTCAGTATCAAGGTTTCAACTGCAAAGATAGACAAATATGACACTATGGTGTGAATCTACAGTATCATTATTTTGGCAAAACTGAAATACAAATATATATATGTACTAAAATATTACCCAATCAACAAAATCAAATAAAAAATTAGATCTATTACTTTAGAATGAAGAATAGGACAAACATCTAGAAATACCTGGGAAGAGTTAGGGCTGTGAAAATATCTCTTAGTTGTCCCCCAGCTATGCTGAGTAAGGGCTCCTGGGTACAGCTAACATAAAAGTTGAGTTGACAACTAACAAGATGCTGAGAGATACTCCATTAGCTTACTCATCCGATTAACATCTGAAGTTGATTTTTTTCCCTCTAGGTTTAGTGGAAATATTTACAAACAACAAAAAATGGGATTTTTTTTTTTCTTTATATGTGCATTCCATTATATTTTTGTGCCATGAAAAGCACTAAAGGAAACTTCATACTGTTTTGATAGAATACAAATGGAATCAAGAGCTGAATTAACATTTTTTTGGTACAAATCAGAGCAAGAGACTATTCAACAAACAGTGAAATTATTTTTGGAAACATTCAGGTTTTGAAGACTGTTAATGTTCTGTATTTCATTGTTCTAAGATTTTCTAAAAAATGTCAGGATATCTTTTTGATATATGCTGGGACAAATTTTCTTCTAATACAGTTTTTATTTTACTAATAACACCAATAGAATTAATATTCTCAAACCATTTTCACTACATGAATATTTTGTTTTCCCTGAGTGTGAATAATAAAAAAATCTGTGGTGTTTTGAGAATGTTTAAACTTCAAATGCAGATAAACATTTCATAATAAATCTCACATTACACCCTCAACAGGCAGGATACGGTTCATGCTAGCTTACTATTCTCTTAATGGAGGCAAATGCTTTCTCCATGCAATCCCTCTTCTCACATATCTGTCTTAAAAATAACAGCAATAAAGATGTGATGTGCCGGTAACACTCATTAGGCCAGACCTGGAGCAATTCATCCTGTGAGTTTCTAGATATTATAAAGTAATCTAATTCTGACACTAAGTAACACTCACAATAGCCTCATCATACTTGTATCTAAAATGTCCCACTAGAAGAACCGATGTGATTCACTGGCTGATTCCCATCCTGATGGGCAATGTGCAAGCCATTCTGGTCAGTGAAAAAGATTGCTCAGCTTCAAGGAATATGTCTGGCTGTTTATATTCCATATTTTCCAGGAATTGAAAGCTTTTTTGCTTGATGAAGAAATTGATTCTGAAGTGGAAAAAAATAACTAAAAATACACACCTGCTTTCTGAATGCTACTTTATATGAACAGTATCACACAATTTTAAAATTTTAGCACATTTTCTGCAATACAGCATGTACTACAGGGAAGGTAACATCCTTTTTCATATATAATCAATACTGTACCAACCCAGTTCAAAGGCAAGTCAGGCTAACAATACTTTGAGATGGCTGGCACATTATGCATTCTGAAAATTCTAATTTTATGTAAATTTGGGAAATGTATGCATGTGCCAGAGTTGCTCTTTGTTCGTGCACTGTTTTAGCATGTCTAAGTAGGAGAGGCTGCCATACAACATGGGTTGCAAAACAGCAGATGGGGGTGATTTAGTCTCTGAGGAACTCTAATTTCCTCTGAAAAAGTACTCAGGTTTGTTATTTTATTACTGTGGGGAAATATATATTTTAAAATATATTAACAGTTACTGCTTGTCTAGTTGCAAAATATCTCAGAATATCTTTAAGAAATATTTCTCTGTGTGGACACTAATTCCTCCATAGGAGTCCACTGTGAAAATGGATTAAGTTAAACTAGGAAAAAAAAATGTCATAGTGTTGAAGAGCATCTACACAGACAGAGCACAGCAGTTATTGTGCTTGAAATTTATCCCCTGTTGTATTTTGTGGTAGCTTCCCCATACAGACAGATCCACACTTTATTACTCATATATGGACTAATGTTATGAAATACTACTATGTCTTTCTGCATTTACTGATAAAATTCTGCGGTGAAGACTGATTAGGGGTGACAAAACTTTGCAGTCAGAGGTTGAATAGTGCATCCCTGAAATACTTATTTTATGCAGATTTAGAAAATAAATACATTTACAATGGTTTTCTCTTTGTTCTGCCACTGTTCTGGCATGTCAGATTAGTGGTAGATGCCACACAGCAGGAGCTAGGAAATTCTGTCTGAAAAAGAGATGAGGTTTAGAGCCATTTTAGTCCCTGTCAAGACTAGAGTTCTCAAGCAAAGGGACACAGATTTAATACTGTTGTAATCAGGATATTTTCAACATTTAAAGGGTTCATGTTTGTGTTGTCAGATTATTTGCTGGAGTTTCATACCCAAGTAAGTGTGTGCATGTGATGGGGGTGGAAGAAAGGCAGCTTGTATTTACCATGCTCTTTTCTACTACTACCTCAGCCTCAAGAAGATATAAGACTAGAACAACTTTGATGTAGCATGTCAAATTGATGTTCCTGAAATCTTCATTTTGGTTATTATCTTTCAGACATGAAATGCAAAGTTGGCTCTAAGTCTTACTGGAGCTCAGATGAGGTTAACATACACAAAGCCTGATCCACCACTCATTGGAGTTTGTGCTAAAGTTCCCACTGCTGTTAACTGCACCAAATCAGGATACTTATACTTCTTGTGTTTTGGAAAAGTGTGGTTAGATTATGTTGTCTGCATTCTATGGCTTTTCATCAACATCAAGATTTATTTGCCTGTAGAAATACTATTTTCAACTGAAAATCCATGATTCATCTGAGATTTTTTAACATAAAACTAGGTAGCAATAATCTGGAGAATCTGTTATATTTATTTCAAAAATACTGGTTGCAGTACCACCCCCCCCCCCCAAATAAAAAATGAAAATAAAAATAAATAAATAAATAAGCTACATATTGTCCAGGGAAAAATCAAAAAATTCTCTGTGGTGGTGATGAACCTTTAGTGATTAAGACTCAATTACCATTCTGTTCAACTGTGAAGAAATAAGTAAGCATACATTAGATCAGAGAGAGGGAGAGGGACAGAGATTCAGCTTGTGGGTTGGGATATGGAAGTCTTTTCAGTTTTATTTTTCATTGGAGAAGATTCTGTTCCATCCTATCTATCACTCCATATAAATCATATCACAGATTTGAGATGTGAAGCTTGCTGTTGTTGGCATTTGAGCCTGATGTCAAAATGTTTTTTTTCTGCTTTACCTGTGAAGTATAAAACTTATATTGAATGTCCTTAGAACAGTCTTTTTGGTAGCCTCTGACCCTTTCGTGCTGAGAAGTCTGGGTTCAGGTGTACAGGTAAACTAAATATTGTTAACAATCACTAGACCACTTTCTCACCCATGAAGGTGGAGTTTAAAGTAGTACCTGTCAAATTACCAGTGGGAGAAAATATGGGATAGCCTAAGTGTTCTTTCACAATTGTCTTGTCTCGTGCCTGAAATGAAAGAGGTGCAGAGACTTTATTTGCCTAGTGGTGGCACAAGCAACCCCTCAGCCTGCCTCATAAGTAAAAGCACAATCTGCCTCATGACTTTTTCACTAACTAGATCTTTCATGACACTTCAAATGCTAGTTTGCATAGTAACCTAACTGTTCTTCTTTATTTTCACAGTTGACATAGTCTTGAGGCTTGGATCCAGTCTTTTGTCCAGACCTGGCAAGTTTACCAGTGTGTAACCTCACTGTGTAGCTTTGCATGACTAAATATTGTCAACATGTTCAGAGGAACTAGCTTCACATTAATTCAGGAACACACATGACCCAAGTAGGCTCTGGAGAGCAGAACATCTGATTTTCCAGACTATGTGATTATATATGAATCCAAAATACATACCCAAGAACATAGAGGCAACCTATAAAGCTAGTATATGGATATGACTGAAGCAACATAAGCATATATAGAAAATCTTTCAATTTTAATAAAATTTTTAGTTCCATTCAAACTGCTTATATTTATAGTGAAAATAAAATAAATAAAATTTTATCTTAATATTTATATTTATTAACCTCTTATATTAGCTATATATGCTTTTTTTTTTTTTTTTTTTTTTTTTCCCTTTGAATTTCCTTTTTCCTATGTATTAGAATTACATGTGAGCATTTATTGTGTCAGGCTACATCTACAGCTCACCTCTTTCCTTGATCCACTTATGAAGGGTGCATCCTTCAGTGACAAAACTCAGTACAGGTTTGTCTTTGATATTTCAGCTCTCATAGTCATGTCCAGCCTCAAAGATTTATACCGCATGTGCTATTGCTGTAATAACATTTGTATTTTTTTTAACGTTTTCACTTAAAACTGCAGTGTACCCTCAGCAGGGTTTAGCTGATGCTTTATACTGCAATTGCACACTTGAAAACTGAGATTTTGAGGAGATGGACTGTGAGAATTTTTGTACCCAGCACCAAAATATGCTTCATTCAAGCTCTGCTTGTCTTCTCAGATGAAAACTGCAAAGAAGGGGTGACGGGAATGTGTGGGTGTAATTGTATAATTAGGTGCTTACTGCTGTATTTTAGCACATACTGTCCCCTGCTGGGAATAATCATATTACTGCTAAAAGTTTTTAAGTACAAATATGTGTTCATCCTCCATTCAGAAAGGTAGGCTGATAAAGCCTTCCTTGCCTTCCTCTCTCAGACAAAGGTACAGCCACCCTGCCCCTTCTCTCAATCACCACCATGCCAAAAATGCAAGCATTTCTCTTTGCTAAGGATTTCAGTCCTTCAGAGGGGATTGCTGTAGGCAGGATGCACTGTAGCTGCTCCTTCAGGTGGGAAATGTCAAAGTTTGACATTTCTGTAGGATGAGGTGCCATGTCTGATCTCTGGGCTCGTTGTTCTATGGAAAATCTCATGGTGTCAGTGATTGCCTGCTGACTGCTCCACAAAGCCCTCACTGAGCTTCAGAACCATTTTATTGTTCCAGAAGATGCCAAATGGAAAGGAGGACTCTCAGCAACCAATCCTTGTTTTACTGGAGAAAGGAAAGATGAATGACACTGGAATTTCTAGGCCAATAGACTGTGAGGTTATTTCAATGTCCATGCTCTCAGTAGCTACACATCAATGCAGTCCTTCAGTAAACAACAAGACCGGTGTTATTAATATAACGCTGACACTGGGGAAGCAGCTGGAGTTTTTTGTACTGCATGATTTTCTCGAGGCTCCTCCTTTTATTTCTCTTTAAAGTTTCACTCTGATCTATGCACTAGATAAATTTGTGCCATAAATTTCTACCTTGCAGCAACAACATGAGGAGTTTGAGGGACTGAAGACTCTCAGTCAATGAAGGACCCATCCTTCATTGACTAGTTTTCCACTTTGAAGGCTGAATTTCTAACACTCATGTGACATTTTATATAAAACTTAGCAATGCATCAAACGCAATGACTGTCTACTAGAAGTCTTAAAAAATATGCATATTTTGAAAGTTAAGCAGCCTGTGTGTGATTTTCAGTAACCAAGAACGATTTTTTGTTAGCTGCATATTATGTTCATGTCCCTGTTTGTTAATTACCATTTTGTTTTATCTTTCTCAGCAGCTGTTTGTCTTCACTTTTAGAGGGTAAGCTGTATCACAGACTCAATGTGCTACCAAATATTTGTTTTTCTTGGAATCTCAGAATTGAGTGTTTTGGATAAGAGCATTTTTCACTGTGAACTTCTCTGTCCAGATTCTTTTTCAACACATTGTGTAGATAACTTTAATAAAACTATAAAATAATGTGAGTAGGAATCCTCAGTATTATCTATTCCCTTGTTTAGAAATATAGTCATAAATGAGAAAAAAATTAGATGCTCTGTAAGACTCTGTCCTTATGGCAACTCAATTTATTAGACAAAATATCCATTCAAAACATACTTCTATTATTTAACTAAAAATATTTTTTTTCATTCTCTAAAATATTAAGGTTTGATAGAAATGATTTCAACATCCACCAGGTTCACAGGAGAAATGTGAACCACAGATAGCTGCTTCACAGAGCTGATGGCTTCAGTGCTGTATCCTTAATTTACTGGTGCTTATCCACCTTGCTCTCAGCTCCTCTTGTGAGAAAACTACCAGCTAAAAGTGTAATTTCTGAAACTAAAAATCTAAGATAAATTCACAAAGGAAAGTGGGCTTTGTGTAACATAGGGCACAACCACATGAAACGTGAGACCAGGCTGAGCTTCTGTCCCTACTCAATGTTGCTAGAAAGGGGCCAGATCCAGGCTGAAACCTCTATTGCAAAGATTACACTGTCCCCATGTTAATATACTGAAAGGAAGGTCATATTAGTGAGGGTGCTTTGCTTTTTTATGTTCTGGAGTTGGTTCATTCTGGGAGAAGTGTTGACGTTTCACTATAAAATACCCTAGGCCCTGGTGTTGAAGGTATTCTCCTGGAAAGTCAGAGATGTGAGTACAAGTTTCTTCAACAATGAGCTAAAAGCTCCTGTTCCGCAGCCCCCAGCACAGTCACAGGATTTGTTGCATTGGGGAGAAACTGTGAAAGCTAATGAAAGCAAATTTTTCTTCCCATTTCCCCTTGTTATGTTTAATAAAAGGCTGACATAGGGGCCAAACACAAGAAGAGAGTCCAGGCTGATTATCAATGTTAGGAAATGTTTTGTGCGGGATTTCTGAGTGGATTTAGGAAGCTGGGGTAAGCTCCTCAAATTTGGTACCATATGAACCTCACTGATGAAAGTGAAGGATATCTACAATACCTCAAAATATAACCCCAAGCCCCTTTACTCTACATCCCCTAAAATCTGTGTTTTCGTGTTGCTTGGGAAAAAAAAAAAAAAAAAAAAAAAAAAAGTATTTTTGACAGAATAGGTAGTTTGGTGTCTACATCTTGTGATGAATTTTGTATAGAGAGATCCTATATTACCACAATATGTAGACATGGTATTTCTTTCTTGATTTATATGCTCCCCAGGTTGGTTCCTAACAAACAGTATAGGGTTCTCAAACACCTACAAAATTAAGAGTTAATTGAGTTGAAGTTTTGAAGATGTAAACTGGAATTTAGGGTATAAATTGTAAGTTCAGCAAAATAGACATCTTTTCTGGTAGTAACAAGCTACAATAACTCTATAATCCTTGAAAATCCATTCTTAAGAGAAGCAAGCTGTGGGTAGCAAGAAAATACCTTTACTATCATTTAGTGATATTGAAATATTAGGACAGACTTCAAAAGTATAGTCAGAAGCTAGATACTTAGCTGTCACTTGAGGCCTTACAGCCCTTTCCTTTTGATGAGCAATTGTCTGCAGGACAGCCAAGAGACTGGGTCTCCCTCACAGCAAATGCCCAGGATTTAGGCAGAGGGCAGGAGAGGCAAGATGGGGTGAGCCATTTCTACATCCTAGATGCCTAACCTCTATTTCTTTTGCAAGTGAAAATATCTGTGTGAGAGAGCCATGGCAAGCACTGTCTAGGATTTGGTTGGTGACTTACAACAGGAGAGTTGACACTGTTCTGTTCTGCTTGACTTTGCCTGTTGCAGTCAAAGCTTAAAGAAAGCTTGTGTTTTTTTTTACATCTATTCTGAACCTACAGCTTTTTGAAGAAAAAAATGCCAACATTAAATTATTGGACAAAATGTTTCCTTTGCAGTAGTTTTGTTTTGATTTAAACTAGACTAGAAAGCATGAAAAATCAGTTATAGGAGAGGTATCATACCACAGCTACTCTCTTGTGCTGCTCTTACTGAAGATTTTTGTCAAGAAATGTCTGCTATGTTTAGGTGTTCACAGCAACACCTCTCAATCTTAATGTTACCTTATAAAATAGCACTGATGACTGTCTTCCCAAGCACTGTATTGATTAATACAATGACATCTGTATAATTAAATATGCAGATGGATGTTTTAAATTAAGTTTAAAAACATTTTCAGTTGCGGTAATTCAACCAAATTCACTATGTAAACAATATCAAACCATCTCCTTACAAGGTAATTATTTTGATATTGAAACCATACACTCTGAACCTTTTGTCAAGTACAACATGCAACAGTGGCATTATGCTCATGTTCTTCCATTGCCACGTGTATGGCAGAGGTTGGTGAGTTGTAGAAACTGTTAAGGTTGTCAGAAAAAAAAAAAAAAAAAAAAGAATAAAAAAAAAAACAGCTTTGCTCTGGGGTTCATGTTGACTTAATAGAAATAAATAATTTTATTTAAATTGTTTTTTATTTATGTTCAGGTCAATAAAAATACAGAGAGGAAACAAATGGCTCTCAGAGTAACTGGAGTTTTTCTCCTGGTTCGGATAAGCATATCTTTGTATAAACCATCTGAGTTATCCAAACTTCTTTGTCGTGTATATTAGGACAGAAACTATAAAAGTATGGTTTTCCATGGGAAATTTACCAATTTTGTCCTTTTTCAGAGCTGAATAGAAAATAGATGTCATGCTGTGCTATCTGGAGGGTTAAAAAGAAATACTCTAATACTCTAATTTACCCTAATAAAGATTTCAGCTTACACTTATTTCATGGGTGAACAGTGATGCCAAGCCAGTCTTTTCAGTCATCTCTTAAAAACAATACCTACAGAAACACCAGATTAAAAAAATTAATGTTTGTATCAGAGAAAAATAATGTATTTGTGTACATAGGAATATTAGGTTTGTAAGAATGTAATACTTCCAGATGTGGCCAGTTCTAATTATTAGTTTTACAGAAAGTCAACTATACTTTGCAAAGTATGGAATCTTAATGGAGCTAGATAAAACTTCATTGGATCCAGCACATTTTGCCTCATATTGAGCTGTCTGATTTAGGTCTTGCAGGGTGCAGTGCTACCTTGCTTGGTGAGCTGAATAATTATTTATGTCTCAGTGAACACTAATATCACCCCTTATCTAACTTTACCCAGATTGTCAAGTTAGCTGTTCCTGAAGGAATCATTCTGCAGGGCAATGTTGTCCCACATGGTGGGTCAGGGTCCAGCTGCCCTTTTCTCATTCTGTGGGGATGGCTCGAAAGTGCTGGAACAATGGTTTTACACCACATTGATTTTATAATCCCTAATCTAATGTCTCCAGGGGGAACTATAATTCTATGTAACAGGCATAAAACAAAGAGATAAATGTTAAAGTTCCTAATGAAAATGAAGGCATCAAGGACCCACAGAGGATCTTTGTATTTATTTTCAGGATAGTGATTCATGCTAGTTAGGTAAATTATTTTTGAAAAAGCATGTTTCTTAGAATGGTACAGTACAAATAATGTAAGTAGGATGGTACCAAGGTTTGTCAAGTTGCTAAATTGAACCCACATTGATTCCGCATTAATCGAGCTTATATAATTTAGTGATGCTGTGCAGTAGGCCTTTATGAAAGAGTATTTATTCCTAAGGTATGCACTGAGGCAGTGACGTATAATGCTGAATTTATGCCATTTAGCATCACATACTCCAACAGATATAGTCTAAAGAGTCTTATTTTGACTTAGAGTGCAAAATTATTAAAGATTAAGAAAATTATATAAAGTGTCAATACATAAAATACTCCTTGCTTTTGTCTACAACTCCACAGTTGTTTCAGTGTACAGAAATAGTGGATGTTTCTATTTTATATTGGAAGCATGCACAACTCCAATAAAAGGCCTGGATGAGAATAAAATTATGATTTTAATAGTAATACTGTTGAATTTTAAAAAGCGGGCACTGAACTCTGGAAAAACATGGCATTACAATAATTTTTCCAATTTTTTGAAATTCTCTTAAATTCTTGCTCCTGTCCTCTGGTATCCTTATAGCATTTCCAGCATGATGCAGTCTGCAGGTTAATAAACAGTCTTTCTTCTCCATCATCCAGGTGACTTATGAAAATACTGAAAAGTAACAAAACAAGACAGACCCCTGTGGAAGCCCACTCTGTCGGTCCTCTTAGTCCTGACAGCGAACCACTAATAAGTACTCTCTGAGTATAATTTTTCACTCTTCACATAGCAGTTCCAAGAATATAATATTCTCCTGTCTGTCTTTTAAGATTGTTATGTGAGGTAAGTTTCAAAAAGCTGTGCTAAAGTCAAGATATATGACACCCACTGTTCTCTGCTATACTGTTATTTTGTGCTGTCATACAGGGCATTTAGGATGGGTTGATTTGATTTGCTTTTGACAGTTCCATACTAGCTATTACTGACCTTAATTTTTTCAGAAGTTTACTCATCATTTGGTTCTGTATTTGTGCCTACAACTTTTTTAATCCCTAAAGGAAAACTAATAGTTTCTTACTAATCTTCTAACTTCCCAACTTCCTTGCCTTCTTTTTAAAGATGGTCACTACAGCTGTAATCTTCTACTCTTCTGGGACTTTCCCTGGGTTCTGAAAGTTTCCAGAAATAACAACTCTACTGTTGTTTCATCTGGTACTCTCAAGTGTATGAAATTTATTTGGCTCATCTGGTTGGAAAATACTGAACATATCCACATATCCTCTAACTTCACTTTTTGAGGAGTAAATGCAACACTGCCCTAGTTTGCAGCTCTCACTAGCTTTTGACTTTTCCTGTCCTCATAACAGGGATGTCAAAGGGGAATATTTGCTCACATTTTGGACAGTCTAGCATGGGGTCCAGTGTATTAGTTTAGATCATAAATTAAGGTAAGCTTGTGCTGTTGTCATTCAGGACAGTGAACTACAGTGTCTGAGGTTTGGAACATACATCTATTTCTTTCTACATGACTATGGGGTAGTTAATTTTGGTAAAACAGTAGGCAAACAGTAGGGGGAAGAAACATATGCAATTGCTTCCTTCAGTGCTTGGGGCAGAATGATGCCACTAAGCAGAACTGTAGGCTTCAAGTGACTAGGTGAACTAGAAAATGTAATTTACATCAGCAGGTTTGTTTTTCTGTTGCAAACTCTAAAAAATTAGAACTTTTTTTTTCTTTTTTTCTTTTTTCTTTTTTATTTTTTTTCTTTCTGATATTTCTCCTGTATTGTGGTATTTGGTGTCTTTGTATGCACACTCATGTCAGTGAGCCTGCAGAATTATAGAGTTATAGAGGCTGAAGTTGTTGACGTGGACCTGTCCCAGGCTCTGCCTCAGAACTGCTGGCTGAAAAACTGTGTTTGAACTAGAAAATCCAAATTCAGGAAACTTAGAGTCTATGCTGTGAACTAGTGCAAGTTTCATTGTCCTTTTGTACTTTAGTTCCCCAGCTGCAAAGTGAAGGTACTTTGTCTCCTTTTAATGTCTAAGAGATCTACAGATAAAATTATCATATAAGACAAGTCTGTGCAGACTATTTGGCTAGAAGCTTATTTTGCTGTTCTGTTGGATCTATATCTTGTATGATTGCCTGAGACTCAGCTGATCCCTCTGATTTTAGTGTATTACTATCTTTGTTTAACATTCAGAAGTCCTGAACCTTGCCTTTCTTTATAAGTACGTTTAAACAAATTTATATTGTAAACCTATATATCCATACCTTTTACCTGCAATGCAGTCACAGATTGAGCATACTAACATGCAAATGGCTAGTTGAGCATAAATGATGAATGAGCAAGAAAAAACATTTTCTTAATCAAATATTTTCTTAAATATTTAAATCTGAGGAAATTTGAGAATTAAAAGAAAAATTAATTTCTGAAAGAGCATTGAACATTTCTTGACATTGAACTTTGTAGCTACCAGGAGTGGCAACGGAGTAAAACAGTTAACTGGCATCCTTTCATCCTCGCAGTAAGAAAAGCTGTTATGCTTTGTATGGAACAACTAAGTGCTTATCAGACAAATGAGAGAAGGATACTTGGTGGACACACAGCTCCTTGATGAAGTCCAGCCACAGCAGGCCCAGGAACACATCCACAGAAACTGAGCAAAGATGATGCTCTTATGTTTGAACTGTAGTACAGAGCCTGGTCTCTGAGTAGTTTTGTCCTCTTTGGGCATGCGCAATGTGGATGTCTGCAGCTACATGCATATTGATGCCCCAATTAAAAAAAAAAAAAAAAAAAAAAAAAAAAAAGTCCCCCCACCAAAAAAAAAGGCCAAAGGGTCCATGTTGATTACTCAGCCTAACAGCTGAAGTCTAAGGTTAAAATATCTCCCGAAATTCCTCCATGAAGCTCATGGTTTTTCACTATTTGCATATCTTTTATTGAACGTTAATGGCTTTTCAGAGTCAGCCTGAAGACTCTGAACAGGCTCTGAACATTTGAAGGAGTTTCCACAAAGAAACAGTTTTCCTTTCTTATCTTCTCTGTTTTCAGAAGATGCTACAGGATCATTGAACAACACACAGCTTAATGAGGAGCTAATTCTTCTTGAAAATCTACCAGCTGTGGTGTAACCTTAGCTAATCACTCAGGAATATCCAGTCCTGCTAAAAATACCCAGTGGCAGAGATTTTACTTGGTAAATTCTTTTCCTTTATAACAGGTGAAAGGCAGGTACTTTCAAGACCACCATTTCTGATGTGCTCAAGATTCCTGGTAACAAACAGGAAATGTCTATGTTCTAGCAACCTCTCATGGAAGTTCTAAACTCTGTAATTCTTTCTGATCTCATCCTTTTCCCCACCTTCATCTTTTCAAATATGCCTCCAGACATCTGTTTTGTGCCTGTGTGCTGCAGTGTGATGAGGGTTTTTAATGCCGTTCCAGACACTTTATGTAGTAAATAAAGGCAGGGACAGAATCTCATGGTTTATTCACACAATTCAAAATAATAAATTATAGTAAGTTTGATTTCTCTTTAACTCAAAAACATTTATCCTGTTATCATGTTAGTCATTGAAAACACCTTTAATGATGAAAATGCAAAAGTTAGCAAGAAATACCATGCATTACTCTAATATGTAGGTAACTAACGTTTCAAATATAAAAATAATTGCAGACTTAAGAACAATTAAAGTACATATGAATTCTTCAAGCTACATAATGAATAGGCTCAAAACATAATAATGCAAGAAAATATATTTAAATTGATTTCATAGTGCAGTTATAACAAAACTCAAAAGCTATATTAAATAAATAATACATAAACTGAAGTATATACATATACTTCCTATATGTAGTACTATACTTATACATATGTAGTACCTATATGTAGTTCCTATACTTCCTAACATGACTAGAAATTGAATTTCTTGAATTTCTTTTTCAAAAATGTGGAAGAAAAAGTACAAGACAAAATATTAGATGAGCATAAAAAGTGAACTAAAACCAAAAGAAGAGTATCGTGTCCACTGCACGTATAGGTCTCTGTAAAATAATTCCTAAAAACAGGGCACATGGAGTTGACTCTTAAATTCATCTATATTACGACATAAAAAGGGTTCCTTTGGGAAAAGTTTTCACTAATTATTCTTTATGGCAACAACTCTGTTTTCAGGGTCAGACATTCCAGACTCTGCATTTCAGTTTTTAACAACACAATTTACAAGATAGGATAATTTGAGGTTAGTCATAGAAGTGTTGAAAGATGAAGTTATTGGGAATGACTATGCATTTCATATTATAATACTTCTTTCAGAAAATGCAATTTGTTTTCTGCAATAAAATAATTACTGAAAGCTTAAAATAGCACTGCATTTTAAAATTGTGCAAGAGAAACTAAAAAAGAAGTTACATCAAATAACATTCACAGACCCAACAGACTCTCTAAGCCTAGCAGGTTGCTGCTCATCCAAAGCCTACATGCAGTGTGAGTGGATAGGAGACAGGTACACATCATCCATGTGATAAGCCACATCCTGTGGTAAGCCATGGTTGCCAGGTGGCCAGATGACTGATGCATGATCTATTGTATGACGCAGGCAGTTCACAGAACAAGTCCCTTGGGTATCCAGCCTGAGTAACTTTCCCAGGCAGGAATTTGGGCACGGCTATTCTAGACAGCACTTCATAGGCACTCTTAATGAAAGAGGCGTGTGATTATACACTGCACATCAGTGAAAAGTGGGGGTCTTAAAAGTCAGACATATCTAAAAGATGGAAGAACACTCTGCAGCAGGAAACATGGGTCTGTCCCTGTTATATTTTTCATGGTGACTTGGCCATGACTTGACTGCCTATAAGGTGAGAAATCATGCATTAAAAAAAAAAAAAAAAAAAAAAAAAAGGCAGATGTTTCACACGTGCAAGCAAAAGTGATTCAAATCTTTTTAAGTATTTTAACTGTTTACGTATTTCACTGTGGCTTTTTATATCAAAGGAAAATCTTCAGAATTGCACATTGATATGAAAATGCGTCAGCCATCACGAAGTGTGAGTTTGACTTTTGTCCCCAAATGTTCAGTTGAACACCATAGAAATCATAACCTCTCCAGTGAGCTGAACTTTCTAATTAACAAATAATCATTTAAGTAAACAGTGCATAAATGAGTATACCTACTTTGCTGGAAAACAAGTTCAGGAAATATTTCTAAAATGCATTTGTTTCCTCATTCACCTGTTACCGTCTCTTCTTTTTTCCCTTCTTTCAAGTGTAAATTATATTTAGACTAGCATGGCAACATGTAATTACATGCATTTTCATTATCTCATAATTTGGCTTGGGAATCTATACTGTATGCACAAAATGCTGATTGCCTGCAGCTGTGGACAAACGATTATTTAGATACACAAGCCAGTTAATGATATGAACCAGAAACTTGGAGGAAAGTCATTCTCAGTCTTGGTGCATGGTAGAACAGCTCGACCCCCTAGGGCACATTTGGACTAAAGGGCCCAGATAAACGCATCTACTGTATTTGTTTTGGCATCAGCCCACAACAGTATACAATCTCCTTGACTACTCTCAGTACAAATATTTACTTCCAAATGTTTCTGTGATTTAGACAGCTGTCCAATTTTAGGCAGTACAATAGCAAAGTGATACTGAATGGCATTTATTTTAACCAACTTTACTAACTATCACACTCCTAGTATTCATTTCTTCACAGCCTCCTGTTTATTTAGCAAGTGATGTATTTTAAATTAAATAAATAAATAAAATAGAAAAGAATGGTAGCCAAGAAAAATAGAAAGCTATGAAAACAATTATTTCACATAGCTTTCTGAATGAAAAAATAGATGTCTGCAATTAACTATAACACCTGTGTTTTTCAGATGTCAAAACTACAAAAAAAAAAAAATCAAACAAAATCTGAAAAATTAACCTCAACCTCCTCAAAAGGTTACCTTTTCAGGTACCTCAAAAAATAAAAAAAAAAAATAAAAAGGAGAGACAAAGGGAGAAAAAATATTCCCATAGCACAAAAATTAAACTGATTTGCTAGAAGGAAAAAGAAATGGAAACAAGCAAGTATGTACTTGTAAAAGAGGATTTTAATTTCATGAGCCCATAAGATTTTAAAGAAGATAAAAGACAGTATGGTTAGGGTTAGCTGCATGTACATTCTGCCTTTATATGGTGTTAGAAAAGATAGCCTTTCAATATTCTTTTCAGTGTTTTTTTTACAAATTGTTTTATTTCTAACCAAAACATTTTCCATTTAGTACCAAACATTACTGTAAGTTCTGTACTATCATTCAGCTTTGTTTTTCTAATTTGGAAACCCATATCTGTAATAAAACTTCAAAATTAAATCTCATCTGACCTTGCTAGGTAACATAGCTAGGTTTAAGTATTTGAAGATGAAAATCACTGTACTAACTACAAGTATATTAGCTATGTATAGTTCATGTGAAAAAAAAAAAATAACCGAACACATAACACATAAAGCCTTTTTTTTTTTCTTTTTCATTTTATTAGGTCAAGTCCATGATATATGTGCCTTTTTTTTTTTTCTTTTTTTTTCTTTTTTTTTCCTTTCTCCTTTTTTTCTTTATAGGGCAGAAGATAATTTCAGTTAGCATCCTATTTTAACTGCCTGACTGGAGATGCTTTAAAAAGATATGTATGTATTTTAAGACTGTGACAATGAAAGGTTTCATTTTAAACTCTGTCCTAAATACCCAGAATCAGATTCTGGGTATTCAGAATCAGTATTAACTATAGAACTTCATTGGGATCATATAATCAGATCTAACCCAGTATTTCAGAGATGATTTCTGTTCAGAATTTCTCTTGTTACATATTTTGCATTACTTCCTCATTTGTTCTTTATTTACATTGAAAAAAAAAAAACACAGACACAAAAAAATACCAACTGTATTTAAAACAAAACACATATGCATAACATTATCAGTACATTTATATATGAAGCTTTACCATTGTCGTCTGTAATGTTTTCAGAACAAAAAAGTTGTATCTTGGTATTGTTAATAATTATTAGGAAAGTGTGCAAATGTAGCAGTCCTGTCCCAGGGTTTCGTAAGTAAGGTCATGGTACAATAAGGGTTGCAAGCTCTGTAAGCATTAGTTGTATTTGCATATGTCAGAACAGTCTGTGAATACTAACGGCACAAACACTTCACATCTGCTTCTGTTTACTCCCATGCTAACAGTCAAAAGTACAAAAGTACTGTGTTAATTGCTCTGTTACATACTGACTGTTGACACATTCTCCATAGAGCTTTCATAAATACACTGTTGCAAACAAACTACTAATGACTTTGCTTATTTCCAGCCCATCTTTAAAGGAAATCCAGAATATATACACAGATTAATGATTCCTCTATTTAGCAGTGTGTCTTGTTGCTTGCTATTGTGGAAGCTTGTATAAAGGCAGTATCAATTAAGTAGCAATTATCTATGAAGTGGGAAAAAAAGTGATGATATAAATAAGTAATGCGCATGAAGTGAGAATTTCTGAAAACAACTTGAGGTGAACTCTGAGGCAAGGGCACCGACTAGTGAACAAACTCACTCCACCTGCTCTTCTATCTAAAACCATTAAAGCCCAATGTGATGTCTGACTAAACAGCAATGATACCTGTGGGCCTCCATTGAAAATTTTCACTATATATGACATGCCCTGGAGAAATTTTTAAAAAATAGAATGGGAGCTGAGGGAAAAAAAAATAAGACTCCTAAAACTCACCACTAACAAGCTAATCATATTTAAATTTGTGCTTCAAGTTTCTTTTTGCTGTGACACTTCAATATATGAATATAATTATTTTGTTATTAAAAAAAAAAAAAAACACAACAGAAGAGTGCAAACTAAATCCACTATTATGCTGAGAATGGTATTAAGTTTCTGACAATGGCCTGCTTGTTTCCAAAGAGAGAAAATCCCATAGTACTAGCCTTCCTCAAGAAGCAAGCACTGGTGGTTTTCTGAATGTCCTTTCTCTTCTGACATTTAAATCTGTCAGCCTATAAGAATCTTCCCAAAATGGTATTTTCTCCACCTCCAGCATTCAGCTGTACATATTAATTGCTACAAACACAGAGCAGGAGTATTCTTTCTTTCTTTCTTTCTTTCTTTCTTTCTTTCTTTCTTTCTTTC
>NC_048893.1:27697331-27737333 GCF_011077185.1 Oxyura jamaicensis
TCTTTCTTTCTTTCTTTCTTTCTTTCTTTCTTTCTTTCTTTCTTTCTCTTTCTTCTTTCCTTCTTTCCTTCCTTCCGTCCGTCCGACCTTCTGACCTTCCGACCTTCCAACCTTCCAACCTTCCAACCTTCCTTTTTCTTCATTCCTTCCTTCCTTCTTTCCTTGATGGTTTCCTTTGGTTTAATTTGTATGGCACAATGTAATGAAGTTACACTTCTTTGTCTTTGTTATCATGTGTCTGTCTCTTGCTCATTTTACTCATTTTGATCAGGACAATCCAGAATGCATGACAGTAACCAGGAGCAAGCTACTCGTTTATTAACTTAATCTTATTTATTCATTCATCCATGTACTAAACATCTAATCAGGGTACTAAAGCATTTTAACTAACAAGCCAAGTTGCCATTTTCTCTGGTGAATATCTTGCAGATCTCCCCATTTTACTCTTTGTAGGGCAGGTGGAGATTCACAAGGTATGCCTTAGGTCTGTAAAGACACATTCTCTTGCAGCCACCCCAGTGAAGTCCCAGGCCTCCATTCTGTCCACTATTTGTTGCCTTCATGCTCAGCTCATACTGCACTTCAGCCATGGTCTGTGGCTGTCCTACCTCCCTGTCTCTTTATGTGTCAGTGCCTATTAATCATTCTTATGCATATTTCTTATCCTAGTTTTCTACAAATGTATGGAAAATGAGTTGCAAATGTGGTTGAATATTCAAGACCACCACAGACCAAACCCAAACAGATTCTGAATAAATGGAAAGAAGAGGATGAGACTGATCTCAGCTAAATCACACCTCTGCTTCCTGCTCCAAACCAGCCAGTTGTAAAAAAACTTTAATCCCAGCAAATAATCACCTAGCCACAACCATTGGAGATATCCTCTCCAGCTACTCCCAACACCCTTAGTTACCCTCTTTCCTTGGGCTGCCTCTTCATACATACCATGGCTGATCATCTCTTCCAGCTGCTATTTTTGTGCTGCAGACAACCTCAAAACCATCTCTGTGCATGTGTATGTACAGAAACAGGTACAGAAATGGTCCTAATTAAAAGCCAAGGAGGAGCATTCCAACTATCCCACCCTAGCCCCATTGCCAGCAGTCCTGCAGAGGCTACATGTCCCCCAGGGGACAGTCCCAATGGGGCACGGCTGTGCCCTCTTGTGGTGTAGGCCATGTGCTTGAGGAGAGCTTGCTGCTGGCCCAGGATCTGCAGGGCTGGTGCTCCCTTGCTCCTGCTGCAACTACAGCACCCAGGAAAGCACTGTGCAGTGCGGAACAGGAGAGGTGAAAACTGCTTCCCACAAATGCTGATTTTGATAGAAACTGGTTGTGATTTCCCATTATAGTTTAGAACAACATTACTGAAAGCAGGCATTTCTCCAAGTTTATGCTTGTTTATTTCAGCTCAGCTATAATGATCCCCATAGAGCTCCACAAAATCCACCCTCTATGGGCTCTTTTTGATCTCATTTTTCAAACTGTTATCAGGTCTACAAGACAGATTTCACCATGATCCAGTGACCAAATGTCAGAAAAAATAAAACAAATAAATAAATTCAGATTCCTGACAAAAAAAAAAAAAAAAAAAAAAAAGTCTATGAACATTATTCTGCCAGGCATTTCAGTATTTCCAAGGAAATGTAAAAGCTCCCCTTGCCCTCAGCTTCTGTCTCTCAGCCTTGGCTTTCAGAGAGCCAAATGCAGAAGCTGAGCACAGGCTAGAGCTAGTGCTCCTCAGCAGTTCTTCAGCAGGTGAAGTGAGGAGCCTGCAAATACTGGCTCCTGAGTGTGATTTTCAAAAATTCTTTTTTTTTTTTTCTTTTCTTGTCCTCCAGCCAGGACTTCACAGTCCAGCCACATTTAAAGAGCTTTTTAGAGAGAGCTATTCTCAGGGTTTCTGTGGACTCCAACTTCTTAATATAAGAATAAAGATCTGGATTATTCAGATGAACACTTCTGTTGAACCAGAAGATAATAGGTTCTTGTTGTTTTTCACTGCTTGCATTAGTGTTTGCCATGAACACAGGAGCTTAAAGCTTCTCTAGAGAGGCTGTTTATTACACAAGTCAAGATTGTGCTTAGGTTGAGAAAAACAAACATTTTCCACCACACTTTGATATGGACACTTATGATCAATTTTCTGTTTATCTGCTAAGCCAGTCACTTACTAAGTCAGACTTGGGTACCTATGGGTTATTTTAGGAGTTATGATAGATCAGCAGTGGTTGGGTTCTTTGCTACACTATTTGCTATCTGACTGCTAGCACATCTAATATTGTTTTGTTGTTGTTGTTTTTCTGTCAAAGTTTTCCATCTCAGCCATATTTCATTACAACACTACTCAACAACACTCCATCATCTCTATGTAGAGTTGGATGTACATATACAGATTGTGTTTCAGATTTGGAAACAATGATCTCACCTAACTGCTCTTAAAAAGGAAGGCAATTATTTCCTGCTATTTTCTCAAAGAGTTTTAAAACAAAGAATCTAAAACATCTTCAACTAAGCCTACAAAGAAAAAACTCTCTGTTTTTTTCCTAAGAAAATATATATAGAAAAGAAACTTTAGGATCTCAAAGGTTTTTTGGTCATGACTAATGTAAGCGTTACATTTATTGTTGGTTTTAATAGCTTCTACAAGTTAAGGTGTTTGAGCTAGCAATTCTGAACACAGTAAGATTAGTACAACCTGGAGTATGCTGGGAATGAAGGATTAAGAGTGAAATTGCCTCATGGCTGTGTGAAGACATGGTAAAGTGCCTGTGTAAATACTGCATCTGTGGGTTCTCTGTTAGTGAAATGAGGAAATGCTACTTGTTTTATATTATGAAGTGCTTTGAAGTCCTTAGAAAAAAGCACTATAAAAAGGAGGGCCTTGAATGTCTTAAAAGGTCTGTCTAGATTGGTTTCTACCTTGTCTAAGTGTTGTTGAAATCCTCAGATAAAGTATTTCCTCATATATTGGGAGCAGTTCAGTACAATGCTCTCAGGACATCCCAACATCCCTCAAGCACACGTACAGAATTGAACTCTTCTAAAAACATCCCTAACTTGTGATGTGCATCCATCTTATTAAAGAAAAAAAAAAAAAAAAAAAAAAAAAAGCCTATCATTTAGGGCAGAGCAGGGCTCAGCTCCTTTTTTCTACCTCAAGGAAATCAGATATACATTCTCCTACCTTTTAGGGAAATACTTACTATTTGATTATCAAAGTCCTTTCTAGGGACACTCACTTCATTTTGTATTCAAATTTGAAATGAAGTAGGTTGGCTTTGGGTCTGGATGTCTCAGTGGATCTAGCATTAAATGATTCAACTAAACCTGCCTGGAAAGCATATGTTGCAGGAAGAAATATGTCATTCTTCTCTAATATCCCTACCAGCACATATAAAATAAGGTGGCTTGTGGATACAAAATAAATGAACAAATGTTGTGCTAAATCATGGTCATTTGTTTCACACTGAACTCAGAAAAAAAGATTACAAACTGAAAAAGTATAATCAAATCCTTTGGTTTGACATTCTTTGTTACAAAATAGAATAATAGATTTCTAGAGATTTCAGATATAATATCTTTTTTATCTTAGATTTGCCTTTACAAATGACCAAAGTGAAGAAGATTTTTAAAAGGTGACATTAAAATTATGATAACTAGATGAATTACGGGAAAAAATAGAAAATTAAGTCTAAGATCTAATGATCACTGATATGTCAGTGATATACTAATACAGCTTTTCTTTATTTACTTTTTTACTTTATTTATATTTTCTGGATATTTAATTATTAGGTATTGAGTAATTACTATGACAGAAAATTTCATTAAAGAGTAGTCAGGTAGGCTGAATTTCATTTATGTTAAGCATCACAGAAGGAGTACAGAAGTATTCCCTTCCTGTTTGGTTTTCTGTATAACTTATCAATATTTTTAGAAGTGTCTGAGTTTCCCAATTCCTCTTCATGTGTTGAACGTAGCTACATTTAACAATATATTCCTCTGTCACTGGCAATAAAACCTCTGTAAAATCTGTGGCATTTACTTATCTTCAAAATCCTTCAATTATACCTAGCAAAATGGGCAATTTTAAAGACTGTTTTTTTGGTAATATCAACAAATACAATGCAAATAACTATTTATTTACTTATTTATTTATTTGTTTATTTATTTATTAGACACTAGGCAGCCTTTGATTAGCAATTGCTAGGGCTGGCTTTGGCTGCAAAGAAACATCTGATGACCTTCAATACTTATTTTGCTTTTGATTGCCTCCTCCATTAATCAAACCCCATGTATACAGACATATTTGTAACAGTTACTGCTCTCTACTAGCAAACTGAACTGAAGTAAATATATCAAATATCTTCCCAGGAGTCCTGACACTGTACATGTCTCAAGAGTTAGGACTTGAGTGTGCAGTAGGTAGGAGTAGATTCTGTGACATTCAGCATTTCTGTTTCTTGGCAACATATGCATAGTTAGTATGATATATTTAATGGACAGTTGTCTGTTAAAGAAGCCAATATATAGGCATTGGCATATACTTTTACAGCCTGCAGAAACTGATAATGAAAAGCTCCTTGCTTTCCCATCAAAACCTGCCCATCTTGTTTGGGATTGTTTGTTCAAGTAAGGAGGGATTTAGCACTCCAAAATTATCCAGGAATATTATTCTTACCCATCTCAGATGTCGCTCTGTCCATACATCACATGCCGCAAATGTGCCATATAAACTACCAAGAATATTCTGTCAATGTTTGAGCAATCGGCTTTTCCTAGAAGACATCTTTATGCCCTGTATGTCTCAGGTAGCAAAGCTACAGTGGTTTATTGTGCATCAAAGAAACAGATTCACACTAGAAACTTTATGAATGAAAGGATTTAATGTTTGTACTTTATGGTCGTTTTATTTTCTGAACAACATTTCAGAAATGTGGTGGACCTTTCACACTACATTGATCAGGCAATGCACCCAACAACTACAGATTAACATGACAATCCTTCCTGAGATTTACCTCTGCACCTCTGTTTGCTTCTTTAAACACACCACGGTGGTCAAACAGTTATGTCAGAATCAATACTTTTGCAGATGCTTTCTGGCTTTCTTAGTGTTCTGAGGTGATTTCTCATTTTCTCTTGTTTCCCCATCGGCTAAACTTAGGTAGAAAAATGGCCTGATCATTCTGGCAATTTTCAGTTAGGCCCAATATACCATTTCTGTGCTGAGTCTATGCCTGGTTCTTGGTGTCTGATATTCTGCATCTCTAATGGAATTCCTCTAAAGAAAATTGCTTTGGGCTTTCTAGTCTAGGTTTATAGTAATATTTACCAAAAAATACAGGAAACCAATGACAAAAAAGAGAACCTATTCACTGGCATATGTTTAAAAAGGAAAGGAGAATTTGTCTATGCATTCCCCAATTTTCACACTCACAGCTTTCAGTTTCATGGCAATCTTAGTCCATTTCATGCTGGAGATATGTCAAACTGAGAACCAAGGGAAAAGGAAGGATTGCCTAGTGAACAGAGGTTAGCAATATTATTATATACCTAAAATAAAATTCTCCACATTTTTAAAGATCAAAGTCAACTCAGGATACATAATTTTTCATGTTTTTCTCTACATTTACTCAAAGCACCCTTCTGGTTTTGAGGGTCAGTGAAATAACTGAGGGAGAACTGTCCGCACTTAATTTATTCATTTTCTAGTAATGCTGGTAAGAAAAATCTCAGAGATCACTCCTCTGCAGCAGAGGAGGTGGAGCTCAGCTGCTCATGCTTGTTAACAACTGAAATGAAGCAAATAATTTCCATGAACAATCTCCTGGGAAAATGTTGCCTGTTGGGCCTGTCAGTGAGTTGTCTGAGCAGATCATAAAAATTATGTTTGTCCATTCCTTCCAAATATTTGGCTATTTCCTCATTGCATAAGTCTTTGTGTAGGACCATTCACAGACACTTTACTGCATGTCCTCACATGTACATTGCTTTGGTCTCCTACATAGGTGACATTACACTGTTTGACTTTTTCAGCTGTAACTCAAATAGCAAATTGTAAAAGTTACAAGTCACAATGCAATTTCCAAGCTGATTTTCTTGAATTAGCTGAGTGCTTTACCTCCAAAGCCTGAACTTCATGAATATTCATGGTAATAAAACCTGTGTGCTAGAATGTTCCTGGCAAGGAAACAACTGATTGATGAGAATGAATCAAACTGAACTTTACTTTAGAAATCGAATATGAATATTTACAAACATATATATATTTCCTATTATTTGTAATAAAATGTGCTGCCACAGTATTCAGTTGTGCTTCTAAAATACACTTCTCTAACCAGGAAGGTTAATCAGACATTTGACCTAGACTATATAGAAGAAATCTGATATACCCACAGATGCTTGCATGGACTTTGGATGTGATCAAAAAATGAACAGTTTGCTCTACCCAGAGCCACCTTCACTATTTATTTCAATGTCCTTTGATAGAGTTTTTTACAAAGTGCAGAACAGCTCATAAGGCATAGTATCACACAGTATTATGTGTCTATAACATTTTTATGAATTACCTTGTACTTTATGTTGAGGTCCAAACTTATGAACACTCAGTTGCTTGCTCACCTTGACAGTGCAGCATTTCTAATCACTTCACTGAAGCATCTATCCTCTGCTATGCTGAACAAGCATTTAATGCTCTAGCGGTACAGAAGCTACTTTAAAATAAAGAGTATATATAGGTCACAATATTATATACAATACGAGGTTCTTCTTGTCTATTTTTTCACCTTTTTTCACTTTATTTATTTATTACCATTTTACATTTCCATCATGTTCCACCCAGTTCCAGATCACTGTTGTTGTTGTGTCTTTTTTTTTTTTTTTTTTTTCAGACATGAAAGTTGAATGACCAAAAAGTGCATCTCAGACAAATTCTGCTGGTCTCTACAACTGCCAACATGATGGAAACAAGCCATGAACTCACCAATGTAGCTATGTTCCTGAACTCACTAGTTTACTGTTAACATTCCCTGCATTCTCTCTTTCTTTTTGTTAATCAAAAACGTCTCTTCTTTGGTAACCATTTACTTCATTTTGCGTCCTTTCTACTGTTTCCAGGCTGATCCTTGCACCCTGCACTGCTCTCTCTGCCCTCAGTGTCATCTTGGTGTTCTCTCCATGGCTCTCCACCAATCTTCATTTATAATAGTGTTCATAAATAGTACTTAGCATTTACATAGCCTTTTACAAATATTAATTAATTAGTGCTCATGTACTTGTATAAAGCAAGCACTTTGTCCTCACTTGACAGATGGGGAAACAACAGCTGAGAGGATGTGCCTGCTCTCTCAGTGCCTAGCACAATGGGGTCTCTTGCAATATTTGGCTTATAAACATTACTGTAATAAACATTAACAACACCAATACTAAGTCTTTTGACCAGATCAGAAATCAGAATCAAATTGCAGGAGAGGTGTTTCAGCACTCACATTTCATATTAGTTCCAAGACAGTACCCAACCCAGTGTATTGCTGTCCTAATGCTATTTATGAATCTTTGCTTCAGTTTTCCACTATTGGAGCTGCTGGACATCTCCTAGATGTTTCACAAGAGAAAGATACCTTGCAAACAAGGAATGAAAATACTACAGAATTGTAATTTTAAGGGAATAATAATAATAATAATAATAATGCAGCTTTGATAAGCTCTTAGCCTTAAATATTATTTTACATTTTATAGGTCCTAATATAACAGGAAGGGTTGGGAATTTCCCTTCCAAAAGTGTTATTATGTTATTATATTAAAGCCTTATCTTATTAAGTGTCCAAAATCAGGAAGCTGCTTTTGTTTTATCAGGTTTCCTGAACCCCAAAGGCCCACTGTATTTGCAAGAGTACATGTCTAAATATTGGACATTACTGAAGCTATTTGACTAAGTTACTACCAGTAGCACAGCAGCAGCTGTACCACTTTCTAAACTAACATGTATTTGCCAGCCATATTATCAGATTTGAACAGAGGCTGTTGTTGCCAAAAGCAGAGGAGAAGTAAATTCCAGTGCTGTGACCCTTTGTAATCAAGAAACTACATTTTATTTCTCGGAGCAAAAAGGAAAGTCTTTCAATAAACCTAGTAATTCACCCACAGCAATGAGCATAAATTCAGCATAATAGAGAACTCAGGTACTACTGTAAACATGATAATGACACAGCACTGAACAGAATTTTGTGGAAACAATGGCAGGAAACAACATTTGGAATATATATATATTTGTAAGATTATAAAAAATAACAGTCCAAGTAGCCCAAAATTATATATATCAACACATGGTTCCTACCGTAGGTGTTCAACTACTCTGAAGATGAGTCCCCAGCCTGTGCCTGCAGGCATAGCCAGGCCAGCAGGGCTGCAGAAAGGCCAGGCCTGTGCCGGCTCCTTGGAGGGCACCTGGGAGATTATGGCAGTTTTGGAGTATTTTTCTAATCTGGTGCTCACTAATTTTAAATGTAAACCCGTGGCAATGGAAATCTCACGGATGAGGGGCCGGTTTTATGTTTGTTCTGTCAGACCTTTCCATGGCTGTATTAGCTTCAACTCGAGAGGAAAAAAAAATAAAAAAATAAAATAAAAAGCCTAAAAAGGCACATTGTTGCCAAATACCAGGTGCCATCTAGTGGTTAATGTATAAACTGTAGCTGTCTAGTCGGACACGGTGAAACTTGCTCGGCAAACTTCTTTCAGGGAGACACCACCACTGCTCTGGCAATAGGTCCTGGGCTGCCGTCCCTTGCACTGGTCTTGCCATGCTCAGCATTGCCCCATGATGGCTGAGATACCTCCAAGGGTTGTCACTTGCAGACCCTGACCCCAGGACCATTCTGGACATGCAGGGTTACTCCTGAGAGGAGTAACCCTGGCAGGACAGGAGGTTTTCTGGGGTCTGGCACCATGCTAACTGACCCAAACTTGCCAGTGGCATTTAAGGGTGCTCGGGAATTGCTTTTCAGACTGTTTAATGTTACTTATCTCTTGGGCTTCTGTGATCTTAGACTGGCTTCTGCTGGGTCTTTCTGATTAAAAATGTGATGCTAAATTCTAGCCCTAAAACAGAGAAGCCATTAGATTGCCCTAAGCATGTGGTAGGAAACTTTCCTCCCATAGGTATAAAAATTTGCCCAAATCTTCATTCATCTTTCCTGCCCCTGCCACCTGGGTTTAGGTTATGCACAGCTGGCTGTGGGACAGACCCCATGGCTCCTATGTCAGTAACCATCTGAAGGGTTTGGTTTAATAAAATACAACTATTCAATAACATTTAATAAAATTCAGGAACATAGCTATATTGGTGAGTTCATGGCTTGTTTCCATCATGTTGGCAATTGTAGAGACCAGCAGAATTTGTCTAAGATGCACTTTTGGTCATTCAACTTTCATGTCTGAAACAGAGCACTACCTCTATTACAGATGCTTTTCATGTAGAGAGAGCTGATCACATTTAATGCTGGGATCATGATGCAAGTAAATGGCTACAGAATGCAAGGTATATACTTCTTCAGGTGGACTAGCAACTCAGAGGACTCCATTTAAAGGGATGATATCTAGTTCCAAGTCAACACTTGTGTTCCTCCTCATCACTTAAAATCAACCACAGTCTTACTCTTGACCCAGTGATCCAGTCTTACACTCCCACTGCATGGATTTTTATAGCCTGAAGAATGATATAGTTGACTGCTAAAAAATGAACAGGTAAATAACCACATCATTGTTATCTAGGAGTCAGATTGGAGATACAGATTTTGGAAGGAAAACATAATGAATCACAGGTTCTAAATTCCAGGACACATTTTCCAAAAAACATGCCTTAATCACCACAACATGTCAGTCTCCCTTTCCTCAGTTCTTCTCTTGGCTTCATGGCTCCTTTGCTCCATGTCCAACATCAGCCAGAAGAAGGCTCTGTTGCGGCTCTCATTCAAATGCTGGTGACCAAGAGTTGACATTCAGTTGGCCCCCTGCTTAAAGTTCCTTTCTGGTTATATCCAGGGTGCTTCCTGCACAGATTATTTCACAGCTTCCTCATGCAACTGTGTTTTTAATATATTCTAAAGGAAACAGAGGAACGTACATATTAAGTTTTGAAAATATTCTGGGGATTAAGCATAACATTTAGGAGCTGTTGCAATGCCTACTACTTTGTAGGTTCCCAGCTTCTCTTTTGGCTCTTACCCGGAGACAAATATTTTCACTGAAGTCTTGGGGAATATATACATAAAAATGTGTGCATGAACACTGCCATTGCTGTCCTAGCTCAGGCAATTATGTGTACTAACATACTTATGTGGCTTCCAGGCCAAAGCAGTTTGTACCTAGCTGCGTAGAAGAAACTTGGGAATAGTCTGCACCTGCTAGCATAGATGTGCTTGGAGGATTTTACAGCCATCTTTATCAAAAGGGTAATATCATAAGTCTTTTGCTTTGCAAACAAATGGGGATGTTTATACTATACCTCAGTAACCCCCAGTTGCATCCAGACTTTATCTGATTTTGCCTGTGATAACCATATAGCTACTTGGATCACCCAGTTCTTAAAGTATCAGTTTGACATTCGTGTTTTGAGTCTTCTGGGATTTCTTCTTTGCAATGTGATGTTGATTATCTGTGGCACAGTATTTGGCTGTTTCTCAGCTAGGTTAACAGATCTACCAGAAGGTTGTTACAGCTATTTTGATACCCCAGCTAACTTGAGCAGCTCAGTACCTCTCTGCATTGTGCAGTGAAGACATGGGTTTACACTTCCTTGTAAAGCCATTTCCTTTAACGTTCTTGACTGCAGCTAGCTGGCCCTAAACATATAGACATTGTGTTGTTTAACATGCTCCCCAGTGACTGAAGGAATAAAAACCATGACATATAAAATGAAATAAATTATGAATTCATTAACCTCCTTCCTTCAAAACAGAGGAGAAATATGTATTAATAATTCTTTAGTATTCTATATGATGGTGATTTGCTAGTGAAAGTCTGCCTTTTGTTCTTAACACAGTTATTCCTCTTTAATGCTCTTAAGAAATTGTCCATATAATTTTTCGCTAGTACCTCTAGCTTTCATCTTCAGTTATCTGCATTCCTTTCCTTCTGATTTGTCTTTTCCTCATTTTCTTTCATGCTATAATCTGTTTTATCAATTGGACTGGAGTTTTGGAACAGATTTTTCTTCCTTTTTATGAATCATATGGGGTGGCTCTTCCAATTATTTTGCTAGTAGGAAAGAGGGAATGCCTCATAGAATATACAAATCCCATTAAAATGTCATAAGTTACAGACACAAAAATAACAAAAGAATCAGCAAACTCTTTAAAAACTCATGCATTTGATAGGAGTTTTGGCCAAAGAAACATCTTTAAATCAAAACCTGAACTGAGTATATGAGATATTTGTGGGTGAAGATGTACATTTGGGAACTGGGAAGACTCTCTGAAGGGTTTTCTTTTTGACATTTAAATTCTTGGTAAGCTGCATAAGCATGTAGATAAGAACTAACTGTGGCCTACCAGCCAGTGGTGTTTCCCAAATAACTGGTTGATCTCTCCAGCTTGTTTCCACCAGCTAGAGTGACACTGCAGACAGCTGCACATACATTAAATACTTTCCACGTATTACTTTTCCATGTGAGCCACTGCTGCAATTGCCACAGGGATGTTATTCCCTCAGTAAAGGGAAGGGAGCTTGTCCACAAAATGTCAAGTGGGAAGAAAAGCAGCTTGCAAAGCCGCAACTGTTAAGTTGTGGCCTCCCCTATGAAAGTGTTTGAAAACTTCTCACCTATGGAGTTTGATATGTGCTGTAATTATCAGAGAAAGAAACACAAAACAAGGAGAAAGCTTTATATAAAGCATCCTTGAACAAAGGAAAACATAATGAGTTTTAATCTTTTTTCTCTGAGGTTAGATTGAATTACAGCATGAAAGGCTAACTGCAAATACTTGCTATTTGTGAGTAACTTTACTCATATGAAAAGTCCTTGACTTCTGTGAGATGACTCTCAGTTATTTGTTTTCCCCATGTCCCTCACATCTCTTCTCAGTGTTTAGATAGTATTTCTGACAGGTTTACCTTCAGCAGCACAGAAAAGATCAGGATGGTACCTAAAACATTTATTTGTGGCTGAGGACTGGATGAATCAATCAGTTTGTTATTATTTTTAAATGTATGTTTAGTCGCTGATTTTTTCCCCAAATTTTCAGCTAAGTGAAAAGAATCTACCAAATTGAGTATCTGAAACTATTTTCTTCTCTGAAATTCTTAACTAAAAGCAAACATTGAGATTTCCAGAGAGATGCAGTGCAAATACAGAAATGAGCAGAGGAGAGGAAGACCGCATGGATATATCTCTAATAGTGTAACCCTCTTTGGAGTAAAACATTATGCACTGTAAGTAAAAATGGTAGAATTTAGCTACATATCAATAAGCTGATAGTCTACAATGTATATAGGTATCTGTGTTCATACATAGATCCCGTTTCAGTATTTGAACAAGAAAGATAATGTATGGAGGACATTGTAAAAAATAGACAAGGGTTTGTAAACAATAGACAAGGGTATAAAACAGTTATTGTATAGACTCACATATTTCTTCCCTTCTGGCAATATCATGGGACTCAATGTTAGAAAAAATGTTTTGTGCAGCTAAGTGTTTACAGCAGTGCAGACAACATCCTCATGACTTTCATGAACATCAAATGAGTTTCATACCAGTGAAAGCAGGTCACTGTTAGGTTCTAATTTTTGCTGGTGCACCTGCTGGCTGAAGGATTTTGTACCAGTCCACCCATGCACACAGGTGCACTCCATGCCAGCCTCAGTGCAACGCTGATCCATGCAAATTGTTCATAATAAGGCTCAGAAGGTATAGATGGTAAACCTGACTGATATGTGAAATTATTTAATAACATGCTGAAAAGCTGCATCTAACATGTTAGTAAGTGTGAAGACATACAAAGATGGAGAAAAAAAAGTTGTACTATGTGTAGGATGAAAGAGAAGATCCTACAGAATTCCTCTAGGATAGAGGGCATTCTTTTTTCTTTCTTTTATTTTTATTTTTATTTTTTATTTTTATTTTTATTTTTTTGACCAGGTTCAACTTTAATTCTTACCCTGATCATTACTGGTCTAATTGTGTTAGGGTCATGTTCCAGTGCAGAAAAACCTGACTAAACTTTTACCACAGACTTGAGTCTGTGATCATTCTTCCAAACAAGCCTGGTGATAAGAGCTCTTCCCTGCATCCCTACTAGCACTGAGATTCTTGAAACCTTGATGCTCATTTATTGATCTCTAGGAGTTGGACTCGATGATCTTTATAGGTCCCTTCCAACTCAGGATATTCTATGATTCTATTCTATGATTCTATATCTGATAAGGACAGAAGCAACAGCAAAAACTATATTGATCAACAGCAGTGGGGACCACTAATTAACCCCACACACACTCTGGCATATCCTTTTCCAGAGTTTTATTCTTGAACATGTATTTTCTGAAATAATAATAATAATAATAATATCTGAAACACTTTGATGACTCCAGTGTTTATCTTTCCTCTGATTTTAGTTTGTACTGGATTGTATCTATTTAGAACAGATTTTTAATTATTATTTTTTTATTTTTTTCTAAAATGAAATTTCACTGGCACTTCAAGTGTTTTCATTTAATGAAACATTCATGTGTTTTATTCCACAAGTGTCACTAGGCATTTCATAAGTATATGATAAAGGACAAGTGTTCTGAAGTAACACTCCAGAGAGTAGGATGTGTTCCTAGTGACTGAAATATCTGATGTCTTAACGATAAAAACATACAAACACCTAAAGGAATAAATAATTAAGTAAATATGAAAGAAAGCACTTAAAGAGAATGTTGGTGAAGGAGGAAAATGATATAAGGAAGGGGATGATGAAAAGAGCAGTCTGATTGCTCTCTAGGTAATCATTAGTGTGCATATCACCGAAGAAGATGTTGTTTAAGGATTTTAATGTAGTTTTTATCCTTTGCTCTCTATTCCCATTATTCTTTTCTTGGCATGGAATTCCTCTCAGCCAGCTTGAGCTGGCTATTCCTAGAAATCTAGTACAAGGTGGCCATCAGACTGTCCTCTCTAGTCTCTGCAAGAGGCACCTTCAAAAGTTGGCTTGTCTCATTCAGATACGCTTCCTGGAGTAACATGACATGTTTTAGGTTGTACTTATTTTTTTTTGCTATGAAAAGAGGAAAAAACTTGCAAACTCAAACTTCTGCCAAAAATTAGGTGAGCTGTTCCTATATTTTTCTTTTTTTTCTATTTTTTTTTTTTTTTTTTTTCTAGTATCTATCTCTGCTTGCCTCACAGGAATATAAATATGTAATTCTTCCTTCCTATTTAAAGATGATTTTTTTTTTTCTGTTTCATTTTAAATGCTGTGTGGAATTCCAGAGTTACATTATTATTATTATTATTATTATTATTATTATTATTATTATTATTTAACATGTAAATTAAACATGTAAATTAAAAAAATAAAAGCAAAGATTCAAGAATTATTTTGAAAAAAAAAAAAAAAGGCATTTATAAAATCTGTACTGCCTGGCAAATTATAGGGTTTGTTTATTTTAAACTTTTTTTTTTTTTTTTTTTTTTTTTTTTTTAAGGAGGGAAATCTTGGTTGGCTATGTACCAGGCATACCAAGGCCCTTACCCAATGAATGCTGAAAGATCAGCAGGGTGTGTGGCTGTGAGTGTCCAGGGATGCAGGCAGCCTGGCAGCCCGTGGCACAGGCAGTAGGGAGCCAGGGATGGAGGCAGCCTGTGGAGCCAGGCAGAGTGCCAGCCCCTGACTGGTGGACTGGGATGCTTGTGAGAAAACACACAAAGTAACACGATCCCCCGTTGAAAGTTTTGATGGGACTGATAGATTTCAGTGAAATGTTTTGATTTTATTAAATCAGAACTTCATGATGATAAAGCATTTTGCTGGTAAATTTCTGACTGACCAACAATCTCAGCTTTGTAGCAGGGATGTATCCTGCAGAATATATGCAGTTTGGGATCAGAACTATCTAACTACTCTTTAATTCAATGTCAGTTCTGATAACTCAACAAAGGTTAGTTTGAAGAGAATGCTACCTGAAAATAGAGATTATTTGGAACACCAACTATCATCTTCATTTTCTAGTTTATAAATAATCAAGAGAGCAGTTTTTGTTTTGTTTTGTTCTTTTTTTAAATTATTTTCAGTATAAATAACTACCTTTAAAAGTTGCTTGTAGTTTCTAGAGGTTACTTTACAGCTCTGAGTTAAAAGCTGATGTTACAACCAGCTGTCCATCAAGAGGAAACATCCTTCTTTCAGTAGCTGCAGCTCCTCACCATACCTTGTGTTGGACCAGGTAGCCACAGAATGAATCAGGTCAATGAGCTGATACATATAAAGTTATTTGTTTTGATAGCACAATTTCAGCCAGATCAGCCAGCTGGGCCACTTCACTCCATAGTTCCCTAGGTGCTAGATCAGGAGTGAGGGAGATGGCAGCAGCATATGGACTAGCAGGCAGCTAGAGCAACTAGCCACTAATAACATGTCTGCAGTATGGCTCCAAACCTGCATAAACACGCAAATACTTCTGAAATTTCATTTCCATTGTCCAGAAAAAGAAAAAAAAAATTCTTCTAGAAAAATGTCTGGTTGTATAATTTTAAATATTTGTAGTATTCTTTGTCTTTCATCTCTTGCAGTGCATTGGCACAGGTTCTTGCAGTTTCTAAAGTAATGGCTATGATTGCAGCTGGAATGATTATTTATTATTAATACTGCATTTACTATCTCACTAAATTCTTTAAGACAATGGACCGTTAAGTGGTATGAGGCTGACTGAAGTGTCTGAACCATTTATGGGTTAGCAACTAAACGGCATTATATAATTCAAGTCAATTTCTCCCAAAGATTCGAGGGAGTGAACTCATCAGGATTACTCATTGTTAAAGGAGTGCCTCAGGGTTTAGTACTTTGACTTTATTATTTTTTCCTTTAGCTATTCAAAACCTTGGTTCGTTTGTAGGAAATGTTAATTATCCTTTCTGTGCTGATATCCCACTGCTGTTTTATAAGCAGGGCTTTGCTTGTACAACTTCAAAAGAAATCTTCAAACTCAATATTACCAAGTTTGAATATTATCTAATTAACCTCCCAGTCTGTCATGCCTTGTTGGTTATCATGAAATAATCACAGCCCCTCAGGTGTTGAAGCTCTAGATGCAGCTAAGTGCCTCTAATTCCCTAAGGGGGTGATTAGCTCATGATAACAATGCTCCCTTGAGTTGTTTTATTGCTTTTATAAAAAGACTTTATTGTGGGGGAAATGTTTATTTTTATGCAGGAGGAAGATGGAGCTGACAGTTGAGGCTGGTGAGTGACTGTAGCTGTTACTCCTGAGCTGTGGTGCAAACCCTGATACATGTGCACATTTCTGATACTCCTCAGCCAATCACAATATACTGGCTGGTAATTAAGCTCCTGCTGAACTCACAGTGTGGAGAGAGAAAATAAATACTTCTGGTTCTGCTAGAGGTGAGTAGTTAGACCAAAACAAGATGGAGCAAAAACAAAAGGTTCCTTCTGCTGCAGGGATCATAACCTCAATAGTATCTCGATGCTCTGGAGTCACCAGATCAATTTTGTGCATCATTTCCCAACAAAACGTCTTTTTGTTGTACAGAAAATGGAAAGTTCAAATCTGGAAGTTAATAGCTGATCATTTCTCACAAAATCTCTACCATCAGCAAAAATTCTGAGCATTAAAAACCCAAATATTTCAATCAATAGGTTAATTGTAAGCCTCTGATAATTGACTTGACAGCTTAAGTTATCTAGACTTTCCTGACCCTGATGATTAGCTCTGGTCTCCTCTCTTTTCTCAAATAAGGTACACTACAAAACATTGCATTTATACTGTCTCCTGGTATAAAGCCTTATAAGAAATGTTGTGTCTTTCTAGCAAGTTGTTCAGCCCCTTTTCATGTAAATGAAATTACTTTCCACTTAAGTCTGAAGATGTGTACATGAAACTTGCCTAATGACAACTAGGTGGTTTATTTTTTAGTGAATTATAATATTTGGTTGCAGAATTGGTTCATTAATGATGAAAGGAGAAAACAAGTCCTTAATTGACTAAACAAGAGTTGATTTTTTTTCTTTTGTATGGAATGACCATAGAGAAAAATAAGCCAATTTGCACAACAAATACACAGTGAAGAGCTGCTTGTCATAGCCAATAATATAAAACTTTGTCAAGGACAGCTAAAGTGGGCAGAATGTCTCATTCTGAGTGTCCCTGTGATGGTTTTTACATTTAGAGCTAAATTTTCTGCTCCCAACACCCACTCCTGCACCCCACCCCCAGTTTTTAATGCAAAGAGTTTTTGTTAGGATTTCTAAACCTTAGTTTATTGACATTTACATTCATAATTTGCATATTCTCTTATCCTTATTATGTGTTTTTGTTTTAGATCATGTTTTGTCTTTTGTTATAGCAGATAGACCTCTATTATCTTCCCTCGGAGAAATCATCTACTGTTAAAAGATAGTTACTTTATTGCAATAGATTTATGAAAACCTAAGCATGGTGAGAGATCAGATCTGCATTTATTCAAAATCATTTGGTCTAGATTTATATAGCCTCTCAACACTTATCAGTTAAGAACACCATATCTCACAACAAGTTTCAGAGTTAGTGACCTTGCCAAGAGACTCAACACCCCTTTAACAACATCATTTCATATGTGGATTTACATATTTACATACAGTATGCATCTGTATGTCCCAGAGTACAGACCATTCATCTCAAACGCCAAAAAAAAATTTCTTGCTAAATTTAGATGCAAAGATAATCTTTAATATTTACATTTCCCGAGTCAAAAGTTTTGAAAACTCTGTGCCATCTTTGCCACCAACACATAGCCTGCAAGGAAATAAGCACCTGGTTATTGTCTCCACAGCAAATTGAATTGCATGTATGCAAAGGTGAGAAGGTTAACACAATAGCTGAAATATTGGTATACTTGTCCAAACAACCCATAACCTCAATGTTTGAATAAGAAAATCCATCTTAGAATTCAATCTTTTTTAATTTATAAAAAATCAGCTCAAATTTCCAATGTTTTGGTATCAATGTGTAGAAAACAATGTTAAGACATCAATTTAGTTACACGTTAGATACATATTTCAGTCCTTTCCGTGTCATCTTTTTACTGCTGCTTCCCACAAGTGTACAAGCAGCACACTCACACTTTCAAGAAGAAAAAGAAAAAGTTACTTTGCTTTAACATTAAATCTTTTTTGTCTAAGATCTCACTAGCCAATCTGGGCATTTCATGGTTCTGGTGGTATTCAGAGAAAGGTATATTATAAGCGCTAGCTCAAAAGTGTTAAACTATCTGAGTATTAGTGGAAGAGGTAACTGAAGAAACTCATACATAGTATGTATGCACGTTTTGTTTCCTAGGAAACAGCTCTTAGTGATAACAGTAACTTATAAAGAGTTACATATGGGAAGCCATTTGCAGTGTACAACTTTCACCGGTGAACAATACTGACTATTTTTGGATGTTGTTACCTGTTATATCATCCCTCAGCTACAATATAGACAACCCGGTGTAACACCTCTTTTGCAGAGCACTCATAATTTATGTATTTAGTATGAAAATTGTGAAAAACATTTTTTCATTTTTAGTGAAATGAAATGTTTAAAGGTAAATAGGTAAGTTCTGGAGGAAAATCACTAGATGCTTCTCATAATAATTAGATGAGGCCTTACCACAGTACAGACTTCCCCATCTGAAGAAGCAGAAACTGGCCAGCAGATCTTTCTGTGACTGCTCTGTTTAGTAGTCTGTGTAATCAATATTACAGCTTAACATCAGTAACTTAACCTTTCTGTTATCTTTTTCCTCATTAATATATATATATTCAGTTGAACACAATTTTTTCTCATAAAACAACAAAAGAACAAAAGAACACGCAGGCCTAATAAAGTGTCGTGTTCTCACACACAAAAAAAATGTTTTCTCAAAAAAAAATCATTTTCTCTTCCAACCTTGCAATTTAAGTTATTTTTCATGTCCTCCTGTTAGAATTAAATATTTCAATCAATAATTTTTATCCTATCACTTATGTTCCAAGAGTGATTTACAAAAGTTTTTTCTGTGTTTGTGTGTAAGTTTGCATGTACATCTGTGCTTCTTCTTTAGAAATGAAATACCATGGCTAACATTAAAAAAAATATGCAGACATTTTTGTGATTTTTGCTGTAATGAAAATATTGTCTCGTAATGAATCTTAATGAAACAGTACTTTACACATGGTGTGAAAAGTTGCCAAGAGGTGTAAAGCAATTATTATGACAAAAAAAACATGAGTTTTGAAGAGCCATTTCTCTTGTGAAGATTGTTTGAAAAAGCTGAATGAAGAAGTCCTTAGGGAAAAAAATAATTTTAATAAGCTTCCATGCATGCTCAAAGTCTGTATAAATCTAGGCTCCAAGTATAATGTGTAATACCATAATCAGCTAGAAGGCTAACCTGAAATAGGAATCCTAAACAATTGTCTTGCCAGTCTGTGAATAGAACTGTTTCCATTGTTGAATGATGAAAACTTCAGGCTGGAGATGACTCAGATGAAGGTTCCTGCCATGCTCCCCTCACAGATATGTGCTTCCTCCCTGGGCTATACAGCCACTTAGAGGAATCTCTGTGCTGCTTTGCTTTCATTATTGCTGCCATATTTCCTGGGGTGCTGTGCATTGTGCTTTTTTTTTTTTTTTTTTTTTTTTTTCTGGCATGGTTTACCTCCAGAAAAAGAAAAGAGTCAAAGAAGATTCAAATAAATACGAATCCTTGCTAACAATAATGGATACAATTAGGTAAAATAAATAAATGAATAAGGAACGGAGGGGGAAACAAAGCATTTCTAGAACTGCTGATGCTTTTTGTCCTTGTAGCTTCTTTTCAGACCTGTCACTGTGCAGCACCAGCAAAAATGTATTAAGAGAAGAAAAATGGCACAATTACTGGATATGAAGTTGCTAGAAGTTAACTGATATGACTGTCATGTGCCTAGCAATTTAGTGTATCCCTGTTTGCTGATGTCTGAAGTACCCATGCACTGATTGTTACTGTGAAGAAGCTTCCATGCATGAAGTTCAGTCCCACCTACTCTCTAATTCAAACCTTGTGCACAGTTTGGACCATTCAAGAAAAAAATAAAGGGGGAATTCTGACAAGAGAGTTTACTGACATAATAGTAATATTCTCTTTGTAAACATATTCCTGTACAAACTACTGGATAGTGGTAGAGATGTTTCTTCTGGGGAACTTCTGTCTGTCTGTGGTTTTGAGTAAATTCTTTATACAGTGGAAACAGTTCAGTGAGTTTACACTAACAACAACAACAGCAAAAAGCAGTCAGGTCATTCCCTTTCTACAGCTGTGCAAGAGCAAGCTCTTTGGAGTATAACACATAGGAACGGCACATTGGAAATACCTCAGAAATTTTGCAATTTGGTCATCAGCATGGAAGATTCAGTAACAGAAAGAAAAAGAGAGCATATAAAGAGGTCAAAGGCAAAACAATAATCAAACACTGTCCAGAACCTGAAGTATTACAAAAAGAAAAGAGAGCAATGAATGTGGTCTATTTCAGTTCAAATCCAGCCATCCTCTGGGAAGAAGACATTACTTGTTTTTAAAAGCTGTTATCCAGTTCCCATCATCAACATATTGAGCCCTCCTATGTCATGGATTTCTTCCCATATCTACAAAAATCCTACTTCCAAAACGTTAAAAAGTCTTCTCTTAGACTGCCAAGAAGAAATATTTTCTGGTGTCTTCTCATCTTCTGTATATTCAGTGGGACTGATAAATTCAGAAGTAAACTGAAATATGCTCCAGCAGAGTGAAGAAAGGCCATACTATTAAGTCTAATCTAGCAGTAGGAGATTCCTGTTTTAAGCAACCACCCTGGGGTATCAGCATGAAGGTATTAAGGCACAGGGAACAGTATTGGGGAACATCCTTTTGATATTGTTCCTTGGTCTTTCCCTCAGTTTACACAGTACTTAAATGTTCTGTCTGGAGTTCAGAGGTCCTTGAAGCCATCTGGTCAAGTACATGCAGTTCATCACTAACATTGCCAGCCTCTAATTGTAGTGCTTGAATGCCACTTGCATAATTTGTGTGTTTTCTGGTCACTGTCTTGCTGCCAAGCTTCATAAGGAAGATCATTTTTTTTTTTTTTTTTTTTCTATATTTAATTTTCACTATCTAGCTGTACTTTTTCACTTTCCATTAATTCATTTTCTTTACTTTTCTCTCACTCTTATCCACTCATCTTGTATGTGTGACTAATTTTAATTACTGTGGCATTCCCAGCTGGGAAGCTAACGGGAGGCTTGATATTGCTTTGGACTGGTGCCCAATAGGGCTGCTATCTCATTGGCCACTAGTGTATTTTCAAATGAGACAACAGAGCATTAGCAATAATGTAAAGCAAACCCATCTAAGGAATGCAATAAATCGAAGGAGAAGAATGCCCTACACTTTTCTTACACAGGGTGTGAGCATGATGCAAAGGCTTCATCTATGCTGCATCTGATGAAAGCAGCTCAGGAAGTGGGCCAAATTTAGCATGTTCCATGAACAGGTTCTGCACAGCCATACCTTCACGTGGCCACACTTTTACAAAGTCCAGATTTTGGTTACTCAGCTAGGGTCTTAGCAGCTCTGTATCATGGGATTTGGGATCCTTATAGGCACTTTCCTGTATGCTGTCTCTGTCTCAAATCACCTGTATGACTGCTGTTGCAAAGGAGGTGCACTAGTTCATACAGAAGTGATGGATTGTTGGGTAAATGATTTACTTGGGTGGGCATGTTGTCTTCCCTGTCAACAGGGGAAACAATAAATAAATTTGGAGTGCACCTCAAAGGAAAAAGACCTCAGAGTAGTATCTGAACCTAAAAATATCATTTATATTTATCTTAGCATATTTCTCAGGCATTCCAATAGATACTTCACATAAAGAGCAGGAAATGGCTATGATGCATAATCTCCTCAGAGAAAACTGGGAAAGAAATTTGAACCTTATCTGCATACAAGGAGTACTTGAAATCATGAGAAATAAAACACACACATTGAGAAAACCAGAATATTTAAGAGCAAGTTCACTACAATAAAGTGGAGAGGACTTTTGGGTATGCAAGGCTTAAAGGTTTGGAATAGCTGGGAAACTGGCAGATGAGGTAGCATATCATCAGCAGCCATATCCCAGCCTGTCATTGCCACCGCCAGTCTAATATAAAAAGAAGAAATTTGTGATCTTTGTGAGTTTGAATTAAATATATTTCTGAATTAAAATAAACTATGAAATACTTGCCTGTCAATTAACTTACTGGCAGCAAACATGGCTGATTACTTTTGTAACTGTTTCAGCTGCTCACGCAAGAGTGACGCTTTTCCTGAAAAATTGCGTTTGCTTTCTAGACAAGTTACTCACCAATACTACTACATATATTCACCTTTTTAAAGCAAAGATTTTAATGGCCAGATCAGAAAAAGAACTGTGGGTAGGGCTTAAAAAATGAAAGCCAAAATGAAGTTTTGGGTCTCCTTTCTCTTTACCCTCTAGTCTGCTCAAAAACCTGAGAGGTATCAAAATAGTAAGCATCAGCATTTTCTCCAGCAAAATTTCCAATATGACCACTGTTCTGCTGCTGACCACGGCCAGCTGCAGCTCTGTCCTACACAGACTGACAGCTCTTTCACTCCTGGCCCATGAATGATTCTATATTCACTTTGTCTTCAGAGCATGATCTATAAGATTGTTACATCAAATCTAATGAATTGGTCTGAAGAAAATCCTGCTTGAATTGATCTTCCCAAAAGCTCAGTGGTTCCAGTAGTCATTTGCCATGTGGGAAACATTCAGCTTTGTCTAAGAGGATATAAGCCTACATTTCCCATGAGACTTTCACAACCATTGGATTGTCAGGTATCTTTAGGTGAAATATTCATTAGAAAAATCTTCTCCATCCTTAATGTCAGCCTCTAACGTCCTTGGGTGCTTAGTGTCCTACCCACTAAGTCACACACACATGAAGTCACAGTTTTCTGGCTCCAAGAATATATAACTAGTCTACACAGACAGAATCAAAATGTTCCCCTGCCATAGCTTGATTAATATGTGCTTCCTAAGGACATGATGTGAATTTAAATTATGAATGCCTAGGTTTAAAAAAAAAAAAAAAAAAAAAGGCACATGTCACTATTGTTTCGTAAGGTGCTTTGAAAGACAGAAACATCACGATAACTAAGGACTTGTATACCTACAATAAAGTTCAGAAAAATAAATTTTGCATGGTATTGATGGTATCTTCCATCAATAGAGCTAAGTAAATGGTGAATGCACAGTCTGAAACATTGTACTCATTCTTCTTCAACATTTCCCTGAGGATCCTAAATATAAAGCTTTTGAAAATGGCCCATGGTATCCTCCAGACCAAGTCTATGCCCTAGGAGAGTGCTGCATAGCATGGACAAAAAGTGTCCATTCTAATTCATACACCAGTTCTTCTACTGTTGTCATAGTTTTATCTGCATTAAATTCACTCAATGGGAAGACTGGATGGAACATCATTGAAAAGGATTTAATTTAGTCCAGGTATCAAAAGCCATGATTCAACTATATATAAATTTCCTTTATAAATAGATGTCAAATCTTCATTCTTAGCAAAAAAATTTCAAATGCCAGGAGAAAGTAAATTATAAGGTCCAGATAGGATTAATCACTGAACTTAATTTAGGATGCACCTTAAAATGACTGCTATGTGGGGAAGATTTCTATTCAAATGAATTGGTAAAATTTGAGAAAGAAAAAAAAAATCACAGTATAATTTATTGGCACTCAGTCCTCTAGTGTTATGAAACAAGACGTTCAAGAGACAGAATTAAATTGGCATAGAACAATTTGAGTTTAGACATGCCAGACTGCACAACCACAGAACTCCCTCCTCCCTTCGCAGCCTGGTCCTCAGGATAGAATTGATCTTATTTTTAGAGAAAATTCTTAGGTTTGATCATTCTGTGTTGCAAACGTGAAAATCGAACTAGATAAATACTGATTTAAAACTTAATAATTAATAAAAATTTGTTTCAGAGGAAAGTAGACATGATTTTTTTGGTTGGTTCAAAAGCTGTAAAGTGTAGTTAGTTTTAAGAAATGGTGATCTCACAGTAAATGAGAGCTGTCTTCCACACTTGTATTTAATACTCAAACTGTTAAAGGAGATGGCTCATCCATTATTCTAGAGAAGTGCTGAGTACAATAAAAACTAATTTTGTCCCTGAAGGGAGGATAGAAAAAAAGTTGGAGAATTGCTATCTGTTCTGATCAATGCTTTTTAAATGTAGCCTAGTTTCTTCATGAAAGGAAAGGGGAAGTGGGGCTTCAGGTGGTATGTAAGCATTGCAAACATCCTAATGAGAAAATACTTTGAGAACAGAGCAAAAAACTGAAGAGGTTTTATCACTTTAATATCACTTGCATAAATACTATTGTTGTTGATTACTATTAATCATGTGTTACTGATTGTGGATTATTGCAGAGCAGTTATTATTGAAATACAGATGAGGGGATGAATTTGAAAATCTGTTTTTGTGTTTTCATGACACTGGAATTTATGGGAGCTTATTCTTAGAGTAATATTTTTTGCTTTATTTCTCACCTTGTTTATTTTAGAGGCAAAATGTTGTATTTCATGTCTATTGGTTAAGCATTATTAAGAGGGCCCCCTTTTTTTTTTGATTCACAGTCTCTCAGTCTCTCTCTCTTTTTTGTTTTCTTTTCTTTTTTTTTTTTTTTTTTTTACTTTTTACATCAACATCTTAGGTTTTCAGCGCAGGAAGCCCAAGTTGCCTGTGTGGGATGATTCCATGTAAAATTCCACAGTCATCTGGCTGAGGGCTTCTGTTGGTTTTGGTCTGGATGTTCTGCTCCCACTGAAAATCCAAAATAACTTTTTTTGCACCACAGAATTAAATGGCTCCATTCAAATGATACTGGATTTTCAGAGCATATAATTACTTATTATAAAGTCTGTTAGAAGAGAAGGAAAATAGAAAATGTTGAAGAAATGTTATAAAATGCAACATAGTGTTTCAAAAAGCCTACAAGGTGATACTGTTCTATAGCATATATATATCAATTTCTGAAACGTTTGTTTTCTTTTATTGAAGTTAAATTCTGTCATTCACATTAAATGTTGTGTATTTTTTATATTCATGTCTCCTTATGTTTTTAGGCCTCATTTTTTTCCCATTGCAAATACCTATTTTACATAGCCTGAACTCTCTCAGATTCAGAAGTGTCATTCCTATTGTGTACTGGTGTAACTGAAAGAACATTAGGATTTGTTGTGTAAATGTGAGAACATACCATCTGTTTGGCAATGGGAAGCTGAAAACTGAGGGAAAACATTAGAGGTTTTAGAATACCTACCAGCTGGAAACTGAGGGAAAACATAAGAAAAAATAAAATATCTGCCAGTTGGAAAACAGAAAGATACAGCTGGTTGCAAAATGCTGGCTTTAAGGGTACAAATTCAGGAGGCAAATCGCAGAAAGACATGCTGGGAAAAAGTTCCTAAAGGCAGACTCAAAGTAGAAAATTAGTTGATGTGAAGAAATTGCTGGGGAAAGTGATCTTGAAAGTGTTTCCTACTGTAGTGTAGATATCACTGTTCTGTCACATTATTTGTCTATGAAATTTACATTCCCAGACAAAAGCTAGGAGAAAATGAAGGAAGAAAGGAACAAAATAATTCCAGTAGGAAAAATTACAGGGTCATTGTGAAATCTGCAATGATCTCTGTGTGGTTCTATAATTAATAACTTCAGAAGCAGAGAGAAACACTCTACTGCTCCTGTTTATTTGATGGCCTTGATTAATTAAAATACAAGTTTCCTTTAAAAACTCAAGACTGTCTTTAATTATATTAGAAAGTGTGGCACTTTTTTCTTCAGTAGCATTGCACAGTGCATGCAGCTAGTTTTGCTGATTGAAGAAGTTTAAAAAATAAGGCAGGCTGTGTGGACGTTTAGTAGCTGACTACAGCAAAATTGGTTAATGACTAGTATCATCTAAATGAGGCAGAAAGCTGAAAGACTCATAATCTCTCCCCATGCACAAATTTTAATTAAATAATTATAATGTCCTTGTTGTAATTATTTATCAGTAACTATGCTCCTGAGTATTGTCTCTTTTGCTTTCATCTGTTCTGTCAGCTCAGCTGTACAATAAAAAATCATTTTCAAAGATCTGGTATGATTAATTCTTATTACCGAGGGCCCTATTCTGCTGCCATTATTCAACCTGATTAGTATTTTAGTGCACAATTAGTCACACTGAATTCAGCAGTTCTCTGTGTGCAATAAGGTGCTGCTCAAAGCAGTGGCAGAATTGGACCCCAACTAACAACAGGTCTGGAACTCTGGTTCTAAAATGTCTAAAAGGTCAGCTCAATTGTATGTTCATCTTCTGGGTCAGATGCCAATCACGAAAGAGTTAAGGGTGTAAGAACAATCCCATGAATGTTTTGGGTTCTCCTGAAGCTATTTCAAATGCTAGGTGTGAGTCCTAACACACTGGGACATGGAGTCTGTGACTTTCTGCTGAAGTGCAGGTCCTATGCACATTCCTTCTAGCAGCTGATATGGACTCACTCTTCTGCATAAAACCTGTCATTACTATAGCTTCTTGTTTTAAGCAACAGCCTTGTTGTTGGAGCACTCACTGAGGGTGTGAAAGACCTGAATTCAATACTGCCCTCACCTTAGTGGGAAATGTAAGTCATTTTCCCACATTAATGAAGACTGTTCTGAGTTATGAAAATAAGCACTGAAGTGGGCTACTGTGCTATTTATCAACAGCGGAAGCTGCCTTCAGTCACACAGGTTTGAACTCGGGTCAAGTCCCTTTGCAGGTCTCTGTGACCTGTTTAACCTCCAGTTTCTTGGCATCTCAACAGCTAGAAATCAGATTGCAATTTTAAATAAAACTTGAATAACTTGTTGCTAAGCTGTTTTCTTTTAACAGGTAAATTGCCTTCACATGTAAGAATGCATGAATGCTCTAATCCCAAACCCAGAGATGTTTCCACTTACGACACAATACAGAAGAAATAGCCTGAATAAGATTAAGAAGAGAAGAATGGATCTCGAGTATCTCAATAATTTATTCTTAAAGCTGCTAACAAACCATTTAGCAACAGTTAAAACATCAGCATAAGAAAGTTGTATGTATTGTGCAAAGAAAAAATCACAATAACTGCAGGATAAAATGCAGTATAATGTGTGATCAACTACCTTCCTGCTAGCTCTCAATTAGCTGGTTTGGCTATCATCAGTACAGCCCTACTAATACAGATAGTTTTCTTCAGAAACTGTGTTGCCTCAGCCAACTTTGTTTGCTTATGCTTTTATGGCATTTTGTTACTAGCCTGAATATCTAAAAATAAGAAATAAAAGAGGCAATCAAAGAATACCCAGTTCCATGAGGTACTGCTTGAAACAGCAGTGAATTTTTTCAGCAATAGACATCACTTTGCTAATGTATGTGTCATCCTTACAGAAATCTTCTGTTATGTTGGGGATTAAATTTATAGGCTGTGGAGTGGAAAGGGCAGGAGGACAAGCTCTTGGTTTCCATATACAGTTGAGTTAGGAGACAAACTCAGTATGGAAGCAACACACTTCCAGGCAAAATCCCAATCAGCATGCAGAATCATACTTTTCTTTATCTAGCAATGAATATTTAGATGGCTAATATAAAGCTGTTGATCAGACAGTTTACTAAGCATTAAGGAATAGATTTACAGTGTGATTAATATGAGGTTAAAGATAAATATACAGAGAACAGCACAATACTATGAAAGATTAGCAGGCAGGACACATCAAAATTGGAATATAATAGTTTATATTAAAATTTTCTCTGCAATAGATGAGTTGCTTTTTCTTTAAGGCTGAGTTTTCTTAAAAACAAATTTCCAGATGAAAATTCAGTTTACTTACCTTCTGTATTTTTAATTATTTAGGATAAATCAAAATTTTCCAAATATGCATTCCTGGGAAAAGTAATTTTGAATATTAAAAAATATATATGTATGAATTCATTAAATATTTACAAAAACAAAGAGAGAGAGAGAGAGAGAGAATATGGTTATATACAACTATTCTTAAACAAAAGCCCTTGCAGAATAAGTAGGGATGAAATTTTCTTGAATAGGTAGACTTGACATTACTACCAACAGTTCTGCTTTGTATGTGTGTGTCTGTATGTGTTTCTGTGTGTTTAGAGACTTGACAAGTTGTTACTGAACTTCTGAAAGTGTAAGTGAGCAAAGGTGAATGTCTCAGCATTCCACTTTCTCAAGTGGAAAGTACTGGAATATCTAAAGCTATATTTTTGTATTGCTCAGGTATTATAGAATGTTATGAAACCTTACTGAAAGATGTGCAATTGACAGAAAGTGAAAATGGCTTGGGAAAGTGGGTTTTTCAGAAATGTTGTGTAATATAAAATATAAGGTGGGAAAAAAATCTTTATTCAGAATGCCCTGTGATAGATAGGTGTGGATGAAAGATGTTTTATTTCCCCTCTTGCAACTTGTATTAACAATGCAGAATTTCTCTCTAAAAACCTGTCAGACACGAAGAAGTGATTGGATCTGTACAAATACCACTTAGACCATCTCATCTGGTAAAATAATTAAAAATTACCAGTGAATATAAAACGACTAAATGGAGTAAAATTTTCTCATCTTTGATTAGAACACACAAACTCAAAGAAAAAGGGTACACACATAGACAAGGACAATTTTTACAGAATGGTGGTACCCAGTGCCAGATGAGATCCAGCATGTGTTTCCTAATGCTGACACTTCTTGCTGGAGATGATGTAGACAGAAAGAATCTCTTTCTTCCAAGTGGTGTTTTGCAGATCCCAGAATTCTGGCTAATATTTACTTGAATAACAGATGACATTGTAGCCAATATCCCTTAGCATCTGCTGGTTTTCTGGCTTAACACTCCTCACGAGGAAGTTCACATTATGCAAATTGAAAAACAGATATCAATCTTGTTATAAGCCGTTAGACTTCTTATGAGGAAAAAACAATTTTTGTACAGAATGATTATTTTCAATGAAGTGTTTTGTTGTTGTTGTTTTTGTTTCTTTCTTTCTTTTTTTTTTTTTTTTTAAAAAAAGGCTAATAGTAAAATCAAATTAAAGCCAACAGTAAGAAATTCTTTAACTCTATCAGGAAGAACACACTAAAAAAGTGTCTAGGTCAACTGGACCACTAAAGTTGTAATTAAAAAGGATGAAGGGATAGTGGAGAATTTACATGAATTCTTTGAATACATGAATCAGTCTTCACTAATGAGGATGAGGCAGACATTCCTAACTCAAGGTTAATTTTTACAGATGAAGCATTGTCAGAGAGTGGCCTCTGAAGATGAGGCATTAGAGAAACTAGATAAAGTTAATGGTAGAAAATCCCTGGGGCTGGACTGTATTCATTTGACAGTTTTGAAAGGGAAAAACAAAAAAGTAGCTGAACTACTAACTAAAATACATAATATACCTCTAATAGCAGAAGTCATTCCTGAGGATTGATTTTTGTCTAAAGAAAGAAAGAACAAAGGATGACCTTGGGAATTATAGAAAAGGGAACTGTGCTTTAGTACCACTGAAATTGTCCAGAACCATTTCCATAACCACCCATTAAAGGATGTTTCAAAATTACCTGGGTACTAGTGCTATAAATATGTGATACATTTTTAAATTGGTTTCACAGCTTCTCTGGGTGTAATTTTTTATTTTTCCAACCTTACAGAATTCCAGGAAGGAAGCCACAGAGATATAGCTAGGAATACAGGCAGATACAATTTACCTTTACTTCTAAAAACTTCTGACAATGTCCCTTGCTAAAGATTGTTGCCAAATACTAACAGCAGCAGACTGAGAACAACAACAACAAAAAACATCTGTCACATATAAAAAAATGTTTGGAAGATGGAACGTGGTTAATGAATACTCCTTGGTCAAGTTGTTCAGGGGACTTGAGAATAACATAACCTAAATTCATCAGTGAGCTGCAAGGGGATGTTGTCAATTTTCCTAGGCAAATTCTCATTTTGTAGAGGCCAGGAGTTCTGTATTACAATCGCTTAAAAAAAAAAAAAAAAAAAAAAAAAATGGAATCATTATGGAAATGTGTGGGACAGCCCAGCACTTCCCAGTTGCCCTTCTGAGTCATGGGAGACAGGCATTTCTGGAGAGCATGAGGTGATCATTCAGTCCTCAGGACCTGGAAGGGATGTGCTGCACTGGAAAGCAGTAGAGCTTCTGCAGAACTGCAGGTTTATTTAAAAAGAGCTGCAAGTTTATTTAAAAATAAAATGAAACTTGCAAGAATAAAACCATTGAAGGATGGCAAAGATCACTATTTAGTGTGTAGAAATAAGGTAGTCTTAAAAAATGCAAGCACAAATACAAGGAAAATTCTTCAAGCCAAACTTCCATAATGCTCTCATTTTACCTCACTACAGCAGTTAGCTGAAGGCCAGCTTGTCTTTGGCTTTTCTTCCATGAAAGAAATAACAATCTGGGGAGAATTTTTAGTTTCCTAGTGATATTAAAATATTGAAGACAGTTACTGAAAGAAACAATCGCAAAAATTTGAGGAATAATGAAGATAGGCATTAAATCATCAGGGATAATGTACAAAGACAGAAAATAATTCACAAATTCTGTATCCCAAGTTCTCTCATAACCTATGATCACCTGTGAAAGAAGTAGATTGCTAGATTGGTTCAAGGAAGTGATTTGCATCTAAATCCAGCACTTTGTGGCTTTTTTTTTTTTTTTTTTTTTTCATTAGCAGAACTATAAATAAGTTTTGTCAGGTGCTAACTTGCTTACTGTAATCACCATTAAAATTGGTCATACTGTTTAGTAAAGCAGTAACTAAGCAGTAACTACAATGATTATTGACAACAGTGGAGTTGGAGCGATACAGCTTTTGACATCCTAACATCTTCAATGTTGACAAGAAATGAACCTTGATAGTTTTTGCTAATGTTTAAAAGGAAGAATCATGTCTTTTTTACATTTATGGATTATTCTTTTTGTTGCTGAGCTGGTGAGGTATAGACAAATATGGTTTAAATTTTTATCGTAGTCACATAACCAATGAGGTGCTGCTACTTTCCAAGAGGGAAGACAAAAATAAACTAAACTAGTTCTTAATATAACTGCACTATATTAGGGCTTTTGTAAATTTGGATATTTTTGTTGAAGGCAAGATTTCTTCATAATTGTAACCAAATATGCCAGTGAAACTTTCTAGAGCAGATCATTGTAGACCAGGTCAGAGTGACTTTTTCATTTACATGTTAATGGAGTCAGCTCCGCATAAAGTTAATTGAAGAACATGCATAAAGATTTGTTTGCTCTGTGGACAGATGCAATGGAAAAATCTGTTTAAAGCCATACACTAGGGTATGAATATTGATGTGAATGGGAAAGTAAATTACTATGGGAAAGCCATTTTTATTTCATATACAATATAGTTTGAATTCCATGGAGGGAAAAACATATATGCAGTTTCATACATTCCTTGGTTTCAAATAAGACAGAGCAGTGATTAAGAAACTAATATACTCTTTGTTTCCCTATTGTGCTTCCTGCAACATTTTTATATTTCTAGTTCTAAATTGCTGCTTCTCATCTGTCAAGGTGGACATCCTTGGCAGTGTGTAGTATATCCTTGAAGCCTGAGGAGTACGTCATGAAGTCTATGCTTTTTACTTTGTGTTTTCTCACTGCCCTCTTTTGAAGTCATGTGACAGCAGAATGTTTCCTTTCAGAGACCACAAACAAAAAAGGAGAGGGCCAGATTTCCTGGAGTCTGAGGTGCAAAGGTGTTTTCCTGCCAGCTCATTGGCCACAGCTCACTAACAGATAGATTTGCATTACATACCTCCAAAGGGAGATGAGGGTCTGCAGGCTGGTGCTGCAGGAATTTGGTGCTGCAGGAATTTGATGCAGACTGGAGAACTGGGGGCATTCACTCATATGAGGGCATGGAGCTCAGGGAAAGAGATGCCCAAAATACTTAAGTAAAAAAAAAAAAAAAAAAAAAAGAGGAAAAAGAAAAGCTTGAGAAATATGTGTAGACTGCTATATATTGGGACAATTCCTTTCAGACAGCCTTTTTTTAACTGAACAGCCCAGGACTCGACTCATTTACCTAAGTATTAGTACCTAATGCTATCTCTAATGCTACATCTTGTTTTAATGTACTTTGCCTCAAACTGCCACTGAGAGAGGGCACATCCTGTGCTAGATATCTGAGATACTCTGGGACCACCAAAATGGTAGAAGACACCTATTTTTAAGAAATAGGCTGAGCTTTCATGATGGGATTCAGATTGAGATTAAGATACCTGGAAGTAGTTTTCTATATGTAGCTGTTGATGCATAGTCTGTATACCTAAACCCAAGCAATAAACCATGGGATTCAACTCATTTGCCAAAACAGAATGCCATTTGAGATACCCCATGGATATCTGAGACATCTACTGGGGCTGGCAGACATGATACAGATCTGAGACCTTTAGGAGTGGAAGATAGAGGACAGGTGAGACTCCTTACGTGTCAGAAATACCAACACAGAATTATGTTTATGCAACTGAACCATGAGCAGAAGGAAGTCAGAGGGAAAAGATGTGGGTCACTATAGAAACAATTCAGTAAAATGTTGTCTCTTTCCTCCCTGGTCCCAGCCATATACTTCTTCTACTTCCTGACACTGTCTCCAGTTGACTTCAGTCAACTGTTCTTAGCTTGTTCTCAGGTGGATGGACCTATTGGTTTTAAAACAATTCTGGTCCATTGCAATGACTAAATAGACTTCTCTTTTCTAGTGGAAACATACTTTGAATAATACAAAAATAATTAATAGTTTTTGTTTTAATGTATAATGTTTTTTGGAAGCTGCTTAAAATCATGAGTTACAGGACTGACAGATCATGTAAGTGATAAAGAGATGGAAGAGGTGGAGAGGTGTGGGGTCTCAGCATGCCAAGCTCAAATCCCAAACTCTGCAGTGCTCCCTTTGTAATGGAGATCCCTCATCTAGTGAAAGCTGCCTTAGAGGTATGTGGAATGTGACCATCACAAGCTTGCTTTTATTCTGAACAGCTGAAAAGGCAACAGAAAGCTCTGTACACAAATGAGCAGATAGGTCTTCACATGCGTAATGAAGCTGGACCTGAATGTGTGTGTTTATCATGCTACTTCTTCACATTAATGTTTAGTTGAGCTTCACATATTTGTTACAGTTTGCTTTTGCACTGCTAGCAAGTTTGAACCTTGTAAATTGCTATGGATTCTCTTTTGAATGTTTATTTCATTAGCACACAAATCTAATAAGACTGAGTCAACAGGCTCAGGGCTGCTAATCTAGCCCTGTCAGATATGACGTTCTACAAACAGGGTGTCTAGTTTCTTTCACAGATGCTGGATTTGTTGGATACAAACAGTTCAGTTGCTTTATACAACCTCCTAACAGCTGAAAGAAATTGGAAACAGTAAGTAACCTTTTATTTAGGACAGACAAAGATTAAAATGGCAGAAAGAAAAAAAAAAAAAAAAAAAAAAGGAAAGAAAAAAAAAACAACAGGATTAAGATCATTTTATGTTTAAGATTTTGAATCCTAGCACTCTCATGTAAATTTAGGTCTGTAATACAACTCTGTTGACCCTGTTTCTTTTTTTTGTTCCTGCAAATACTATGACTTCACTGAGATCTTTTGGATATCCTCACCTCAACTTAACTAATTTAGGCACACTGAATAACTGTCTGGAGGAGTCTGTCTCTGCAGAGACTACAGGGAACAGCTCCTGAATTTAGGTGCTCTGTGTCACACCTAAATCAGATAATTGAGATGGTCTTAAGTAGATACTGTATAAAAACCCCTCTTTAGTATTGAAGTCAATGTATCATTTGCAAACACACATACTTACAGAACATCAGAAAGTGAAATGGAGAACTGGAGTCATTGTAAAACATGCTGTCTCTGGCATTTGCATCCAAACAACAGACGTTCTGATGACAGAGTTAGAATAAAACATCCTTCTTTCCTGGACTATATAAAACTGATAGAAAGAAATTAGCAGTAAAGAGTTTTCAGATCAAGGTTTGGCCTCTTGGGGATAACAAAGTAGACCCTAAAAGATACACAACAGCACTTCAGCAATTGGGTACCATGCTTTGCTAGGTTAGTTAAGACATTACAAGTAATGTATTGTTTAGTTCTACCCATGTACACCATTAAAACTATTCCAGTGTGGCATAGATTGAGCAAGCTGAGGTCGTAATATGCCAGCTGGAGAATATTAGGGAAAAAATGTTCCTTCAGTTTCTGCTTAATGTTCTGATGAAAATAAAGAAGCCAGTCACTTGTACTATGGATATGTTTACTTACAGTACTTTATAACTACCCTTCCTGACTTACACCAGCTCCTGTAATATCTCTTGCTATTTCCCATTCTTGAATTTATCACAGATTTTTCAGGAAGAAGTGCTTTATTTCCATTATGTTTCTTTTGCAGAAAAAGAAAAAAAAAGAAAAAAAAAGAAAGAAAAGGAAAAAGAAGAAGAAGAGAAAGAAGAAGAAGATGAAGAGGAAGAAGAAAAAGGAGAAGCAATTAACCATAGCAAGATATTACTGCAGTTGTTTGGGTTGTTATTCTTATAATGAAAGTATGCTAGAAGGAAAAATTATATAAACATATTAGCCACATTTCTCATTGGTCTGCATAAAAGTTTTATGGGGAGAAAACCCTATAGGATTCTTTTAGAAATAATTATTCTAATATGCAAATTAAAATTGTGCATTATTCCTTTTTTTTTTTTTTTTTTTTTTGTCAAATAATTTTCATTTGCTTTGCTGCTCTTATAATAAAAATCTGCCAACAGGGTTTCCTCTTAACTCATCTAAGGAAGCCTGTGAAGAACACTCCATATTTAACTCTCTTTTAGAACTCTGTGGCTTGAGAATACTTTTAATCTCTTTTCCATTTATAACTGTACTGCTTGACCTTTTTGCAGCAAGGTGTCTTGTATATAAAATGTCAAAGAGAGGATTATAGACATGGGACAAAGATATAGTTTAATTAAAAAAAGTCCTATGAGACAGAAAAAGGTTACTGGCCCAGATCACAAATATTTAATGCCAGATTACTATTTATGATGTTAAAATAACAAAAAAGGGTTTATGGGTAACTTGTAATTGACCAACCTTTACAGGTACATATGATAATATTAAGCTTCAAGTAATAACTTTCATATTAGCTTGGAAATTAGTTTTGAAATTTTAAGAAATATTTCCTTAATGTTTTCTATGTGTTAGAGAACGAATTTTACAAAATGAAATAGTTTAATTATATAAAGTTTGTTTCTAATTCAAAATGGTACAGTGGGAGTGCATAAAATAAAGTGTGTGATTTTGTAATTTATTCATGTGTTCATTAGTTTCTGTCTCTGACATTTAGGGACAGATAGGAGCATGGTTTTAATACCGAACAGTAGAGAAAGACCAATCTAGTTTTGTTGCAGATTTTTTCCGCCAGAAACAGTGAATATATTTCAAAGCTGAATGGTTCTACCAGGCTTCTCCACTTACATTCACATTGTGAGACAGTTATTTATGAAGTTCAGAGAAAAAGAGAAGGCTGTTCACAAATATTCACTGAAGGAACCCTATATACCAGTTAATTCATGAAACAAAAGTTTATGGTGAACAGACAGAATTTTGGCTTGAGACTGAGCATTAACAAAACAATGGCTCAGTGGAGAAACAAGGAGAAGTGCAGCTTGAATGAGGTAAAATGCCAACAAATCTCTCTGACTGTAACTGAAAAAGTCATGGAGATATAAGAAAACTTGATAGAGATAAAATATAATACAGAATTTTATTGAATCTAAATATTTTTAAGTAAGGAAAAGCATAAGATGAAAAAAAAAAACCCTTCTCATGAGTACCCATGGGAGTCAGATTCAACTCAGAGTAGTGTTTGAACATGGTTAGGAATATTCAGAATATTATTAAAAAAAAAAAATTACTAGAATTTCCAGTGAGAAATCCTGTGTAACTATGGGGTGCTCTAGAATTTCCAGGTACTGAATGGAGAAAAAATACAGATAATAAAGGCAGTGTTTAGTTATGTCATACTATGCCAGTCAGTGCATTTTGATAAAAATAAGAGTGTAGAAAGAGGGGGAGAAACAAGACTGGCAGTGAAGATGAGGATTTGGAGAACAGATTGCCCAAAACATGATGAAAGTATTAACAATAGTTAACACTCCTTTGATGCAAACATTGAGTAATTTCTTATAGTTCTGAAGAGATGACAACTGAAACAGTTAATAACACATATTCTAAATAAACCTACATGTCTACTGCTTGGTTGCAGAGCAGCACATACTGTACTTCACCAAAAAAAATAAAAAATAAAAAAATGTAGTGGGTTTACATGGCAAGGTTTTTGTAACAGGGGCCAAAGGGATGGCTTTTGTGAGAAGGATCTAAAAGCTGCCCCATGTTTGGTAAGGGCCACACTGCTGACCAGAGCTGAGCCAATAAGTGATGTTGTTTTGTACCTCTCTGAGAGCATATTTAAGACAGGGAAAAAAAATGCTGTGCCACACAGCAGCTGGGAGAGTGAGAGGAGTGAGGAACAGCCTCACAGGAGCCAAGGTCAGTGAAGAAGGAGGGGGAGAGGTGCTCCAGGTGTCAGAGCAGAAGTCCCCTGCAGCCTGTGGGGAGGACCATGGTGAAGCAGGCTGTCCACCTGCAGTCCATGGAGTACCACGGTGGAGGGTTCCACACTGCAGCCTGTGGAGGAGACCACAGTGGAGCAGGTGGACCTGCACCAACAGAGACTGTGGCCTGTGGAAGACCCCTGCCAAAGCAGATTCCTGGCCAGACTTGCAGCCCGTGGAGAGGAGACCATGTAGGAGCAGGTGAACTGGCAGGAGCTGCTGCCTGTGGGGGACCCAGGTTGGAGCAGTTTGCTCCTGAGGGAAGGACCCCGTGGTATGGACCCATATCTGGAGCAGTTCTTGAACAGCTGCTGCCTGCGGGCAGCCCATGCTGGATCAGTTCGACAAGGACCTCATCCCACAGGAGGGACCCCACAGCACAGGGGACGAGAGTGACCAAGAAGAAGCGGTGGTGAAGAAGCGCTATAGACTGACCATAACCCCCATTCCCCTGTTCCCCTGCACCACTCGGGGGGAGGAGGTGGAAGAGGGTGGATGAGGGGGGAAGGTGGTTTTAGTTTCTATCTTTTCTCACTTCTCTAGCTCGTTAGTAATAGGCAATAAATCTTACTATCTCCCTATGCTGAGTCTGTTTTGCCCATCACAATAATTACTGTGTGATCTCCCTGTCCTTATCTCAACCCTTGAGACCTTTTCATCATATTTTCTCCCCATTTCTCTTTGAGGAGGGGGAGTGAGAGAGCGGTTGTGGTGGAGCTTGGCTGCCTACCCGAGTAAAACCACCACAAAAATAAAAAATCAAATATCTGAAGAAATTTTATATCGATTTTAAGTTTACATACTACTAGAATAAAAAATTAAACATTGATCATTAATAATGTGTGTACAAACAGAAAGTGCAATATGAGGCAAATTGGATTTTCCTGGATGATCACAATAGAAAAGACTGGCATCTTACTTTGATCATATAACATATTTTATAAACAAAAGAAATGTGATGAATCTCATATAAGAAGAGGTCATAAATTTAACACTGTTTTATGTAGAAGTTGTTTAATAAAATGTAGAAGGTGGAGATTAGCACCAAAGCAGCAAAGAAGACAATGAAATCGCTGAGGTGACCTTGAGTTTATATTAACATGGAGTCACAAAAGGTGGCTTTGAAACCACTGTGTTTGAGTTCCTCCAGGTTACACTGACAAGTTAGGATTAATCTTCAGTATAGAAGACTGGACTAATGTAAATGAAAGATAAAATGACTCAATATTTTCAAAGTAAATAATGCAAGTTATATAGTCATTTGCTTGAAGGTCACTGACAGAAGTTCCTTCTCCATCCCATCTTTTCAGGGCTCCCAGGCAGTTGGGTATCCTGGAGTGGAGACCTTGAACATCTACCACTGTCCATGTAAAATAGCTGTTAATTAGCACACAGACCTCAGTTGTATTCCCAGACACTGTATTATTAAGTTACTGTCATATGGGTCAATGAATATTGATTTAAATCAGCATTTGCAGCTGGGCAGTTTGCACAGCTCCCAGTCTGCTTGTTAACTGTGGGTTAATCCATTTTTACCAGCTTACCTTTCCCATGTACTATATGAACCTGGAACCTAATAGGTTGCTAAGAGGCGGGATACATAGTAGCTGGGCATTTCAGCACTCAGTGGCCCCTTTGTCCATTTTGAGGGTCTAACCCCAAATTCCTGTACACCATATAACTTATAAAAAAAATCAGAAGTTTATTTTATTACTACAGGTATCTAAATTTTCAGTCGTTGTGGGTTGTTAATGTTCAGTCAAGTGTTTGTCAGGTTAGGTGCAGACCTGAACACAAATGCGATGCTTTACATTCAGAAAAAAAATGTATTTTTGAATTTTTTAATAAATAGTACAAAAAAAAAAAAAAAGTATAACTATTTCCTTTTCTTGATCATAGAGCTATTTTAAAACATAAAACTCTACATTTCTAATAAGTATATTACAGTTATGTAGTCTGGCCCTTCCCTCATCCCTCTGTATTCTTTCCTCTTCTAAAAGAAAACAAAGTTTTCAGATGTATTATGAGGAAGAAATACATGTAACATCACCAACTACAGTGATCCTGTAGGTTACATCAAATCTAGCCTACGCCACCAGGCTTACACTTCATATTTGTTCCCTGTGGCATCCTCATCATGATACCAGTTCCTGTCCTGTAAGACTTATGGGCTGGTACGGTAAGACATGTGGTCTGATCCTTTAAATTTAGAAGGTAAGTTTCACATTGACTTCACTGTTTATAGTCTCCAAGCTTTATTTTGTCTACTGATCTGAAAGGGAATAACAGCAAGAACCATTGTGATCTGACATCACTATCCTTAGGCATAATCCCTATATGACATAAAACAAGGGTTTTCCACAGTATAATTATCTGTCAGGAGAAAAAAGAAATCCCAAATACATGTATATGTATATGTATATGTATATGTATATACACTTTTAGAATAGGGTTTCTTAGACACAGGGCCATGTCTCCTGTTTAGGTGTGCAGAGAATAACAATAACCTTTTCCTTCTCTTCCCTCCTTTCCAATAGTTCTTACTGTGCTGAGCACCACTTTGAAAACATGGATCTATAAAAAATCTATTAATAGGATTTGGTGTGGTGATGACTGTTTGAATCAGCAGAAGGCTCAAAAAACTGCCTTTATGAAGCATACATTGCTCATTCAGTTCAGGAGATGCCTTGAATGCCGTTCTTATGTAGCAGTGACACTTAGTCAGGGTATATGTACCCAGGGTACGGTTTTGTGTTGCATCTAAACTAAACTAATGGCTTGCTTCCAGTAAAAGCAGCAGGTGTAAGCCCCTCTCCCGCCTACTCTGTTCTTCCTTCCCTTGCCTCTGCTCCCAGCTGCTTGATCTTTTCCTCCTTTGCATCACTGTGGTACTCATTTGATCACACGGTAAGCTGGGTCAATCTACTAACCTGTCAAAAAATGCTATTTTTTTCTTTCTTATGTCTCTGTCTCTCTCATCCTTCCCCCCCCTCCGCCCCCCTACCCCTTTTTTTTTGCGGGGGGGGGGGGGGGGG
>NC_048893.1:27737433-27776643 GCF_011077185.1 Oxyura jamaicensis
GAGCATTGGCTGGGGCTAGTGGAAGTAGCTGTTTGGGGGGGGGGGGAGGGGAAAAGCAGGGTGGGGTGCAGTGGGACCCCCACTGAGGTAGCAAAGAACAGTGCCTCAGCTGCAGCCACCCCCAGTATGTATCTGAAGACAGTTTTTATGGTATTTGGTATTACACTTGGCCTGTTTTTTTTTTTTTTTTTTTTTTTTTCCTCATTTCTTATTGAGTTCCTCTTGAACTTGCTTGCTGATCCCTCCAGCTTTTCATTTCAAAAGAGGTTTGGTTGGATGATGTTGGATGTGCAGCATGTACATTTGAAAAAAGGCATGAGGGAGGGTCATAATCACTCTGCCCTTTCTAGTTTCTTAAGATATTTGTAACTCTACCCTAGACCGTGGAAGACATAGCATGCAACATGCCTAGAGACCCAGAAGACTTGGACTCTAGAGAAGGCAAACACCCCATTCAGTGAAAATTTTTGATCTGTAAATTTAAAAAAAATGAAAAATATTTTCAGGCAGGTTCACATTTTCTGAGCAAAACTCATTTAAATTCTCAGAGCTGATCTTAAACTGCAAGCAGACTCACTTAATTTATGTGCCCAGTAGCTATTGACAAAGATATTACTCACTGTTCTTGTCTTTCTTTCTCTTTTTTCTTTTTCTTTTTTTTTTTTTTTTTTTGAGAAATCTTCCTTATCTTACTGTGTCTTTCACAAGTACTATTTTCCATAATCCATCAGATTTCATATTATCAGATTGTTTGAAGATGTATGTTCAGATTTCTTTGCTTGCTTAGCAGTATGTAAACACTGGAGATCTCAGTTAGATTTATATGACAAAGGAAGTGACAGGATCTCTTTGATGAAGCTAAGAAAGAAGTCTAAAGTATTAGACTTCTGGAGGATGTAGTTTGAAATTAGTGGTTAGGACCCATCCTCCACCAATGTCACAATAGGTACACTAGGTGATTTAGCCCTCCAGACGGTGTGCAAGTCCAGAAGGGATCCTGCAGGTCCCTAAGGTAACTGCCCTCTTCAAAATCTAATTGACATCTATCAAGAATTTCACCCCAGATCTGAGAGCTGTCCCCACTGTTCTGCAGGATTTTGTCTCCTCATAGAAGATGTGACTCAAAATCTTGACTCATCAGTCACCCTTCCCCTCTGTGGGTCCCTCTACTGTAATCCTATGCACAATTCACTATAAATTCTAATTTATTATATATGTATTAATAGCATATACATATATATAAGAACAGAGATAATGTTTTAATTAATACAGAGAGGATTGTGGAGTTCTTTGCACATTTAATTGCCCTCTTGGACTTTTTAGATATAATAAATAAATGAGCTGGGAGTAGAGACAGTTATGGTTGTCTCACTGATGAGAATACAAATTGCCATGTCTTATGGTTATCAGATCGAGTTCTCACGGTGGCAAGTCTTCTCATAATTATGTGTGAGTTTTATCTTGAGGTGTTTTGTTACTGGCCATGTGAGAAAAACACGTCATCTGCACATCGCTAGAGTTGGTGTTCCTGGGTACTGTAGGTTTACTGACAGCACTGTCGCAGATAGGCAGTAAAATATCCACACTGCAGTATTATAACATATTGCTACTGCTATATGTACAGTTATTGCTACACAGTTTTATTGGTCCTTCAGATGAAGCCATCCAACTGTTCCTCTGGCATTCTCTGCTACTGTGATGGAAGTTTTGTAATACAATAAGCAATTGCTTTTTAAGTAAGCTGAAAACATATCTTGAAATATTTCTGTATTGTTTTATAATAATTATTATTTTGTAAAACCATATGATCTGCTGTTTATCAGGGCCACTGAACATTCTTGTGGTGTAGTAGTAAGTTTTATAATATAAGGAAATTTTTCATAATACAAAAACTATTTATAACATGACAAAAACAATTTATCATAACAATGTTTACTTCCAGAAGGTTTAATATATATGTATATATTTTGAAGTGAACTTGAAAAACATCAATAGGAATCACATATCCCAGGCTGTAAAATTTCAGGAGCCATGGAAAATGAAGAAAGGGTATAAGAACTCTCATTTTCTGCTCAGCTCTGGGCCCACCAGACTGATCTACCTGTACACACAAGCTCTGAAAGGGTCATATCCATCCTGTTGGGAATTCCTGCTGTACTATCCATATGTTTTAACAGGCAGAAGGGTTGCTCAGTTCTTTGCTCTTCTTGAAAGTGGGTAATATTTGCAGGAGCCCAGAGATATTCCAGCATGCCTGCAGGGCTAGACAACTTCCAGCACTCTGAAGCTACAATAGATAGCGTTAAGGTAGAAGCATTCACAAAGTCAATCTAACTGCTCTTCTGTGGAGAGAAATACTTTCTTCAGGAGGTGCAGAGAATAGTTAAGCTAGGCACTTGCTCTGAATCATTTTTCCAGAAGAGTTTCCCTTTTTCCAGTAACCATGCTGTTAACTCAGTGAGGCTAGCTTAATCCATTCAAGTGTGGTAGTCCTCTCTGTTACACCAATATAAATAATAATAAAATTTGTGCTCATTTACTGTATAATTTGAGATGAAATTTCTACACAAATACATAAAAATCTCATTCACCATTTTAGTTATATTTCCACGATTCATACTAAATTCACTGAATAAAAGAAAAATGCAGAGAGAAAAGGAGAGACAAAAATGGAAATCAAGTTAATAATAAGAAAACGTGTCAAGCAAAGTCCTTGCAAACTCTCAAGGTCAACAACTTGAAAAAACAGTCAGGAAGCCTAATACCAAGCAAGCAAAAATCACCTCATATATGTGAGAAGCTAGATAGGAGAATATGCCTTTGTGTTTGTCATACTGCTGTTTATATTTCCTTTGTATTTATTTTACTCTATTTACTAATATGAGGTTTTGGAGCAAACAAGGAATATAAATTTGCACTTTCATCTGTGACAGGCAACAACTGCCATGCAAATCTGAAAGGAGAATTCACACCCTGAACATCTGAGGACAATATTTCCAGTGGAACCTCTCAGGACTCATCAGCACTCAAACTGAGGAAATTATAGACAAATCTTCACTTCCAGGTGTTTTAGCAGCCAAAGGCTTTAATAGAGGAGAACTTCCTTAGCCCAGGTGTACTTAGGACTTCAAGGATCTTTATAACAAATTATGACATACTTTGATACAATAAGAAACTTTAAACTGTAGAACAATGTAGTTACAGTTTTAATGGGGCTATGAAACCTGTAAAATCAATTTTTAACCCATAAAAATGTAGTTCATGGCCTTCCTTAGCACATTGTCCATCAGCTTAGAAGGGAATAATAATAATAAAAAAAAATACAGATTTTTAAATTTCTAGTGATGGAATTTTGCATGTCTATTTTCAGGAAATTTCAAAATTGTGAACATTTTCATGCAAACCCTGACCTATATGCGTCTACCTGAAAGGGATGAAAATAGTTAACCTTGTGTCTTTCATGACATTGCTTTTTGTTTATTTGTTTGTTTTCGCCTTAAAGAAAATACAGAAACTGACTGCCACAACTTACAGGGTACTGAGAGGAAACTGGAAACAACCAGAGAAAGAAAACCACTATGAAAGTGTTGCCTATATTTCTGTGCATTTGAGCTGCTACCGTATCTTTCTGGCCTGTTGGGTTCTTGGTGCACATTAAGAATTTGAGAAGCTCTAGGATCCAGTTGTAAAAACTGTAACTGAGGCTCCTTGTGTAAGTAGGAACATCACTGCTCTCTATGCAGACCTTGCAACCCTTGGTCTCCTTAGGCAAAAGACTGGCTGGCTGTCTCTTGTACTCCATGAGCAATGAAATAAAATTCTAAGAAACAAGGCATGTTTTGTGTGGAAACTCTTTCTGTATCACATAAAAAGTATACCAAAATATACACCGTTCTACTTGGCCATCTTGGTTTAAATGTAATTTTCCAGGAAGAAAAACATCCTGAATTTTCTAATGAGCTTTCTGCAAACCTATGACACTGCAGTTAGTCTGACTCCACTGAAACAGTGACTGAGCAGTCAAGGATAAAAATAAAACCCTGACTTCCCTGATCAGGTTTCATTCTTGCACACAAAGCAATATTTGGGATATGCTGAGTAAGCAGTGTTTGACTTCTTAAAGTGGCTCTTTTACCTTGCTTTTTATTAACTATTCCACTGATAATTAATATGACTAAATGAATGTCAGAAGCTGCAGTTGTCTAGGCATATATTAATGCTCTGTGTTTTGTTATCCGTGTTTTGTGCTTATCAAGTTTTGCACTTCTTTTAACGCATAGAAAAAAGCAAGAACAGTTCCAGTTCCAGTAATATGTAATTTTATCTGATTTCCAGGGTCATTTTTAACAAACTGTTCTACCATCCCTAGTATGGGGATGTTTAATTTTTTGATATATTTTACTACTGGAGTTTGAACTATAAACTGGCTCATGCCAGTTTCATTAGATCTTTTTGGCAGTTGTTTACACAGATGATTACAAACTGCAGCTAATTCATTTGCAGGGTCTAGCATCAGTAGCAGGAACTGATTTTTAGTTTGTTTCTTTATTTATTTATTCCACTCCTGCTGGGGCAACTGAAAATACAGTAGTACACTATTGCTCGTCTTGTTCATAGGTATCCTGTTAGGTCCTTTTTTGATTACATCTTGCTATTGTCTCCTTCTCAATATATTTGGCCTGCAGGGACAATCCAGGAACGTTATGAATTTGTATTCCCTACATATAATCACACTGTCAGGCTATCATTTGAGTGTCCCCATTTAAAGGGGGTATGTCTCTTTAAGCAAACGAGTATTGGCACATACAGTTCTGATTAAGCCATTGTTGCAGGGGCTAACACCCCAAGCTGTGGAAGCTGGGTTCAAGGTGTTCCCACAAGGCTGGACAGTAATGGATACACATGTTAGAAAACACTTCTGTGGTGGAGCCTCTGCTTTTGATTACTCCTGATTCCTCTTTCCTGGCTGTCTCTTCTAGACTGCCTTTTCAGACAGACGCCTTATAAGCAGAGAAAGATCAAGTTTTGCTGCCAGTAATAGGACTAGATGGTTAGCTGAGTTGAAACTGTGTGGATAACAATTCCTTTGTGAGAGAAGCTTGTAGTGTCTTGATTTGAGAACAATGTTGGCTCTGTCCTCTCCTCTTCTACCATCTCCCTCCTTCCCTCAGCTCCTGGTACTTTGCTGTTGCTCTGCCTTAAGTTAGGTCTTGTTTCTCTGGAGTCTCTGCCTTACACCTCTTTTCATGGGATGTGTACTGGGTCTGGCTGGGATGGAGTTAACTTTCCCTGCAGCAGCCCATACAGTGCTGTGCTCTGCACTTGTAGCTAGAACAGCAGTGGTATCACACCAGTGCTTTGTCTATTGCTGAGCAGTGCTGGCACCGCATCAGGTCTGTCCTCCCAAACAGCTCTACAAGTATTGAGGTCCTGCTTCCTGGGACATGGTCGAACATTGCTTGATGGGAAGTAGAGAATATATATATTCTCTCTCTCTCTGTGCTTCTGCACAGCCTTTGCTTGTCTGTTGTTGTTGTTGTTTTTTGTTTGCTTTTCCCCTCCCCACCACAGACATGCTAAGCACATTCTAAGGTGCCAAGCAAGAAACTGGCGAAGCAAGAAACTGTTCACAGATTTGGCCTGCCCAAGTCCTTACAGGCTTCACCTTCCCAGAATCAGGATCCACTGAACCGCCATGTATGTTCCCATCATAATTTTCCCTCTGAGAAAGAAGTTACCAGTTTGCCAAGAATGAATAGATATTTCTATCAAGAAAGAACCTGCATTTGACCCATTTTTATGGGGAAATGAGGACTGTAGAATAAGCATTTTCTTTTTTTTTTTTTCCAGAGTCGGTTGAATCAAAAAATAACAAGACAATTTTTCAAGTGGAAAACTTGTATATGTGAGCATATAAAGACTATTGGCAAACACTGGACACAGACATAATTGAACTGAATGTCTTTTTTTTTTCTTTTTTCTTTTTTTTTTTTTTTTTTTTTCCATTTGTGAGGATCTTACAATTAGAGAAGGAAATACAGAGTATATACTTCATTTCTTCTGACTTGGATCTGAGCAGAATACTTAAGCAGTAAAACAGGAAGCTGTGTGGAATATGTATCTAATAATTGAAGACAGCGGTGACAGAATAGGATGTGGTATAAGTGGCCAGAAACAGAAATAAAGTCCTCTCTGGTACTGGTTCAAGTACAGAGATAAAAGCTGTGATTACATTAGCAAGTAGGAGCTGTCCAACAGGAGCACAAGTGTTGAGAACAGCAGTTGGTGTGAAGGATCTGACACTTTAAGGTATTTTAGTTTAGATGCTGGTCTTGTGTATGGAAATAAGAATAGCTCCAAGGTAGTACCATGCAGACCTAATGAGGTAAGAGGTTTAGTGTCCCCTTGTACCCCAAAACTAATAGCTAGTCTTAAGAGAAGGCGGTTGGCCCACAGTGTCCTTAAAATGTCCTTTCATTGAAAACAAAACAAAACATACAAACAAACAAAAAATCACCACCACCACCAAAAACACACAGACACCAAAACAAACAAACAAAAACAAACAAAAACACACAAAAAACAAGGACCACCCATTGTGAAGCAATGAACAAAAACAAGTGTTTATGGTCAGGTAAACCTTCTCTCCTCCCTCTTGTAACGTCTTATGTACTGGATCACTTCTGATTTGGTACCTTTTATCATGGAAGTGGTACTATGCAAAATCAAAGAGTAGTGAGCAATTTATTTATTTATTTATTTATTTTTGCTGGGTAATACACAGAGGAGTTGTAGACAGATGTGATTCACATGCTATTAGGCTAAGCGTTAGCACACTCACTATTCCAGTGCATACACCCAGGAGTTAGACTGCCTCCCTGCCAAGCAGTCACCAGTCAGGTAAAAGAAGTTGGATAGGTTGTTTCTTAATCTTTCTGGCATCTCCAGGTTTTCTGATTTTTAGCTCAGATTATATTTTAAATCATGATGGTGTTTTTCTCTTGAGTTAATTAAGTACTGGCATGTCAACAATTTCAATTTCATCAGTGTTTTTCTTCCATGTCTTTCACAGCTTTGGTTTATGTACTCTCTCATAGAACATATACATATATATATTATCAGAACAGGTAAACTGAGGTCACACTGTTGTGCAGCACAGAAATGGATGATTGTTCATAAAGCACTACTGCCCAGCAAAGGTGATATTTCCACTCCTGTTCATGCACCTTCCAGGTGTATCTTTTCTTTATGATGAAGAAGAGTGTTGCTAATGTTGATGTTCTTCAGGCCCATACCTTTCGGCCGTGGATATCCTTCTAGAGTCTTTAGGCAAGAGAAGCTCAGTAATAGCTGATGTGGCCAACTATAGGGACACAAGATTGAGGGTTAGATGAGGCACAGTAGGCACTGAGGTGTGGTAGGATCTGGCGATCTTCCTTAGGTACTGTTCTCAGGAAATGACCACACTGTATTCAGATGTTTCAGGTTGTGTTCCTAGAACAAAACTTATGACTTTGCCTTCCTATAAAAAAGGTGGGCAACTGCAATAGTCTGTTCTGTAGATGATTTCTAGAGACCACTTAAAAGATCCAGCCTATCTAATTCACTTCCCACTTTTTATGTGGGAAAGGATGGCATGAACACACATTTTCTGTGCCATGAATCTTTGTTTCTGCACAGTATTTGACATCAAATATCTTGTTGACCACTTCTGTCAGCTCTTTCCTTTGGGGGAAAAAATAACAGAGCATTTCTCATGGAAAGATGTTGCCTTAAAAATTGTCATCTCCTTTGTAGCTCAGATTTGTAGCTTAGATAAAAGTCATATTTACTCTAGGTTTTCACTACCCTAGGCTAACAGCCAAAGAAAGAAAGATAGTACTAGGGTGGTTTGGTTTATGCCAGTTTTTGATAATGAGTATTCTAGAGTCTTGATAAAAAAGTCATAAGTGACACAATGGTCAGTGTGATAATAAAAAATAAAATAATAATTAAAAAAAAAAAAAAGTAAAAGCCTATTTTTAGAGACAGCTTGGAGTTCACTTCAGGACAAAAAAGAGCTGGAAATCACTCTAATGGCAACAAATGTTGTGTGATTGCACCAGTTGCATAAAGGCCTTTAAGTGTAAATCTCTTAAAGGATTTTCCATAAAGGGAAAATGTCAGTTGGGAGGACCTGGGTAAGTGCCATGGACCCTGTGGAATGCAGTCATGGACTTTATTCGGTGAGCTGGAGGGCTTCCCAGCTACCAGCAATTCCACCCTGGCCCGAGACAAGAAATGAAAGACAGAAGTCACTATATTTGGTATAAGCCAAATGTAATCTGAGCAATTAAAGCAACAAGAGGGTATTTACAGGGTCGATTTCTGTGCCCCCCAGACAAATGACAGGCTTGAGATTCACCCAGAAGTGCTGTCTTGAGGTTCTCACCCTCCATGTTGGGCAAGCTTTTTTATTACCCTAAAAAATAAGCTTGAATAACAGCCTCTTGCAACAGCAGACGGACAGCCAAAGGTTGTTGGAAAACTAACTAGTCCTCTGGCAGCAAAGAAGGATATATAAATTTTGGCTTAGAAATTCTGATGAAGTATATAGGCTTCAGTAATTATCTCTGAAGACCTTGAAAGAACAAAAAGGAAGGACCATAATGCAGGCCAATTTAAAAGTGATACCAGATCTCCAAAGAATTGGTGATGTGCTTCATTTTTATTTCTTTTCACCAAATAGCCGTCTGTGTCTTTTTATCCATTGCACTGTGTCTCCACACACCTTTACTAGCATTTTGATATGGTAGCTGGGTACAATTCTATCTGATGCTCTAATCTTCTTATTAATGGTCTCTAAAGAAATAAGATTAATGAGATATTAGGATATAATATATGGGACATTTTTCTTATTAAACACAGGAGTTATCAATTTCCAGGACAGGAAGCTTAGAAAACAATTTTATATACAGTACACATTAAGTTTTGGCTATTAAAGTTCATTGCCGGTTTGTAATAGTAAAGCCAATATAGATACTCCAATTAGCAGTAGTTAAGACATATATTGCTCTTAAACTGATTATTTCTTGTTTAAGCATCATACGCAGTTTAAAACACGGTCCAGCAACATGTTTATTTCCTGCCACTCACATGGCCCCATGTGCCATCTAGTGGAAAAGGTCAACCTTTATAAGATACTGTCTGAACCTGAGCTAGGAGGAGAAATAAAAAGGAATAAATACTGAGGAAGAAGGGAGTTTTTTCATCTGAAGAACAGCACATTGTCAGGTGCAGATATATGATAAGTGGCAAAGCATAATATTTGTCAATTTGAAATTAATAAGAAAATTATTTCCAGTATAAATAAACATCTTTGAATTTCTAGCAGCACAAAGAACAACAGTGTCTGAGGGTCAAAAAGATTTGTTATTCTAATTTTATTGATAAGTCCTGATTCCATAAATCTGGAAAAGGACAAGAATGCAAAGAAAAGTGATAAAAGTAGAACTCAAAAATATGTGTGAAAATCAAATTTTGACTAATCATGAAGAAAGCAGTAAAAGCAGTTGTTAGAAAAAGTCTACTTTCCTATAGCCTGAAATACAAATGTAAAGGAAAGCAGTGAAATATAAATATAGCTATACACATGTGTTAACAATTATTTTATGTTTTAAAATTTTTTTTTCTTTTTTTCTTTTTTTTTTTCTTTTTTTTTTTTCTTTTTTTTTTTTTTTTTTTCAATTTTATTCTCTCTAACTAGTTTGGTCTAGATATCTTCCCCCCCCCCCCTCCCCCCCATCACTCTACAGTGCATCTCCTACATTTTCCATCTTCCATCAGTCTTTCCACTCTTCTGCAGTTGCTTAGAGCTGTTCTTCCTGATCCCCTCTGCTTATTTGATTCTCACTTTCTTACAGTTTACTGTAAGACTGTGACTGCAGAACTAGTTTGTGTCACCTACCAAGTAATTTCTACAGCAATCATCTTCAGAGGCACTTTTCTGAACCAGCTTTCTCTTCACACTTAAATCGTAGCAGCAGTTCATACTAGAAACACATGAAAGTCAACACAGGCAAGCCAGGTGAGTCCTCTCTGTGGAGCCAGGACACAGCAGTAGTGCCTTTTGTGAGCAACACATGCTGAGGGGAAAGTTTTATATCCAGCAAAATCTTTTGTCCTAAGACCAGGCAGAGGAAAATTTGTTGCTACTTAAAGCAGGGTGAACTACAACCCCGCATGTCCCTGCAAATAAAATTTCAGACAAGCTACCAGTGTGCCAGCTGAAGTTCAGTACATTCTCTATATTCTTGTAAAACTAAGATATATGCTATAGACAGAGAGGAATATGTGGCTATATTTGTAGATATAGTGGAATCAGCCCCATAAATGGTTAAAAAAAAATAAAAAATCACCCCTTCTATTTAACAATGTTAAGCCATTTGAATGATTAAATGGAAAGAAAAAAAAAAAAAAAAAAAAGTGGGCCCAAGCTCTGTTCCTACTTCTAACATCAATGTCTATTCACTACACGTGTTGCTACTATTTAGTAGCAAGATTTGTTTCATTACTTTTAACATACTACAAAAGTTGACCTGGAAAATGTAGGCAAAGACAGGAAAAAGTGACTGCTAGCAACTTCTACCTCAGCAAATATATAGAGAATTTTGTGAGATAAAGAATGTGTACTCCTCAGTCTAACAGCATATTCTTGTCAAGTATCAGCATCTCACTGACAGGCTCAGAGTTGTGGAAACTTTTCAAAGACTATACTCCCCAAAATCTTTCACAGTGGAAAGTGTCAGTCAGCTGAAAGATAGGGCTTGCTGATGCCCCTCCTCCTGTTTCTCTCTTGACATATATCTTCTCTATCTAGATGAAGACACATATGTCTTCATACACAAGAATCAAACAGACATTTGTAGAGCAATCTAACATTACATTTCTTAGCCTTCTGATCCAAGACAGGGCTTTAATCAGCAAAGAATATCATAACATGAGTGATTTTTATTTATTTATCTATTTATTCTGGAAGAAAGAACACCACTGGAAATGGAAGAATTTAAATTATTCTAATTGCATTGCTGAAGCAGTTCTAAAATATTCTCTGGTCCTGTCACTCACTGGTTTAAAGGTACAGTTCTCTTACGAGTGTATTTCAATTCTGTGATATGTGTGATACTGAAAACATAATGCTGACCTGTGAAGATTCAGTGAATATCTATATGCTGGAATCCACTGGAAGAGCTGAATGATAAGGGTAACTGAGCAGTTAACTTCTCCAAGAGCATGCAACTGGTGTTAATGAGGGAGCTGAACCTTATTTTTTATTTTAACAAATTGTTCAAGAGTATATTTTCTACCTATAAATATAACTCTCAATTTACACAGCCTTTCTAGCTCATTTCAAAAGTATGTTCCCAAGAAAACACACTCTTAATATATAGAGCATCCCTTTCTACTTAGAAAACATAGGTACATTACTCTAATTTCTGATCTTAAAATCAAGGAGAACATACTACTACTATAACTGTCTGTGCTCAAGAGAATGGGAATGATGTTAGCCCATCCTGGGATGAAGAAAAAGCATGAAATAAATCAGAAACATAACTAGATTAATTTAGGGTACAGTAATTAAAAGATAAAGTGCATGAATATTAGGTTATAAAATTATTGGCATGAATTTATTAAAACACACTTCAGCAGTCAGAGCAGAATAAAAGCTAATTTGCAACTGGTTGTAATGGGCTTGGAATCAGCTTTAGTATTAGAAGAAAGTTCAAATACAGTAGGAAGGAAATGTAATACAATAAAGCAGTGACTCAGGGGGCTGATTGGGATAATGAAATGCATTTCAATGAATTCTGATGGGCAAAGTATTATTACAGTGGAGCTTATAAACAAGAGAGAAATAGATGAAATTTGCAACAATGGAACTATATTGTCACAGTGACTTTTATTACTATAGAAATTATTTCAAAGTGTGAAAGATACTGTACTTAGACTTTTAATAACAAATCTGAAGTGACTATCTCTATTTTACTGAGCTTTGTTGTTTATCAGCATCCTAAATACAGAATCCGCGTCTATTCCTTGACAGAACTGCTAATGCTCTGTTCAGATTTTCAGCTGTGAGTCTCTTCTGCATTCTAAGACCATAGAGCAGACATTCTGCATATCTATTAATATGAAATCCAGGGAGACTGTGGAAGTTTGCTTTTTGCCTGCTCTGTGGGGGCCTCCTGTGGCCTGAATCAGATGTCTCCTTCTCTTACAGCAAGGCAAAAATAACTCATGATTTGTGAAAACACTTTGGCTAATGACAGGATCAGAGAGAAGTTGTTTGCTCTTTGTGCATTTTGAAACATTGCAAGTGACCTTTGATGAACTATCTTATGTGTTTTATGAATACATATGTTTTCTTGTTGAAATGCTCATCATTTTATAAAAGCAAAAGTTGACTTGTTTCAAAATAGTAATTAAAAACACCTGGGTTTTAAACTTTCCCAACTTTTTGATAGATTTCTTCTCCCCCAGGTTAGGTAATGAAAACTTATTTGGAAAGAAACATGGAACAATTATATAATTTCACTACCTTCTCAACGCTGTGTTGATAATGCTAAAACATACCTTTAATCTTAGATACATTTAGTCTGAAAGGACAACCATGAATCTTCTCATGTTTTGGAATATTGATTAAGAACTTATTTGAATGGTGTTGAGCAAAAAGGGGTAAGTGAAAAAATGATATGTAAGGTATCCTTAAAATACACTTAAGATAGTTTTAAAATCATGTTGCCTCTGATAAAGGAGGCAATATCTTAATTAATTGCAGGCAGTGTCTCTTTTCCCACAATTATTTGTCTCTCAGACTGTATTCTGGATTGGAGTTATGCATTTCACTGCACAATATATTTCAGGCATTACCTGAGTATCTTTCAATAATACTATTCTGGTTGTAGCAAAAAACTCTCTACAGAGTTTTAGATGTCTCTTTCCCAATTTTACACACTCTGGCAATTATTTCTGGTTCTTCTCCCATAATTTAACATACGTATACCTTATGTGTGACAATTACACTGCTTATGTGATCTGGAAAATTATATATATATATATTTAAACACAGGTTATTAACATTTTTTGAGGCATAAGAATACATTGATCTAGTGGATGATGCAGTTGCACCCTTGAAGGGGTACAACCAAGGACCAGTGATCTCTTGCAGGACATGAGGAATGAGCACCTCAGAGGTGAGGGGGAAACTCTTAAATCAGATCTGTTGCTGAAAGTAGGCTCTCATTCATTGTTCCTAGTCTGTTTGCAGTTCATAAATGTATGTAGTTCATAGGAAGTTAAGTATCTTGGCCCACAACATGATTAGTAACACTTAAAGACAGTTCATATTTTACCTGAGCAGCCTGTGAAACATGCTGAATTCATGACCTCTGTAAGATATTAACATCATACGTCTCCTTATTCTTTCTCACCTCTACTATAGGCATATAACAAAAAGAACATCAGCACTGGAGAAAAAGCCCTTGAGCTTCACAGTAGGGACCACTCAAGCTCAATAACTCATGTTACAGGAGGCAAAAGTGAAGTCAATGAAAGTGCAACTTGGGATGGTATTATAGGTAAAGAACTGTTTGCATGCATTGTATATGAAGACGTTTCCATGTTTCTACATCCAGGGAAAAACAGGCAGTATAATAATAGATGTGTCAGAATACAAGATGCTACATGCTGTATCAAAATAGCCCAGAGTCCACATCTAAGGTAAGAGAGTAATAGGCAGTGCCTTCTCCATGAAGAGTGGAAAAAAAAAAAAAAAAAAAAAAAAAAAAAAAAAAAAAAAGGTCCCTTCTTTTTTCTGCCAATAAATGTGATTCATATTGTGTATATGAGTGAGAGCAAGGGTCAGAGAGCTTTTAGCTACAATCAGCCATTGGAAAACAGCAGACACACAGCAGGTAGCAAGTTTCAGCAATCACCATGCATCATGTGGGACTTGCTGTCAGTGGAGCACAGGAAAGCAGAAGAAACAAGCTTACAGGAAGGTCAGTCTGCTGCCTCAGTGTCTTTAGTTTCTCCCTCCCACCATCAGAGTGAACTTTTCTGCCTGTTCAAGCACCATGTGGTGAAAGTGCCAGAGCAAACCAATGCAGTTCAAAAAAAAAAATCAATAAACAGAACTGTCCTAACAATTGGTGGGTGTTGAACAACCTAATACTCATCTAAGGCAAAGCTTCACAAAACAAATAGGCTTCTGTCTTGTACATCTGGTTGATATGTGTCCTTAGCAAGTAGGAGCTTGCTGTGCATTGGGAGGCATGTCTTTAGTACTCACAAAGTAGAGTTGTCTGAATTCGCTCTTTCATCGGTGATAAACAGATCTGCATTATGTGCTGAGCTCTGGGTTAATTTATTTCTCTACACTAACTAGAGAGGAGTGATAGTCATAAATGCAGGCTATCAATAACTCAGATAAAACATTTCTGCAGATGCGCAGATGGAGAAGTCACAGCAAGAAGCTCCACTGATGTCACCTGAATACCTACTGACTACAGACATGGGCTAAGGACCCCTCACCATGACAGAAGTCATATCAGCTGGTATTGGGAACACCAGTCATGTAATATTGCTACTGTAATTGTTGTTAAACACACTTCAGTAATATTAGCAATACCATAGTTACAGTATATTGCCTGACATTAATACAAATAGGGAAAAAAAAAAATAAGCAGCCATGCATCACAAAGCCAAATAATCCTCCTTAGCCATAGAGACATGTGATCTGGCCCTTATAAATTATGGTGTACTTTATGCAAGCTTCATGCAAAGAAAACACAGACACAGCCCTTCCAGTAACAGGAAAATGCATTCCATCAACAGAAAGAGATGCTAAGTAAGGGGAAAAAATATGAGTAGCTGAATTACTAAAAGTATTTAACATTACTTATTCTATGGAAACATGGGGAAACACTTCTATAATTTTAGAGCATCCTGTAAATTCACGTTTTCGATCTAGGAAGAAAAGAAACACCACCACTCTTGCCCGACCACTGCAAAATTCTGGCATGCTTACATTGCAGCTGAATAAATGTGGTTGTGAACGAGCATTTAATTAATATAATTTATCGGAGTGAGACTGTCGGGATGCTTGAGCTTGATGCTTTTGGAGGAGCCGGAGGTGCGGGTGCTTCTCCTGCAGAGGGCACTGGAACACAGCCGCAGAGCCGGCAGCGCCCGGTGGCGGGGCGCGCTCGGGATGCTCCCCGGCACGCTTTGCATCAGGCTCTGTTGCACCGATGCGGTGATGTCACCTGCGGGGCCTGAGACAGCAGCAGCTGCCAACACCTAGGGTGACATTGCAGCGGGGGCTAAAATGTGGCCTGCCCGACTGCTTTCTGCACTTCGAAATAAAGAAACTCAAGTAAATAAAAACAAGGATGTGTTAAGTGAGTAGTGAAAGTTATCTTGCACACAGCTGAGTCTTTCTTTAGCTAAAAAGGCAGACTTACAATTGTGGTGTCAATCACTGGGAATGCTTTTCTTGCATGTTGAAAGCTGCATGTTAAAGGAAACAAAAGAGTGATACACTTCTAAGATGATGTAATAGAACAGCATGTAATTTTACACAGTGATGTATCTATTTATTTATTTAATTAATTAATTAAAGCTTCCCAGAAACCTTCAGAACTGGTTAGTTTCTGCAAATGTACAGGTAGTGCAGCAGCTATGTGCACTCAGTAAAGATTCTTTCACATACTTCCTATTATCAAAACAAAAGCAAAAGCAAATAAAAAGAAGGACAGCATGGCCAGCACATCCCTCTCAAATGCTCTTCTTTTAATAAAAATTTAACAAGATGGACAGTTCTTCTTTTCCAGTTGCAGATCAAAGCATCCAGGCAGAAGTGATTTCAATTTAACTTCTCAGCCAGAAACTGGCTCCCTAACTGCAGTCTGATTCAGCGAAGTATTAAAGTGAAAGCTTAAATGCTTTCCAGAACAAGGATGGGCTTGGGGAAATATTTAAAATTCCATAATGGCTTTGCTGCATTTGTGACTATGGATGCACAGAAGTGTCAGTCTGGGGCTTGCACTTCCACCTTGACAAGAGGGTTTTGGTCCTGTGATGCGAGTATTACAGACTGAGCTCAGCACTTTATGGACCAGATCATCTGGGAACACCTCATGCTTGAATAAATGCACATCCTGTAGGTCTTCTGGAAGTATCACAAGAGGAAGAAAAAGTTTATTCCTGTTTATTCAAAATGTAAAAATAACAGTTTTGAATATGCGAAAGAAGGACATCAGAACCTGAGATTCCTCTCTCCAACTTTGAGAGTCAAAATGTGTCTTTAATGTATTTTGTTATTATTCTTGAGCATTAGTTATATGATTATGTAGGTTGGCAATTATAGAGTCAGGCTGAAAAACTGGCAGCTTTCAGAAATTCAGAAATTAATTTTCTTTTTTTTTTTTTTTTTTTTTTTTTTTTTTTGCTATATGCAGTTCTCACAGTTCTTCAGCATCATCCTTTTTATAATAACAGTAATAATGATACTAAATTATATATTATATATATAAAAGAATCCTCCCTTAAAATACATTCATCAGATTCAGAGAAGAATAGAGAATGACCCAGACACTGAAGTGATGCAAACCAACAGATATAAACTATACAGATTTAAACAGTCTGTGGAGTTCTACAGGCTTGCCATCTTTAGGGAAGACGGACAAGTACAGTCCACTCTAGCCCATCATTCATCATCTAAACTTGAAATAAAGAAATGTTTTGTGTACGCTAGAGGGATTTTCTTGGGGAGAAAACATTTTTTTTCTTTCTAGTAGCAAATGACATCCTTGAAAAAGATAGGTAATTAATTCAGTCTGTATAGGTTTAGTACTATATCATAAAAAGATTGATCAGTCATAGGTTGTACTCTAAAGGAAACTGGTAGAAGAAACTGATTACTGGCTTGGACATAATAAGAAGTTTTGCTGTACAGTGTCTGGGGAGATATTGAGGAAACTTCTTACATATCACCTAGTGAAAAAGAAAAAAAAAAAAAGGTCTCACAGGACAGAAAAAATAAAACACATATCTAGATGAATAAATAGAATTATAGAGATATTCAAAATCTAAAATAAGACTTTTTTCTTGTCTCTAGAGAGTGAAATAGGTATGTGTTTAAATAAGGTGTGATGGTATTTAAATCCTTTTTTAGACATACCTCTTAAAAACTGAGAAGAATAAATAATCAATATTTCCTAATCTTTCAGTAATTAATGGCACTCTAAGAGAACAGCTGTTGGAGAAATGTTTCCTGAAAAAATCTAGTGACTTTTTTAAATTAGAGAAGGGAAATTAAAAAAAAATAATAATCTTATGAAGAATGAAAATGAATAGCTACAGGGTAAAAAGGGTTTTAGCACCATAATTTTTCCTAAAATTAAGAGAGGTAAGATCTAAACAAAAGCAGAGACCTAAGAGCAATTGCAAGAGTTTCACCAAGAAGAATAGGGATTTTTCAGGTAACAAGGATCAAAAACATACACAGGTTTAGCAATCAGCATCAACAGCATGAATTTGCACTGTGGGAACATATAGTAAAAACAACACTAACATAAGGTATGCTCCTACTGCCAGATTTGCTAAACAAATAGAAACTTCATTTTGCAGCAGCTGCAGATTCCAAGTGGTCTACAAATGTGACATATGGTCTACACTATGTAGATTGGTGCTCTAATTCTATGGCTGCCCCCCTACATCTAAGTATGTAGGACATATGTTAGATTACATTACTTAATTGTGCATTACCTTGCATCTGTAGGATTAATTTTAAAAATTTGGATTCATTTTTTAATTTAAATGATGAAATTTTCAGAATTTTCAATTCTAGGATTCTAATTTCACTTTTCTTCTATTTTTTATACTGAAGCTCATGTGTTATTTGATGAGAAAAAAACAGAGTAGTGATTCTCAAAGCACTAAAACAAGACAGTATATTTCCACTTACATGACTTATTTGATGTTTATATTGTTATGATATATTTGAAAAGCCAGGTTTTCTGTTAATAAACAGAATTTCTGTTAGAAATTCTTAACAGAAATTCTGTTAAGAATAAATAAATTAATCACTGAACTTTAAATTTTAACCATCATAAGGTTGGTTTTGACAAAGCTGTAAGTCCATTTTCACACTGTACTATTGTACAACATGAAAACACTGGAATAAGAGCTAAGAATGGACAAGGATATGTTTCAATTTGCATCTAAACTTGCTACCACCTCACATATCGATCTTCATTAATTGAGCCTGATAGGCTACTTTTATCTTCATGGCCAGTTGTCCAATTAATTGGTAGGAAGTAATGTTCTAACCTGCAGATTTGGAAGAGTCTGGACATAATCTGACAGAAATTTCACTGTCTTTAACAAAGCTGGAGCTGTTGTTTGAGGACATGAATGGATAAAGAGGACAAATGGCTGTCAGACCAAGCACTGACCTGTACATTAATCTGATCCATTAAGCTTGTTTATAAAACTATGGATTATATTGGGTCCTATAATAACATTAAATGAGATAAAGTCAAGAAAAGGGTTGTTTTCATTTTTGAGAGAAAAAATATTTTTGCCAAAAATAAGGTAATCTATCTGAGATCATTTAGATGATCAAGAACAGAAGGCAGATCTAGTTTGTTCTTCCACTATTAGTTTTCTTTTTAGTTTTGTGTATTTTCCAAAGATTCAGAAGTACTCATTTTCTGGCTGGCTGTTGAATAAAATGGGGAGCAGCTAAATAGTAACTTGGCAACATTTTGTAATGCATGGACCCATTTGTAGAGAACATAACTGACTCCTAAGAAAGCATGTACTTTCTGGTTCCCAATATGAAAATATGAAAACTTAAGTTTATGATTACTTGTGGATCATGCAGTTGGATAGTCAGTATACTGTCAAAAAGTTTTTATTTATTTATTTATTTATTTATTTATTTATTTATTTATTTATTTTATCTTTAATCCCTTAGTGAGGTTTTTGTCTCTTTCTTTAAAAAGGCTTTTGTATTTGTACATTTATCTGCCTGCCTGTCTCAGACCACAGTTGAGTAAGTTGAAATACAGCTCTTGGACCGATGCTGGAGGTTGTACCGGAACAATGGCAGAAAGCTTAGTTCTCCTTAGGAAGTACAGTGGCTCAGCAGCACAGGTCATTTGAGGATGCTGATGCAGAAACATGGGATTAAATCAAATAGATATTTCCCCTTAATATCCTATCAGAATAATCTTCTTATCCCATATCATTAAATCACATAAGAACTTAAGATGGCAGCTAAACACAATTAGAATTTCCTAGAGGATACAGCAGGGCATTGGAGTATGGCTCTAAATACATGTACAGGATTCATGTTCCTGCTCAAAAGGATTATTTTCTCCAAGCATCCTGCATGGATTAAGCAATTCATACTAGAAAGTCATTGGTCCAACTCCCCCTTGTGCAACCAGGAGTCTTACTGGATAATCTAGGGTGACTCAAAGGCAGTACAGATGAGGCCACAACACTGAAATATTATGGGCATTACATATAAAATTTAAATCTGGGAAAAAGAGATAATATTCTGACTCAATTAAAACTGACTTACTTAATATAAATGTATGACTAAGGAAAAGGCAGGGAATAGCTGGACATATCCAGTCTTCTCCTTTAAGAAGTGTGTACTACTCTTCACTATATTTGCATTAGTCACTTTTGAAAAGAAAGGGAGTGAAACATTCTCCTATCAATTAAAATAAATATTATTATATTATCCTGGGCAAAGTACAAAGTTTTGTTAAAAAGGAGATCCTCAGGGACATTAATAGGCATAACAAGGTAATTTCCATGTTTAATTGTAAAACTTATTTGAATAGAAGTCAGGAATATGCTTAGGCCACCATCAGCACTGTAACATATTTCAGCATTTTGTTTCTCATTTCTCATGGTGTCTTTCTCATATTGTCTTTCTTCATAATCATGGCTTTGGACCAGCCACAGTAGTTCTGCAATTGCTTCCTTAATTTGGCAAATAATGACAGATATTGTATATAAGCATCAGTCTAAGTAAATGAAAAGTATGTATTTGCTGTATGCATGTTAATGATCTACAGATGTGTGTTTCAAGTCTTAAATCTTTGGAGAGTACTGGTTGTAATTATTATAATTTTGCTTTAATTTTGCTGATGGCTTCCTTGATAAAGATGATAAAAATGTTGTAAACTTTACAACTAACCTTCCATAATGGGAAATGATTCCCAGAGAAAAATTAAGAACAAATAAATAAAGTAAAAAGCAACAATACTTCTGTTGATTTTTTACTGTTTAGTTTTCTCATAATTTTAATCCTTTTGGTGTTCTGCTATAGTCTCCCTGCCATTTCACTCTCTGTCTCTCTCAGCATCATATGGAATAAAAATAATAATGAAAAATAATTAAAAAAATGACCAACAAACAACTTTGCATCTCTAGAGAACAATAATGTAGGATGAAAGTGTTTAAGAACAAAACTTCAGCCAAAAGCCTCCTTTACTCTGCTGCCACCTAATGGAGAAATACCATCTCACTCAAGGTATCACTGGAAAAATTTTGAGGAAAATTCTATTTTATGGAGCACTTGTATGAATTACACATTTCAGAACCCACCAGCTAATGAGGATTCATTTAGTTGCTTCCTCAATCCCACTTCACCCAGGAGAGTACTGAAGCATCAGATAATATTTAAATTTGGTTGGTAACAGATTAGCAGAAGAGAGAACAAGCAGGAATGAAACTTGGCATCACAGGGCTATCACAGTTTTCTGTAGAGATCCTGGGTTCAGTTCAGGGGCTACAGATGCATTTCATGCAATGCCAGTTCAAGTAATTTCTCAGCAAGTTCTCTAATGATGTGAATTTGTGCTGCTTTAATCTTTCCCCATCCTGGAGAATCAGCTAAGCAGAAATTATGGAAGCTCTTGAAGGTCATGAAAGCAGCATTCATGGACCTAGGTTTTCCAGAATATTTAACTGAGAATTAATCTACTCTTATTTTAAAATTATTTATTTCTATTTGTTTCACAATACATTTTACAAAGACAAAGGAAAGGAATGTGTGTTTATTTAGAGTTCTTTGCTTCTGATGCATGGGCTACAGACCTGCTTGATATACCATGGTGGCTATTTACTGATATAGGTGACCTATACATGTATAATCACCACAGATTTAGCTAGCCAACAAAATGGGAGCTGTGTAGTTAATGGTGGTAAACTGTGGGACACATGAAACTGAGGGGAGCTGATTGAACAGAATGGTCACAGAAATGCCCTTGTCGCTGAGATTTAGCAGAGACTTTGGCTCCCTATGGAGCTTTGCAGCCACTGTTTCTGGGACACTCCAGGGGCACACCTAGAATCTTTTATGATGACGGAACCTGTATGTCAAGCCCGTTTTTATAGCAGCAAAATCTGTTCATAACACACAGGAGTGCCAGTGTGTGTGCCATTAGGAAATTACTCACTTCCTTAAAGATAGAAACTGCTATTCCCTTCCAACCTCCTGCAGCCCTGTCCCAGGGGAGCAGTGGTGGGGTTTATTTATAAGGAAGCCTTTCTCCCAGTGCAGCTCTGATGCTCATCCATCAAACACTCCTGACAACTCGTTAGTACTCTGTCCACCTAGAAGGTAAATTTATCCTCATCAGCAGGCGGTAAATGCCTGCCTGGGCCTGATGGGTGTTGCCCAATTCTTCTGCCTTTTCTTCTGGTTTATCAAGAGATGGCAGCAGAAAGCTGTTTAACCTTTGATCTCAGTCCTCAGGGCCTCGATATGTTGCAGGATCATCACAGAAATATCCACCCCATGACGAAACTCATCCTGCTATGACCAATTTGACAGAGCAACCCACTAAAAGCAATAGAACTTTGCCTTCCAAGTCATTTAGGAAGGAGGTGGAGATGGCAGTGAGGATGTGGCACCAACAGTAACCAAGGGGATAACCAACCTTCCTCACCAGCCTGCACCCTGTCCAACAGAAGGCCAGATGGGTAGCTCATGGTCAGGACTCCCAATAGCCACATCCAGCAGTAGGAGTTGACCACGGTGGTTGACATGAAATCCAAGGAGAGAGGGAGTCAAGATTATCTTGGGCAGCCCCAGAGCCACCTGATGCCACCAACAAGATATCAGTAAAGTTTCCCTGTGACAGGAAAAGAGGTGCTCAGTGCCATAGATTATCTATGGGGTGAGGCATGAGATGAAGGGGGACATTTCTGAAAATGAGCAGAAACGTAGCTAATGGAGATTGAAGCAGCAAAATAAATAAATAAATAAATAAATAAATTCCCATTTTAGAAAGGATCACAAAATATTCAAGCTGGGTGTTTCTATCACAATGCAATACTGAAGGTGAGGGACATGGGAAGGAAGTTTATGATTCATTGTGACAAGATGACAATTCATTTGCTGCAGTGACAATCGTGAGAGAGAAAAAAATGGTAACATAACATGCCAATAAAGACAACTAGAAAAAATATTTTTAAATTAGACACAATTAGAAATGTAACACCTGGCTCTACTTCAAATACTATTTAATTCTCTTGCTAAATAAAGAAATAATTGTACTTAAATGACATTTTAAAAAATGTATAGTGGTCATTAACGAATAGCATAGAAACTCATTATTAATGTCACAAAATGTTTTCAAAAACTGGTTTCAGTTAAAGAAACTGGAGTCAGCTGCATTTAAACGCAAGACAAGCTCTGGGGTTTTCAGTGTCACTACTTTCTCTTAAATGTCACTGAGGAGCTGTCAACAGGTAAGAAAAGGCACCCAGCTTCTCAAGCCCCTTTCAGCTGGAGATGAAGAAAGAATTAAATGCATGTGGAAGGGAACTTGGAGCTCTAAAGAACACAAATAGCAGTGTAACACATGAGGTGGACTGGATCCATTTTCTTTAAGTTTCCTGATTTTCCATTGCACTCCACTACGTTTTAACCAAAAATGGCCCAATTCCATTTTTCATGTCCCTGAATGTGAAATGGGATTTTTTCAGATGGCAAAATATAATTTTTCCATGGTATCTAGTTTCAGTTTACCTGAAATTAGACTTTGGTCTTGATAAAAATATCAAGCAACAGCAAAATGAGCTCCTTTGTCTTATTTGAAAGCCCTATATTGTTACTGGTATAAAATGTTCATGTTAGTTATTTTCTGTTATGATATAAAGAATTATCCTGGATAAATAAAACTTGATGGAATGTAATCAAAGCATTGTTTCTAAATGAGTGAACTTGTCATCTGTACAAAATTAACAAATCATGAAATGTGTTGCAGTTTCCTAGACTGTTTTTCATTTCTTATATTCGCTTTCATTTTTTAATTCCTTAAATCAACTCTGATATCAATCAACAAGGACAGACTTTGAAGATCTAACAAAAAAAGCAAAAACAAACAAACAAACAAACAAAAACAGATTATTTACTGGAGAGGTGAATAAATATACAGAAAAAAAAAAAAAAAAAGAAAAAAAAAAAACAACTCTATAAGAGGATTGTTTCCTGAGGTATGTCTGACATTTAGTGAAAATTAAATTCTCCTTTTTATTTAATAAATGACAAGACTTCTCTCTTCCTGTCTGGTTGCTAGAAATCTAACAGACATCTGTAGAAGATGTATGCATGAGCTCTGCTGCCTTGGGTCAGTCTCTGTGTTTGAATCAGAACATCCACCAATGACACTCGTAACTAGTTTCAGCGGTCTTAAATGCTTTATGTCATGACATCACTAATGAAATCACCTCTGGAGGAAACATAAGCTCGGCATCCTAGAAAATTATCTTCAGATATCAAATGAGACTGATCTCGTAGGGATTTGGCCATCAGCGGGCTTCTTAGGCTTACTGTGACAACAAATATAAGCATTAAAATAAATCATTTTGTGAAAAAGGCATCACAGCAAAATTAGTTTTCTGTCCCACCCTTTGTCAGTCTGGGTTTATTACAGCACTCACCATGGAATGGCAACCAGCTGAACGGCACTAAATCACTGCATTAAAATTCTAGCCACCGTGCCACAGTCCTGCTATCTGTGTGTGAAGACTACATAAAACCTCTCTCTCTTCATTCAGATGCCCCTCAACTGAAATGTAGTGGACAACTATTAATAGGTCAACAACTTCACCTAGTGAAACCACATCATTGAAGTACATGGGTATGTAATATTCAGCAGCTCATATAAGATTTTATAATTTTCCAGACAAAGTAAACAAAAATAAAAATAAATAATGATAAAAAACTCAATATATATTGCAGGATTTTTTTGTACATTTAGATGTACAAATGTACAGCCAGCACATACATTTTTCACACACCTGTAGAATACCCAAGTGATATTTACATACTGTTTATTCTTATAAATCTTCCTAGAGCTGCATCTTTGTATGTGACCAAAAATATTTACAAAAACTATCTTGCTTCCATTTATAAAAAGTAGTATGTAATATTACAGAATGATAGAACAAAAGTGCATAAGATGCCTCCTACTTCATAACACTCTCAGTGCAGAATCTCCCTTGTCTGACTCCTAGAGTTCCATTGGGTTTTCTACTTGGTTTTATTACTCCACATAGCACTTTTCCCACAAGCTAAGTATTAGAGAACAGCACAGAACCTGGGCGTGCAATATGAGTTGTCTTAATAATTGCAAGATAACACGGTAACTTTTAATACATAATTTTTGTAATTTTTTCAGAATAACTGAAAAATCATATCTACAGTTTAGAGTGCTCTGAGTTGAATACAAAAAAATGTATTTAAGTGAGTCTGCCAAGGACTTTGCTATAGGTAAAGCACTTCATTGTTCTCCAGAAAAACTCTCTCCTACTGCTGTTGAGCTCTAACTGCAAGATTTAGTGGCTGCACTTGTATGGGCAAAGTTGCCATATCAAGCACCATTTGGAACCCAAACCATTCAATAGCTGCCATGGTCTGGCCTAAAAAGTGTGATGTAATGGTGATTCATATGAAAGTTGGGAGTAAGTTCTTGTGATAAAAATATCAGCTACAGGAAAAAGGTTGTTTTCAGCTCACTTTTGGGTTTCTATGTGTTCTGTGTGACTTCAGAAACTGTGAAATCTATTCAAAGGGTGAAAGAATGTGAGAGGAAATTCCCACATGTACACATAACCATACAGTCCAAAGCATACTATAAATACTGTACCAAGACTAAGTATTTAAATACCTAATCATATAAGAACACATACTATTCTTGCCTATTTGGTAAATATATTATATTAGTCACTAATTAAGACATAGTTTAAGATAAAAGCCAGTATATTTTTACAGGTTTTCAAAATCAGATCAGATTTCTTTGAATTCACTCAGTACTTCACCTTACTTTATCTGACAAACGATTTTTCCAGACTAGCAACTTTATTGCATTTCAAATAGCAATGCTGGATGATACCATCATATGATTGCAGAGCTCCTGAGATATGACTGCCTCATGAGTCTGTGAACCCTAATGCACCTCCCATTTTCTTCATCTGCCATCAGTATTACCCAGATCTGATAAGGGACTCCAGCTCATTTTCCATAGAGCAACACAGTGCCAAGCTTTCACCTGTTTATGAAGTTAGACATTTTTCTGTGCCCCTGTGGATGTGTTCTTCAATTCCCACTGGATCTTTACCACATGGGGAACTACAGCAGCAGCAGATTTTTTATCACACAGCTGGACTTGGAGGAGTCCTACCTTTTGTGAGAATAACAGCAGATCCCATAAAATGTAAGTAGTGTACAGTTTTCTTCATGTTGAAGCAATCTGACTCCCAGTTCTCTGGAGTGTGCATCATCTGCATCATCCATCAGTATATTGTTTATTTTGTTAAGGGAGAAAATAATTTCCAGTCTTCCAGCTGAGATTTGTTATCAGCAGACAAGGCCTCAAGATTGATTTGGTCAGAAAATAAATATATATATATATATATCTTGCCTAGTGACTCAGGGCATTTGAAAATCTTTCATTCTGTGTTCCAAGGATTGGACAAAATACTGCCTGAAGTTTAGGACATTAGCTTGTTTTTATGCATTGTGAAATGATGTCAAGAGGTAGAGCCAAGACCACTTTCCTATGCCCTCGGATTCAGAAGTCTCTATAAACATGTAGGTAAGAGTCATTCTTTGAAGATATGGATCTGAAAGCCCTCAGGCAGAGAAAGAACCTGAAAATAAGATTTTCTGACAGAAGAACCCCAAAGGGGGAAGCAGATGGTAGGAGGCTGCCTGTTCCCTGTGACATAATCTGTCATGTAACTATTATTTCTTTGTTGGTAGTCTTCCAAAAAGCTTTTATGGAGGCTGTTGTTAATCTCTATGCTAATATATAAAGCCCAGTGTACCAAGGGGCCCACTCACTACACTGTCACCTGCAGGATGCCCTGGGTGTGTCCATGGAAGCCCACACAAAAATCATATAATCCAGTCTGCTTGTGTTCCAGCTGCTTTTGTGACAGGCAATGTTTGGGCCCTTTTAGCAAGAACCCTAAGGCCACTAAGTCAAACTGACTTAACTCTGGCACAAAAACATTTCTTCTCACATGGCAAATATCTAGTTTGGAGAGAGCCTGGCCCAAACACTGGCCTAACATACTGTGGTGGTTTTACTTGGGTGGACAGCTGAGCTCCACCACAGCCGCTTTCTCATTCCTCCTCCTCAAAGGGAAAAGAGAAGAAAATACAATGCAAAGGGCTCAAGGTTGAGATAAGGACAGGGAGATCACTCAGCAGTTATTGTGATGGGCAAAACAGACTCAGAGTAGGGAGATAATAAGATTTATTGCCTATTACTAACAAGATAGAGAAGTGAGAAACAAAGGAAAGAAAACAAAAGTCTTCTCCCCATCCACCCTCTTCCACCTCCTCTCCCCGAGTAGCGCAGGGTAATGGGGGAATGGGGATTGCGGTCAGTCCCTGACACTTCACTTCCGCCACTCCTTCCCAGTCCCTCTCTGCCCCTGCTCCACGTGGGGTCCCTCCCACAGGATGCCGTCTTTCCCGAACTGAGCCTGTGGGGGCTGCCCACAGGCAGCAACTCTTCAACAACTGCTCTCACATGGCTCCATACCATGGGGTCCATCCGTCAGGAGCAAATTGGTCCAACATGGGTCCCCCATGGGTTGCAGCTCCAGTCAGATCCCCTGCTCCCGCGTGGGCTCCTCTCCATGGGTTACAGGCCTGGCCCTGAATCTGCTCATGTGGGACTCCTCTACAGGCTGCAGCCTCCTTCTGTGCAGGTCCACCTGTTCCATCATGATATCCTCCACGGGCTGCAGTCTGGAACCCTGCTCCACCATGGTACACCATGAGCTGCAGGGGGACAACTTGCTTCACCATGGTCCTCACCACAGGCCACAGGGGAATTCTGCTCCGGCACCTGAAGCACCTCTCCCCCTCGTTCTTCACTGATCTTGGCATCTGCAAGGCTCTTCTCTCTCCCAGCTGCTGTTCCCCAGAAGTTATTTTTTTTCTTTCTTAAATTTGCTCTCACAGAGGTGCAAACAATATCACTTATTGGCTTGGCTCTGGCCAGCAGCAGAGCCCTTTACTAACATGGGGCAGCTTCTGGATTCTTCTCACAGAAACCTCCTATGCCTCCTATGTCTCCTCCCCACCCCCACTACCAAAACCTTGCCACATAAACCCACTACAAATACGTTGGTCCTTGACAAGGAACAGAAAAGGATCAGGTTTGCTCTCACCACTTGCCACTGTTCTTGCCTAAAGCCTCTCCAAAGGTCTTCCTCTTTCACAAAAGTCCATAATCTTCCTCACAGCCATGTACACAGCTCTTCTGTATCTTTCTCCATTTTTCTTTCCTGTATGGTCAATTTTCTACTTTCTTGAGGAAGTCCCCAAGCCACGTGTTTAAATCTGAGGGAATACTCTAGGAAATCATCATCATTACATACCGTCTTCTGATGCATTTCTCTGAGCAACTACTTTCAGCTGCATTGGTAACAGCATTTTGGACTTTGATATGATTTTAAATGGATCTTTTTATAATATGCTTTCTACTGTTCCTACAGTTAAAAAGAATATTTTTCTACAAAACTCTGTAGGGCTTTTTTTTCTGATCTATCTTTCCCTGTATAAGTTCGGCTCCCAGGGATACACATATTTTAATTACAGGCTAGCTAGCTCGGATGCCACTAGCCCTATAGATATAATAGCGTAGCTCAAAAAACTGAGTAAATTTGTGGGTGGCTGGCTCAGGCTGAGTTTTTTTTCTACTTTGCTTACACTGTTGGCTCTATTGTTATAAGTCATCAGCTTGCACATGACTGTGTGAGCTGTTGTCTGATCAAAGTTAACCAATTTTATTATGTATTTCAGATCCTGTATTTTCTGAAATGCTTGTTCTCTCCTTCAACTTTCAGCTCCTTGCAGGGTGAAAGTAGGCTTTGTCTTGGGGCTCAACTGACAGCCAGATCTTTTCAGCTGTTGATAGTGTCACATCAGCCTGTAACAGCACTGCCCTGCCTTTTTAATGCAAGATGAATGAGGTAGAAAAAAGGAAAAGAGAGTTATATGACATAGGTATGACATAGGGGAACAACACCTGGGATCAGACTAGAACTCAAAATTCACACGGTGACAGCTTCTGAATTATTATAACATCTCTAAGATTAAACATAATCCAATTTCCATGTGTTTGATATTATTGGAAGTTATATATTCAGCAAAAATATTTCAAAAGAGTAACAGTATGAGTGCAGCATTATATTGAAGTAACTATCCTAACAGAAGGATTTCATTGGAAAAATAAGTTGTGCTAAAGACTGTATTTCCTAATCTATACAAAATTTATTAGAAAAACATATTTTAAACCTTGAAGCTAGCTCTATGTTTTTAATTTTTCCATCCACATGTATATTACACACACACAAAAAAAAACAAGGCCCTTACTTTGAGCACTCTAGGAAATTTACGCATTGATTGAAAACATAAAAATTATTTCTTTAAAAGTGTAAGTGTTGCAGGTCCTTCAAAATCAAAGTTCTATATGAGATTTTTGGGAGGGGAATTTTTGTTTCTTAAACTGATCAATGCTAAAACTATACTTGATGCAAAAGGCCATTTTCAATAGTATTTTTCTAAACAAATAATGAATTGGCTACCAGAAAGACCTTACAAAATATGTCATTTATGTCATAAAAAAAAGAAAAGAAAAGAAAAAAAAATAAATCTGAAATTATATCAGGAGAGAAAAACTAACATCCCTACTGTGTATGAGAAGAAGTGAATTAATGAGTTAAAAATTGTCACAATGCATAATAGCTCTCAGTTTCTGTGTTTATTTACTTCTATGTATCACTGAGGCCCTATTTTAAGGATTTAAATGAGATTTTGAATGATGAATGTTTTTACAGAATAGGTAAAACTCTAACTGAAAATATTTTAAGGAAGATTAATGTTTTGTTGATATGACAGAGTTGACTTAGTTCTTAGAAGGAGTCATTTATAAAACTGCTGTTGTGCTGCATGGTTGAGTGAGGGAGTGATGGAATGTGAAAGATGACCTTCTCCTTTTTCTTTACCACCTTTCTTTTATTCTGCAGCACTCCTTTTATTCAAAACCCTTTCTCATTTCTCTGAAAGAGTGCCCAGGTTACCCTGGCAGGGTCTGGCTGCCCCAGGTTGCTCATTTAGAGGCCTTGCACCATGAGGGAGACAGAATCCTGGTTAATTCAGGCAAAAACAAAAATATAGCCATTTCAAATAGAAGCTGCTCTCCTCTTGCTCAAGTAGGACAAGGCAGTCCAGGTCACTTGCTTGAGCAATACTTCTTCCTGGCCTACTTCGGAACATGCTGAAGCCAGCCATTTGCAGGGAAACAGAAACATTAGCTGTGCCCTGGGTTGCAAACTTCACAACCTGTATGCAACATAAGGAGAAATGTTACCAGCTGTGACCTTTAAAATACACCGTTCTCTTTCTTCTCCAGTTCCTCCCTCCCAGGAAATTTTGCCTTTGAGTTGACAGGATTTGTATACAGTGTGAAAGGCAAAGCCCACTAGGCCACTAGGACCACTAACTAGTTAAAATATAGGGGGAAAACAGTATGGAAAACTTGGAAAAATTAGGAAACAAGGTAGGATAATTTCACAGAGGAGGGATTAATCTGTTTGAATGCAAGGCCTAGTTCAGTGCAGCAGAGTTTTGTAACCTTGGCTTGATTTTACTGAGAAAATTGTCTTGAAGTTGTGAGCTAAAACTGTGTCAGATAATAAAAGAAACACATAGAAATAAAATTTTTGATACTACAGTAGTTAGCAGGAAGGGATTAAATGGGGAAAACACTGCCTTAAGATGTTTAAAATCCCTAGAATACAGCAGAAAATTAGATGAAATCTCAGCAACCCTGATGATCAGCCCATTCCAAGCAAAAATGGAGATCAGCCATACCTGACGTGACTGATGATTGCCTGGCCAGCGAAGACGCATTGAATGTCTCATTAAGGTTGGTGAGAATATTAATACCTAGTTCAGTAACTCATTAATCCTAGACATATATCATGTGTATTAGCCAATAAATAATTGCACTGTACTCTTAAATTGGCTATATCCTGCTTGAAAAGTCTCCTTGTGCAAAGTAAAAATTTGCTGATGTGTGTGCCCAAAGAGGGAAGGTTCCCTGAGCTTGGTGCTGCTTCCCCAGCTGAAGCTCATACTTACTCCTGGCAACCCCTGCTGCAGGGGTCTATGCAAAAGATCTAATTCACTAACTTCTCATGTCCTGTTAGTCCTCCAAATTAGGACAGAATCACTTACTGTGTAATTTTTTTTAACCCAAGTGGGGTGTTTGATCAGTTCCCTGATGATGGAGGTTGTATGTCGCAACAAGGGTATAACAAGGAACTTGAAACTCCCCTTTCTTATGTATGTGAGAGATTCTTTGCCTCTTGCTGTAACTGTCCTCACCTGTCATTGCCAAATGATGTTTTTTTACCTAGTATTTCTCCAAAGTCTTGCTCCATCTGGGAAATACTGTACTCTATTGAAATCTTTGGGTTCTGGAGATAAAAGATTCCAAAAAAGTTGGGAGAAAGGGTCATGTCTGAAATCAAAAATAGGAAAAAGGTGGATTTGAAGAGAAGAAATGTGACAAGAATTCTAAAATGAATTCATTTCTAAATGTGACTATTTGGTGACAGATAAGCACAAATTGTACCCAGAGGAAGTCTCTGACCAACTAATTGTCCCTTAGCAATAACCACTCAGCAGCAATTATTTTTAAATATAAAACATTTTTTCCAAATATATGTTATACATACATTTTACGTTTCACTGCTTTCCATTAATTAAATGGAGTATTGTAAAAATGACCATCTATCCATGTGTCCAAGAAATTAGACTGTGGTAGATAACACGTAAAGTGGGAGAGAACATAGCCCAAGAAGGGAAAACAATGAAATGGAGAAAGATGTAACAGTTTACTCCTCACATTTCTGTTCAATGTGCAGAGAACTAGTGTTAGCATGTTTGTTCAGATATTTCAGGAAAAAAATGTGAGACTTTCTGAGATGTGATGACCCATGTTTTGCTCTTAATTACACCAACTCTAAACTTCGGTACCTCCATCAGTTCTAATTATAAGTTGTTTACTCTAGGTCTTGAGAAAAAGAGGAGCAATTTATCACAATTCACATTTTCTCAAACTTCTTCTTGCCCCTCACTACTCCGAAAAAAACAAATTGTTCTATGAAAATGAGTATTTTTTTTTTTGACAATAGAAAAACATTCATATTTATTTATTTATTTTTAATTGTACAAATTAGCAGAGTAGAGATCAGTTTTTTTAGAGTTTTTATTTGTTTGTTTGTTTGTTTTGTTTTGTTTTGTTTTCCTTAACAATTACAATTTCTTTCATAAAGTTACTTCAAGCCCAAGTGAGGGATCCAAGTTCCCCACAATAATAATAATAATAATAATAATTTTTTAAAAAATGAGGAGGAGCAAGTTCCATGACTAGGAGCTTTATAAAAGCATAGAGCATATCGTCATTTCCAGTAGCCAATAGGAAAAGTCAGGTAAAAAAACAGAAGACTTAAGTACCTAATCAAGACAAGCTCTTCCATAATAAAAAGCAAAACAGACATTTATCCATAGTAACCGGTGGCCAATGTGTGTGGTCAGCTGGATCATAAGAAAATTGTTTTGAGGAGCATGGCTGGATTTGTATGTATATCTTGAATGTATGTTTTCTACATGCTTGTTGCAGTGTAATGCATAATAGTTGCTGGCATGGACATAAGATACTCAGGTCTTGTCTTTTCACTGTATTCAGTTTTTGAATATTTGGGAAACATCTCAAGGTGAACCTTGTACATAAGTGTGTTGGAAAATGTGCTGGCTGTGAATCCCATCAGTATGTTTGAACTAGGGCTCTGAACAATACAACAGCATATGGCTTTGGTGCATTCCTGTATAGGAAATAATTTTCTTGGTGTTCTTTTAGATGCTGGAAACCACCAGTCCAGGTCTTCTATTAGATTGAACAAATATTACATTGTTGTGCTGTGTGAAGAAGCACTCAACATTGTTTCTCTCAAAAAAATTAGCTTGGAGAGCAAACATCTTAATTTTACTTAGACATAAATTGTGTGGAATTGTTACCTTAATTACCTATATCATTATTTCCAAAATTAAGAACTAAATAAAATGTTTTCTCTGTAGTAGAATTAAATTTCCTTGAGGATTAATCTTTTTAATTTTCAAAGAAAATCCTCTTGATATAAGTGTTTCATATAAAGTGCAGCATGTAAATGGTTTTCTCAATGACTTTTTTTTTTTTTTTTTTTTTTTTTCTACAAAAAAGCAGCTGCCAGAAAGACTGTCAATTCTTGAGCTTACTAAAATTCTCTTTACTTTTCCCTAATGGAAAATGACTCTGTGCAGTTAGTTTTATCTCTGCATTTGAGTTTTGATGGACCAGGTGCACTGAGAATAATGCGCTTGCATTAAGATTTGGTTTATTATGATTATCTGATTGGATCTTAGCAATATTGGTAAGAAAAAAGTTAGAAAAAAGTTAGAAAATTCTCAATGGGCAATGGAAAAGACAGAGGTTTCTACTCTTACAGCAGACGAGCTTCCTTGAGAAATGTCAGCTATGACCTATCAAGCTAGGCGTGATATAACACCATTGGGGAAAAATAATTAAATAAATAAATCTATTGGGAAGAGAAGCTGCTGGAGTTGCTACTCATTACTAACAAAGGAGATTACAGCTCAGCTAAAGATATAGGTAGCTCAGCTACCTTACATCACATACACAAATAAAACTCATCGTAAAGGCACAGTGCAAATTAAATTATGTACTCTCAGTCTGAAGTAAGAGCAGTGAACACAGGCACAGGCAGACCAGACAAACCAGAGAGACAGTGCTGAGGAACATCCTGGAGAGCTCTGTGTCCAGTGGCAGGAGAGGTCCCAGGCTGATATACATATTAATGCAACTAAGGAGAGTTCTCACTTCAATGCACACAAATCTGACTCCAAATCACTTTTTTCAGAGTATTTTCATGTCCTAAAATCCCCCAAACACTGGTTATTGTAATAGATAAGATGCAGTGTTATTAATATAATTTACTTCCCATTTTGTCAACACAAAATAATGAACAAAAATATTCTTTTAGAACTTCTGACAAAGTTCTACATTCAAAGAAAACCAGAATGTTAGAAAAAAAAATGTTTAAAGGAAAAAATTTAATAATAAATTTTTGACGCACGATGAAGATTCTGGAACTTTTGCTATCATAAAATGAAAGGATGTTGCTTTATGTAAATGTTGCAGAATAGTTTTACAATTAAAACAACATAAGTATATATCTATTAAAAATATAGACTTATGAGCTGAATTAAAATTTTAACTCAAGTTACTGTTATAAAGTCATTTAAAGGCCAAGAAAGTAATTTTTGTGACTCTAGTGGTGGGGATTTTTGTTGTTGTTGTTGTTGTTGTTTTTTCAGGACAATCTATTCATATTTCATATCATAAGAATTACCGAATTACCACACCTATAAATATACATAAGTACATTTAATTGTCTAAATGCATAGCTTAAATGTTTAGTATAAAACTTTTTTAATTTTCCTCTGCCAACCAGAAATGTAGTAGCAAAGTCAAGTATGCTATTCTTTATTAGTATTGAAAATTTTTATATCATATCATAAACACTTAATAATAACACTCTGCTATTCCTATTGCCAAGCTAGCTAACAGAGAAAGCCTTCCATGGTACAACCTTTGTAACGCTACAGAGAAAGGGGAGAAAACCATAGTTTGTCACTTTGTTTCTGTTTGACTGGGATTCACTTTTCAGCACTTTATTTTGTCTACAGTTAGGTCATAGAATCTATGTTTTTTTTGGCTCCAGAAAAGCAGGCTCAGGTTATAGCTTTTCACTGCTTGCATTGTGGAGAGATGTGTGACAGTAGTCTGCATATGGTTTGGGAATCAGCAAAAGAAGGAAGGGATAAGACTGATTTTCAAAAGGTATTCTGTCTGAGGCATATCATTTTCCCCAAAGTCTGACCTCGGTGAAATGTTAAAATAAAAATGTTGGAAAGTACAGGAGCATAAATTCTCTTCTGATCTTAGGCTGTACAGTTAAGATTCAGGCCATCTGCTCGGGGCCTTACATCTACCACTTTCATTGCTTTATATTAGAAAAGATTTCAAAGGGTCCTGGATCGTTCAGGTATCATTATAACAACATATATTAAAAATCTGTTTTATTTTTCATAGTTGAAAAATTTTTTGATTGTAAGTAATGGCCAACTGGTGAGGCACTGCATACTGATGAAACATATTGAGTATTCAGTATTTGAAACAGTGAGCTGCACTTTAATTGCTGATTGGCAAAATCAATTCTGGACAAATCTGTACCCTTCAATGCATTGCATCACTTCAGTATATCACTGAATTGTTGTCATATTAAAAATTTTTAGCTTCAAAACCACAAATATCTGAATGGAGCTAGTAGCACATGCTTTGACCTGCCCGATATTAATTCAGGACAATGGCAAAGCATTCATGCATTGTAACTTCACATTTAATCTTGCCATAAATTAGGGTGTCACTGAGAATAATTTTTTATAGTAGTTCTCAAGATAATGCTAAGTTCAAAAGGCCAATGAATACAACACATCAGTTCACTTGCTTTAATTGTAATAGTTTTATGTTAATATCCAATAATTATACATTATGCAGCTATGTACCTGTAGCTGAATTTGGTAAAGGACTTTGAAACTAACACATTAGAAGCTTCAGTGTCTATTGTTTAAACTTTATTACCTGGAGCAGAAACCTGAGTTAGGTTCCCTCCTGTGGAGCACGCACAGAGAGGAAGGAGCTCTGTTAACCAATTCAAAAGACCTCTTCTAGGATCTCTCTAGTAGAAGTCACAAAGCACCATGGGAATGGCCACAACTGTCCATCTTCTCGCATCTGATGATCTCTCTCCATGTGGATGCCTCAAACACCCTTTTCTGAAATAGGGAACAATATTCATAATTTGAAAGGAATTTTTCTTTCTAGTTCTTTTGGAGTAGGAGGCATAGAAAGGCCTAAGGTCTTTTTAAAAGAATGTCACCAATTTTTTCTTTTATAGGAAGCCTGATCATCATCAAGCAGTCTTGTTAGTTCAGAAGTAAATGTGGGATTAACATGAATTCTGACTCCTTTTAATCAAATATTAAATATTTAAAATATCTTAGTTAAATTTAAGACTCCTTTGAAGAATTATTTTAAGACACTCCTGTATATTCTAACCCAGTTTCTTCTGAGTTTTGCTTCCCAGTTAGAGTTTCAAATTACTTAAAATAAATGTAGGTCAGAAATGGTCTAAGCTGTTTATAAACAGCTGTTATATTGCAGCACTGATTGCTGGTGATAATCTCAGAGGTTTTTGAGTGACTTCTAAGCAGCACTTAAATCTACTTTGATTAAATGTTTTAGGACAATACAGAATAAAAGAGAAAACTAAATATGGAATGACAGCTTAAAAATGCCGTCCTGTTAAACTCAGGTATACCAAAGTGAGCATCACTTTTTTATGTTGCAATTACTCTCTGCTGAGCACTGAAGTCTCCATTCAGTAAACCCTAGCTGGAGAATTGTGAAAGGTTTGACAGATGAGTTGCTGAGGCAATTACTTAGGTCCTTTCCATCTCACTAGATTTTGTCTGATAAGTGCAGGCTTAAATTCTGAATTCTACAATTCTAATCTCAGTAGCACGATCAATTACAGTAAAATGCCAATATATTTTTTTCCAGAGTCTGGCCAATTTAAGACTCCTTTGTTCCAGTTACTTATTGTTTAGGTCAAGGGATGTACGATAAATTTATCCAGTCAGAGATGAAAAGGAAATGTAACTTTAAGTAACAGATGTAGCTTTAGCTGATGTTTTTACCATCTACCAAACAATACCTAAATTCTCTTTTTAAGCAACTGTAAAGTATAAAATGAAAACTAAGAGGGTAAATTATTGTATTATATAAATATTTCACAAACAAAAATAAAGAGACAGAAGAGCCTCATCCAGAAGAGACAGCTGACAGTGTTGCCACAAGAAAAATGTGGTTTTAGATATATATTAAAAAAAAAAAAAAACTGTTAAAATAGTGAGATGACTTAAATATTTTTCAATGGAGACGGCGACTGGCCTACAGTGATTTATTCATAAAAGATTCAACATGAGTCTGTCACTTGCAATAATGGAAGATTTGGTTATGTTTGATTATCTGGGCTTTGGTCTTTCTATATTCTTTCTATATCAACAAGTTCCTATAAATAAAGGATTTGTGGACAAATGGTGATTTTTGTGGCTCTATACTATAGCTGAGTGTACATACTTGGACAATTCATGCAGATGATCTGAATTTTACATTCATATTTGGATGTCAGCTTTGCTTCTTAGTTATTAATACCTGAGTGTAAGCATGTTAAGGGAAAACACTTTCAGAGCTGAAATCCTGAAATACAATGCATGCTATGTGTTAAATGTAAAGTTTTTTGCTATGAAGCAAAATTTAAAATATTTGGTTTAGTAAAATGGCATAATCCCTGAAATAATACCAAAACCTTATCAATATTTTGTTCAGAACTTATCACACTCCTCTAGATTGACAGGTATTAATGACATTAATCAAAATTTGATTCTCCCATAATTTAAGCAACAGGTTCATATGTATCTGCAACTAAGTAAATGACAGATAGATGTCTACGCAGCAGAAACATTGACCAAGTTTAGTTTAAGAAAAAGGCAGCAGGCTGAAAAGAGAGTTAGAGGACGTTGCCTTTTATCAAACCATTGCGTATTCTTACTTTCCTCAGTTTATGGTATTTTACTGGAAATTTGAAGGAATTTCTTCTGAAGGGGAATTTACTCACTTGTGTCATGTAAGTAACTTGGAAAATGTTATTTTTGTTGTAATTCAGATATGCATTCTGAAGAAAAGAGGACTCAATGAGAAAATCTGGTAGTCAGTGGCACCCCCAAAGGGATGGACAAGGAGACAGAACTCTATCTAGGTGACAAAGTGACCAGTGGATTTGTTTCAAGCAGGCAGCTCTCTCAAGAGACCTGTTGCAACTTGTAAAAAGTTTCTATTTATTTTTTAATAATTTATTAATGCTTAAGTGTGTGTCAGAGTCCTTATGCATTTAGACAGTCATGCAGTATCTCTCATGGGTATTTCACTGGATACCCCCAAGTGTGCTGAAACAAGCATGGAGGAACTGGGGCTAAACACGAAGGAGGGAGCACCTGAGAAAGCTACAAGGTCCTTTACAAATAATGAGCAATTTTATTTTCCAGTATATAGTGCCTAAATATTCACATCTTGCTATTATTTTGGTAATGACTCTACGCTTTTTGTATTTTTCACATTATTTTTCTCTGAAGCTCTGTTGTATTATATGTCTGCATGTCTGTCTGTGCACACAGATATTTCCAACAGAATTCTCTCTTAAAATACTATCCAGTTAAAAAGCCTTAGAGCTGTCATTGATTTCAAGAGAATAATCTTCCATGAGGGCTGTAATTGCTGGACATATGCCTCACATGGATAAGGGGATGATACACACACTTGAGTGGATACTTTTTATTTGTCTTATCCCTCAGCCAGATGATGCCTTGTTTTTACCCACTTCTCTATCTTGCCACACAGAGAACTTTTATATTAATTAGGGAAATATGTTCAGCTCTGCTGGTCTCATATCTGGATAAAAATGCTACCAGACAGAATATAGTGTTGAAAGGATGGGTTGTGTTTGCCTAACTTGATGTTCATAATCCTGCAGTATGCTCTGGTATTTATATTATTTTTTCAAAAAGCATAGCTGTGAACTCAAGCACAACCATGCTAAGAAGTTTTCAAACTGATAGTGAGTTTACTATTGTTCATCTATAACCCAAGACTGGGTTATATTTCTGACTTTTATTTTAACTCTTTCTTTAACAATTTTTATATTTTATATTTATATTTTATATTATATATTATATTATATATTATTATATATTATATTTATATTATATTATTAAATATTATATATTTATATTTATTTTTATATTTTATATTTTTCTGGGAAATATCTGCGCATTTTTACTTATTCTGTTATTTTGTGTGTGTGTGTGTGTGTGTACCAGGACATCTGCCATCCCAAAATGTTATTTGCTTATGCTTTTTTAAATATATATATTTTTAAAGTATAGTGGCTACACTGTGCCTTTGTTTCTAACTAAGAATTAAAGATACATAATTTATAAGCTGCAGTTATATTATCAGAAACTATAAATATCACTTAAAAATCAAGTCACAGCACAACAAATGCATCAAGAACATTATTTAAATATTTTAAAGATTTTTCTTCACATAATCATAGTTAAAGCATCACTTTTGGTCATTATAGAATGAGGACAATATTTCTACATGTATAGATCCAGAGAATAATTATTGTAATAAAAAGGAACTAATTGTAATAAAAAGGAACTAATACAAACAAGACAATCTCCAGCACTGAAGGGAATATCCTTTAAAAATATTTGTTGAAGACAATTTACAAAAAGAACAGTGGGAAATATAAGCACAGATCTTTCTTTCTTTCTTTCTTTCTTTCTTTCTTTCTTTCTTTCTTTCT